>NC_022012.1:69998802-70013960 GCF_000317375.1 Microtus ochrogaster | reverse complement strand
CCCGCAGGCACCAACTCTGTGCGCCCCCCTGCAGGCACCACACTCCTGTGCGCCCCCTGCAGGCACCACACTCCTGTGCGCCCCCTGCAGGCACCACACTCCTGTGCACCCCCCTGCAGGCACACTCTGTGCACCCCCCTGCAGGCACACTCTGTGCACCCCCTCTGCAGGCACCACACTCTGTGCGCCCCCTGCAGGCACCACACTCATGTGCGCCCCCTGCAGGCACCACACTCCTGTGCGCCCCCTGCAGGCACCACACTCCTGTGCAACCCCCTGCAGGCACCACACTCCTGTGCACCCCCCTGCAGGCACCACACTCTGTGTGCCCCCTGCAGGCACCACACTCTGTGCGCTCCCTCTGCAGGCACCACACTCTGTGCGCCCCCCGGCAGGCACTGTGCGCCCTCTGCAGGCACCACACTCCTGTGCACCCCCCTGCAGGCACTGTGCGCCCCCTCCAGGCACTGTGCGCTCCCTGCAGGCACCACACTCTTGTGCAACCCCCCCCACATAACTAAAAGTAAAAATTAAAAAATATTGCTACTTTAAAACATGTACACACGCAAATACAGTCCACTTTGTTAAAACAATTCCCCTTTCACCAATGGGCCTGTGATTCTTGTGATTTCTCTATAAACCTTTGCAGAAACACCCTAGAGGCTAATAGTTAACTTATTCAACAAAGATGGCGTCTTTTACAAGCCTAGCACAAAGGGTGCTTTTTATCCCCGCGCGAGAAAGCTCTCAGTTCACTGGAATGTAAGGATTGCGTGGGTGAACTCTCACCACAGCTGAGATGCTCATGTTAATAAAAGTACTTCCAGGCCCTCCCTGAGTCAGCAGGAAAACATTATAGTTCCCAAGCAAAGAAAGCCCTGAGGGCTGAGACATGGGTTCCCACATTCCTGTGTGGGCAGGTGTGGCTGACATCACTACCACCATCTTCATCGTGGTTGTCTTCACCAGGGTTTTTTTAAGTACTTCTCATCATGGGCAGATGGTGCATTGGGCCCTCTTGGAGCTCCCCACTTAGCTGGCCTTCAGATTAACTTCTGATGCTACGTTGTGCCCTTCCCAGTTTACCTACGACACCACGGAGGGTTAGCTACCATACTTCCTGTCTGCTGGCCTTGGCTCAGACATGAATTTGAACCCAGTCCTGCCCATCCCCAGCCTGTGTCACAGCACCCAGCTGTTAGGATTAGACTCATCACTTTGTCTTAGGCCATTTCCAGGCATGAAAGCCCGGGTGTGGTCTGATCCTGTTGTCATTCAATATGCTTCCCAGTTGCGGCCCAGAGTTAGCGAGGGCACCTGTTTCTTCTTCCTTTTACCCCCACCCCAGCATTAGTGCTCAGTGTTGTAGCTGGAATCACTCTGCCACTCAGGTTTTTTTTGTGTGCCTAGTAGTTTTAGTAAATAACGGTTTTCTTAAGTCTGATGCTATTTACAAGAAAAGACTTAACATGTTTTGCTTTAAATGTACTTTACAAATGTTTATCAATATTGGTAATTTAATATGCTCATTTGAACATTCATTCACATCAAACATGTCAGTTCTGCAGGAAAATGACAATAAAATATAGTATACTATATGTTATTATGATAGCTACAATTTTTACTCAAAAAGAGGGAAAAACAAAGGCACTGGTAACTGACTTGTGAAATTAGGAATCATTGATTCTTGTGTTTTCAATATATTCTGTTTCTGTGTTTTCTAAATTTTCCACGATGGTCATGGACTGCCTTACTGGAGACAGGCAGCACAAGCTCATTACGAACATGCCCCTGATACCTCAGATAAGTAACAGCACTCAGAGCCAACAGGAATCTGGAGTGATCAGGACACTCCTGAACACCTTCACCTTGGATGCTTCATCACAAGCTGGCTTTGTTTTAACATCAAAGGAAACAGGGCAAACCTTGAATGTTCATAGAAACACAAACCAGGGCTGAGGGATAGCGGTCTGCGCCCTTGCACCTGTGGCAGACGAGGTGATCAGGGCTCTTGCAGGCTAGGAGCTGGGACATGCTGCCCGGGACTGAATAGTAGCTATCAAACACGAGGACTGGGCATGGGCAGAAGCCGGGCATGAAGACAGTGATTAGGAGGGGCAGGGTGGGTGGAGATCTGGGCCTGGCTCTAGCCTGGTGACTCTTCTCTATCCCTTCCCCTGGCACCTGTGAGAGCCCACCTTTGGGCATCACGGTGGCTCACTTCTAAAATGGGCTTGCCTGCTGCGTCCGTCACAGTTTCTCTTTCTAGCACATGCAGTGTCCCTTAGCAGATGGCGCTCTGCTTTTGCTGCTCCAGAGTGGCGTGACTTCCTCTACCCCTGAGTCCCTAACAGTTCCCCAGTCATGGTCTTGCAGTGTAGCCCAGGCTACCTCAAGTTCTTGATCCTCTTCCCCTTGTCGCCCCATTTCTGGGTTTACAGCTCTGTAGAGTCGATCACCTCCGTGCCTCCTGCGTCCCCAATCCATGCTTCCATCATGGTTCAACACTATACTCTGTTTAAGTGGTCTTATTTATTAACCTTTTAAATTTTTTATTTATTTTTAATTTATATGCATTGGTGTCTTGCCTGCATGTATGTCAGAAGCCCTGGAGCTGGAGTTATAGTCTTTAGCTGTCAAGTGGGTGCTGGGAATTTAACCTGGGTCCTCTGGAAGAACAGTCAGTGCTTTTGACCCTGAGCCATCTCTCCAGCCCTCTGAACCTTTGCACACATGCTCAGGCTCATGAGATTGGTTTTTTTGTTTGTTTGTTTGTTTTGGTTTTTCGAGACAGGGTTTCTCTGTGGTTTTGGAGCCTGTCCTGGAACTAGCTCTTGTAGACCAGGCTGGTCTCGAACTCACAGAGATCCACCTGTCTCTGCCTCCCGAGTGCTGGGATTAAAGGCGTGCGCCACCATTGCCCGGCTAGGCTCATGAGATTGTGTGAGGAGGTAACAACCCACATAGTATTCAAAAAGATACACAGATATCAGAGCACAGAGGGAGACAGATGTGTGTGCGGGACAGGCAGCAAAGGTGCCTTAACAGAGTCTGGGTGTCACCCAGAAGACTGAATGGTCCCCATGAGCTTTGATCCATTTTTACCAGCTGAATTTAGCTCACTCTTTGTTTCTAGTCGGAGGGATATTGAATGTTTTCTTCGCATTACCTAAACCCGGTGCAAGGTTGTTGTATGTTTACTCTCTGGCCTGAGGTAGACCGTGCAACACCTTACGTAATTTACGTCTAGTTAGAAGCTGAGTTAAGCCACACAAAAGTAGTAATATTGCTCAATTAACAAGAGGTTTCTAAGGCTTGATCTGTAGGAGTCTCTTGGTCTAGAATGGCCTTGGGTTAAATATATACTATGGAGTGTTCAACACAGCTGGGGATGGTTTACCATATGGGTCCAAATAACTAGAAAGGAAAGTCAGCTAAATTAGAAAAGGATGAATCTCGACTCCATGAAATAGATGGTAATTAGCGACAGCACAGCCCTGGAGTTAGCGCTGCTGCCAATGAATCCAAGCAGCTTTGGCGTCTGCAGAGGGGAGGGCCCGGAGTTGCTCTACTACTGCCAGTTTGGATTTGAGCAGTATTTGTGTTCTCCGGAAGGGCGAGGGCGCCCCTCCCTCGTGAGCGAGCCCAGCTATAGAAGTGAGTTGCTGCACTTCTTCTCTCTTATATTTTAAAATAGCACCACCTAAGATTCCCAGCGAGGCCGCAGGGCCTCCCTCCTGTGCACTGGAGAGTGAGCCAGCACCGGTAATTTTGGTTTCGCTTGCACACCTGGAGGTGGATACAAGCAGCTGAGTGTGGCAATTAAGCGAGTTTTTTTCTCTGAGGGTGCCAGGAGGTATATTGGCTGGGGGGCAGAACCTCTTACTTGCAAGATTTGGGGGGGGGGATGAGGACGACAGGGTAAAGACTGAAGAAAACCCTGCCGCTGTGGACAACACTCGCGAGGAAGGTCTTTGGAACTCACTGGCCCAGGGCATCTCATTCTGCTAGCAGGGAGCCTGTCCACTCTCCCCTTTGTAGAGGCCTCCCTCTTGGGGTTGAGGGTCACTGCAAACCATCTCACAGCTGTCCTCAGAGGCAGATGAGGCCCCTGGTGAGTCTCAGATGCACTAACTCCTGAGCACAGCTGTGGTCTCTGAGGGCATGGTCTGCATAGCTATGTAGGTACCAGGTGGCTGGAAAATTCAGGGGCAGGCATCCTCAGGGCCTTTCATCGCTGGCATGCCTCCATTGGCTGCCTCTCCTCGGCCCTTTCTTCTTTGTAAGAACTGCCCTTCTGTCTGGTGAGGAAATCCAAATACCGGTTTCACCCAGATAGGGCAGAAGAAACCAGATTCGTATCTGGCATCTCATCTGCTGGTGGCTTGAGTGAAGAGTGGGCCTGCTGGTTTCTGTGGCAGCTTCCCTGTTCCACGTGGTAACTGGAGTAGCGGGGCATAAAAAGGGTACTTTTTATGTTACTCCATTAATGAATAGATTCGTGTCTTTGTGTTTTCCTGCTGGGTGCTACATGACATTTTGGAGACATACTAGATGATTTTCTGAGCACTAGAAGGGCTTTTTAAATTTTTTTGCTATGTAGTCAAGAACAACTTTAAATTTCCAATCCTTCAGTTTCTACTTCACAAGTGCTAGGGTTCCAGGTGTGCACCATAATACCCGGTTAGTGGCACTAGGTTCCCAGCTCAGGACTTCTTGTATGCTAGGCAAGCAGCCTACCTACTGAGCTACTGCCCCCAGCCCTGTGTTCTGGATTATTAATGCACCCCTTGCCTTTATTAAAGTAGATAAGGCCTTAGGTCCTTTCTCAGAAATTTAACCAAGGTGATATCAGAACCGAGTGGGAACAGAAGTTTGATCTCCAGGCTAAAATGCCTTTTTGGGTGCTTAGCTCAACTAGGCTGTCCTTTGTTGGACTAGTTGGAAATAGTTCCTGGTCACCTTGCCCCAAAATAATCACACAGAAACTATATTATTTAAATCACTGCTTGGCCCATTAGCTCTAACTTCTTATTGGCTAGCTTTTTTACATCTTAATTTAACTTATTTCCATTAATCTGTGCATCACCATGCGACAGTGGCTTACTGGCAACTTTTCAGCATGTCTGTATCTGGCAGCAGCTCCATAGCTTCTCTTCTTTGCCTTCTTCCTCCCAGCATTCAGTTTAGTTTTCCTTGCCTACCTAAGTTCTGCCCTGCTCTGCTACAGGCTCAGAGCAGTTTCTTTATTCACCAATGATATTCACAGAGGGGAATCCCACACAGTTCTTGAACTGTCCATGTCCACAGCTATATCACACCTAAGAGGCCTGATGCTTCTCCGCCCCTACCCTGTGTTTACATTTTCTCTCCCAGCTCTCAGGGAGCTTCCAGAGTTTACCTTGAAACAGTACTGTTAATCTCCTGGAAGCCATTAGCAACCATGGTCCTGTCTTCTCTCTACCCTGTGTTTTCGTTGGCCAATGATTGAATCCAGGCCAGAGCTAGGTCTGCGTCAGAGAAGCCGAGGGAAGAGCTTGCCTCCTGCCATTCTCTCAGGCTTTTTTTGTGTTCTAGCAAATGATGTTTTATGACGGTCCCTGCTTTATATCTGCGAACTCCAGGCATTAGGAGAGAAGCAGTGTGCCCCGGGTCATCAGGCCTGGGTTCCAGATACTGTCCCGACCACCACCTCTATTGCTGCTACGTATGCCCTGTGTTGGTTATTTTCTCATATCTCGGTCAAATACATGACAAAGCAGTTTAAGGGAAGAAGGGTTTGTTTGGGCTCACAATAGGAGAGCATGGTACATCACATCATGATGGGAGGCATGGCAGCAGGAACGGGAGGCAGCCGGCCACGTGGCACCCACAGCCATCAAGTAGAGAGAGATGAACGTTGGTGCTCAACTCAGTTTCTCCATTTCATACAGTCCAGGACCCCAGCCCATGGGATGGTGCTGCCCCCATTTATGGGGGGGGGCTTTCTACCTCTGATAACTCTATCTAGGCAGACCTTCTCAGACATGCCTAGAAGTTTGTCTTGTAGGTGAATCTGGACCCTGTCAAGCTGATAATATTAACTGTCATAGTACCCCTGGGTCCCCAGCCCAGTCCTCTCTGTGGCACACTTCAGACTCTGTGTAAAGATGATTTCTCCTAAGCCTCAAAATACCAGGTTATCCAGCAATCTGAGCTGTGGTCCCCACCCCTGCCTCCCACTCCTGGATACCTGCATAAGGCAATTTTCATTTTCTTTCCAACCAAACAGCTCCCGTCCCTAGGCCTCTTGAGCCCTCATCAAACAGATGAGATCCACTCTGTGTGCAGTCAGCGTGTCTCTGCTGCTGTGAGTCAGCATCCTGTTCCAAACGGTCCTTGGTTCCTTGCCACGGACAGTGGAGACACGCATTTTCCATGGAATGCCGGAGTACAGGGCAGACGTGGATTTCTACCCACAGAGGGGGGAGGGCGGGGTCAGCCATTGTGGGATTCAGCCAACACTTGAAATGTGTCTTTTTTCTTTTTGGTTGCTCAGAGACAGGGTTTCTCTGTGTAACTCTGGCTGTTCTGAAGCTTGCTTTGTAGACCAGGCTAGCCTTGAACTCACAGAGATTCTCCTGCCTCTACCTCCTGAGTGCTGGGATTAAGGGCATGTACCACCACTGCTCAGCTACTTGAAACTTTATAATGCTTGAAAAATATGAAAAAACAAAACAAAACAAAAAAAAAAAAAAAAATATGGTGGATAGTTGAAAAGACCTGAGCCCCCAAAGTCACCGCTTGAACCCAGCTGCCACTCATGACTTCTTAGAGCTGTCATTTAGCAAAACCCTTCCTTAGGAACAATTCTTCAATTGGAATACTGAAAAAATGTAGATGATTAGATTGGCTAACCATTTTCATCTAAGGAATGCACGTTTAACCTTACCCTGTGCCCGTTTGCTCACCTGGAGTCAAGTACATACATCTTGGGTCTTTGCCAGTCTTAAGCAACATTAACTTCTAAGGTTTGAGTGTGTTTGATAAAGTTTAGAAAGATCACCCGAGTGGGGCTCAGCAGTTGCAAATGCTCCCTGCCCTTGCAGGGAACCCAAGTTTGGCTCCTTCCCAAAGACTAGACTGACTCCGGTTTGACTAACCGGATACGGGGCTGCTGGGAGAAATGTGAAGTGCTCCTTCGTCGGCTGAGATCCGGGAGAGCAGTTTGCACAGCTATCTCTTTCTGGGTGTTATCTCTTGCCTGGGTTGTTTAGAGAAGAGTAAATATTTCCTTCCCAAAGACGGCCATGACCCCTCTGCCTCATGGAAGCGGGTGATGGTGCGAAAGTGCAGTACGATGGTAGATGTTCCCGTTCCCCAGATTGCTCAGTCACCTCTGTCAGTGAGCACCAGAGAAGGGGTTATCCGGGAGTGGTGGGAAAATGCTGCTTCGGGGTCCCAGCTTCAAGAAAGTCCTAGTGAGCAGAGCTCTGGTGAGGACTGACGAGTTTTGTTGTTTGCTTTGATTGCCTGTCTGACTGACGTGAAGTCATGCTGTGGTGTGGTGTGCATGTGGAGGTCAAAAGCTGACTTCTGGGAGCCAGTCCTCTCATCCCGCAATGTGGATTGCTCCAAGTCTCAAACTCTGCTCATCGAGTTTGGCAGCAATTGCCTTTGTCCACTGAGCCGTATTGCTTGCTTGGGACTGAGTTTTAGTAAGTGTTCTGGAATTTCCGTACTGGTCAGCCAAGGGTCACGTTCTGACCTCAGGGAGGCTTTGACTAAGTTGACCGCCATCCCTGATAACATCTAGGTGGAGGTAATGTTAGGTTCTCTCAGAGCTTCCCTGTGGGACTGTAGGCCTTTGTCCTTTATCCCCAGCTTCGGCAAATGCGGAGAGTGACACACAGGAGCCAGCATTTCCTCAGGTCACTGATGCAGACCTGGGCTACAGTCTGAGCTTCGGACTCCTCGTCCATCAAAGAAAAATAAGCCCGCATCTCCTTATCCTCATTTCTTAATCGTCTGAAAGCCTTGATATGTGACTTAGGCTGACTCCAAACCTGCAGTCCTCCTGCATCAGCCTCTTAAGTGCCAACATTATCATGCCATGCCAGATCATGCTCAATGTCTTCTGAAGTGAGGTCACTAGTTAATTCTAGTTCAAGGACGGTGTGACATTCACTGTGTATTTCAACACACCCCTCCACCAGATTTATGGCCTTTATGAATTTTGCAAGTACATTTAATTACCTCACTCCTTGGATAATCACTGCTAAAACTTTGATAAATATGCTTCTCCATCCAGTCTTATACGCAGATACATACTCTTTTTGTTTTTTTGTTTTTTGTTTGTTTGTTTGTTTGTTTGTCTTTTGAGACAGGGTTGTTCTGTGTAGCCCACACCACTTTAAGTGTGTGGAAGCAGAGGCAAGCAGATCTCTTGGAATTTGAGGCCAGCTGGGTCTAAATAGTGAAACCCTGTCCCCAAAAGAAAAACAAAACAAAACAAAATTAAAAAATGAAGAACTAAATAAATATCAGATTATACTGGGCCCACGGGTTTACAATCTATGCTTTTCTTTTTATGTTGAGTATTTTTCCCAGATTAGTCAATACTTCTGTGCTGTAATTTTAAAAGACCACATAGTATTCCATGATGTAGACAAAGGGATATTTAACCAGCCTCTTATTGGATTTACAAGGCTGACATCAGCATCCTCAGAACCGACCCAGGGTCTAGCAATAGGGCCACTGTGTTTACACTGACTCCTGCAACATCCGAGATGAAGTTAGAGACGTTTGCTAATATGCTTGTTTATTGTTGTGACTTCACTTTGAAATAAGTATATAAAAGTTTTTTTTTAATGTATTATCACTTTTTAATGTGTATTAGTGTTTAGCCATGGGAAGTTTTGGTCCCCTGAAACTGGAGTTACAGACAGTTGTGAGCTGGAGTTGAACTCAGGTCCTCTGAAAGAGCAGTTAGTGCTCTTAACCATTGAGCCATCTTTCCAGCCTCCATCTTTATTTGTATGCCCAGAAATGGTAACTTTCTAATGACACAAGCATCAGGATGTGTCCCCTGTCCATCTGCTTATTGTTTTACCCACAAATATCATAGTTCAGGGCTCTTGAGTGCTCCAGAATGCCCTTGACTTCCTGTAAGACAAGCCATGTACAGTCTGGGAGTGACCTTGTGAGCTCAGAGGTTCCAAAACTACTTATCTAGTTATGGCAAAGACTCTTCATTTTATTAAACAAAGTTCATAGTCAGGCAGGAGAGAGCCTTCTCTGAGCCTGAATCCTCAGAACCAAGCTCTCCTGACTTAAATGACAAGTAAGGACTATTTCTGATATAAAATTGGAAACCTTCAGATACCACTAGGCATTGCTTATCTTTGTAAATACACATGTTCCAATTAAAATAGGTACTGAAACATTTGGGCGGTACTTCAAAATTCCCAATTTAGATTTAATTTAGATTAAAACACTTACTCTTTTTTAATACAGTTGTAAAATTGATTATTAAAGTCACCTATTGAAGATTGAAAGCACAGGAGGTGTATTTTCCTTGTGAGACAATCTCGTCTTCAGTACGTGTGGTTCTATTAATCAATTAAGCTATTAAAAATATAACTGCCATATTAAGCCTGACTCGTTTGTCATGACAGCTGGGATAATTATAGAAATTATACCTAGCCATTTATACAGTCGTAATCTTGCAATAAATATAAATAATTGTCTCTATTAATTCATTTTGAAGGTTCTGTCTATTAATTCTCCAGCTAAGTGGCAATTTGGGCACCTTCATTTAAAACCCTCCTAAATCTTTGTTGTTCGTTCCTTCTGGCTGCTAGAGCTTCACACACAAACCTCCCACGGTTGACTTCAGGAACCAATTCATGAACCAAATAGCTTTTAAAGTACAAATATTTAAAGGGTCGAGGGCAATGAGAGTGTCTGCATTGGGTCGGGAAGGGGGAAGAGCTGGTCCTGACAGCCTAGTGTTGGGTGTGGAAAAGAACACGTGGGATTCACTGTAGAAAAGTCCCGTAAGTAGGAGAGCATATTGGGTAACTGTTCACAATTGTTTCTCCACAGGAGTGGACGAGGTCACCATTGTCAACATTCTGACTAACCGCAGCAATGCGCAGAGACAGGATATTGCCTTCGCCTACCAGAGAAGGACCAAGAAGGTACTGGAATCTTGGGGTAGGGGGCAGGCCTTGTTGAATTAATGTCCTCAGATGTTGCCTGTTCTGTTCTTAGTTACTGTTGAGTGTGTGTCCCTTGCTTGTGTCATCCTGCATACCCCGGGGATAGCAGGTTCTTGAGCTTCCCGGTCGCCATTCTCTTGTCTTCATCTTCCATCTTGGGTTGCAGGTGTATGCAACCACATCTGGCTCTTTTACATCCAGCAGTCCTTACCTGCTGAGCCATTCCTCCACCTCTACCCCTGCCCAACATTCTTTCTGTGCATTGCGGCTCTTCTTTAACCAAAAAGAGTCTTGTAGAACTCTTGGATGTCCAAGGCTTCCCTCTTATATCCTTGTGAGGGTTCCTACTCACACAGGTACACCTATGGAAGCTGGAACATAAAGGCAACACCCTAGCACACATGAGGGAGACTTTCTGAAATAGGCCTCAAGGGATACCGGCAATGGTACCACTTGTGGAGGGCTGACTTTGCATCGGGGACTGTGCTTAGTGCTTTGGATGGAGCGACTCGCTTCTTCTCCTGCTTCTTCATCAGATGTTGTGAACAGATGGCTTTCTCCACTGGGCACTGATCTGAACAGGATCTTCTCACTGACACTGAAGGACTGGGGAGATGATTCAGTTGGTAAAGTACTTACCATATAAGCACGAGGACCTGAGTTCAATCCCCAGCATCCATGGAAAAAAAAAAAGACAAAGCTAAATACACTGGTTTGCTATTGTAACCCCAGGGCTAGGGAGTCTAGACAGGAGGATTCTTGGGGCTCCCTGGACAATCAATCTAAATGATTCAGACAGCTCTGAGTTCAGAGAGAGACCCTGTCTCAAAAATCAGATGAACTTCAATTGAGGAAAGAAATAAACATCAACCTCTGACCTTCATGAATAAACACACATGTGCACATGCAATTGTACGCATGTGCATATGAACATATGTACACACACACAAAAATAAATAACATGCTTGGCATCTTCAAATTATTCCAGCAGTTGGGCTTGTCTGAAGTGCTGTGGTCCTTCCACTGTCTTCAGTGTACCTCACTCTTGCTAATTAAGGAGTCTTGCGTGTTTTCTCCTTTGCTGGCCCACAAGTGGTTAAAAGCAGCTCCCACTTGTTCATCTTATTTGACCAAGGCATTGGTAAATTTTTTTTTAAAGGACATGCTTCTTAATTTTTAACTTTTTTTTTCTATGAAAGGCTTTCCATTTTTTCTCGGACGGTGCCTTAAGAGTGACTTCATGTAACTCCCGTCCGACTTGAGGTTTCCACTTCCAGGCACAGTAGAGGTCACCTGAAAGGATGCCAGAAGAGACCGTATGTTTCTCGAGTTGACATGACCACCAGGTCCTGGGAGTCACAGGTCAAGTAGCTCCCTCCTCCACACGCTGGAACAGTTGGAAAGGACATAAAAAGGAAAGCAGCTGGCTCCCTTCATCCCGCAGCCATTAAAATTCTTCTTCCAGTAGACTTGTATTAATCTTCAGTGAGGCGCAGAGGGGAGTGTTTTATGTCTCTAGCTTTCCCAGAGGATCTGAGAGCTGGGAGAGCCAGGTTCCTGTTGGAGCAGGAGGTCTACTGCCTTGGCCAGTGGGAGATAACTTCTCATTCAGTGTGGTCTTAGAGCTGTGCAGGCACACGGAACTCGATTTCACGTTAGATAGCTGGAGAACACAGATCCTTCAGAGTCTGTTGGAGTCAAGGTGTTATCAGAGTCGAGAGGCAGGTCAGCAAATACAGAGGTATTGCCACGTGCTTGGTAGGGATGGCCTGCTGTCCTGATGGCCCAGAATGAGCATCTGTCATAGAAAGATGCCACAGCTGCTTGAGGTTGTTTCTGAAGGACGTCCTGGCAGTTTTTTTCAGATGCATTGTTTGTCAAGGGCTAGTCTAGAGTAGCAATTCTCAACCTGTGGGTCATGATGCCTTGGGGGCAGGCAAATGGCCCCTTCAAAGGAGCTGCCTAACACCATCAGAAAAAAGAGATTTACATTAGGACTCATAGCAGTAGCAAGGTACAGTTATAATGTAACAAAGATAATAATTTTATGGTTGGGGGCATCACTACAACATGAGGAACTGTATTAAAGGGCTGCAGCATTAGGAAGTTTGAGAACCCTGTTCTAGTGCGATACAGACTGTCCCTGCCCAGGTGGTAACCACAGATCCTGGCACAGATAGCAAATGAGGGCCACGAGGAGGAAGGAAGTTTGGAGTTTCTGCTTTGCACATTCAAACCAGTTCTAGACATGAAGTTTCTCTCTACAGAGGACAACTGTTCTTTTATTAATCCCTTCTGGGATTTTTGTTTATGCTGAGTCCTATATTGGACATTCTGAGCAATGCAAGTCAACGTGGAAAAATCCAATGGGTGCCCAGATGCCCACTGAGGTTGGCGCAGAGATGGTGACGTGGAGTGTCAAGGGCAGACTAAGTTGGGATCACTTAACCTCAGGGTTCCAATTTGGAAGGCTGGCGTTGTAATTGGTATGTGTTGTTTTAGAAGGACCCTCCTACTTCCCATGCGTACTTAGGACATCAGAAGCCAGAGAAAGAAGGTGAATGGGTGGGTCCCCATGCATCCTCAGATCTACATCAAGTCTGACGTTCTTGACAAGTGTGGGTTCAGAAAGATTGTCTCTAAAGCAAGCTACACATTATCTCTAGGAGCAGGGACAGGTTGACCAGATAGCTTGCTTACATGGCCAAATTTCAGGCCAATGAGAAACCCTATCTCAAACAGAAAGTGGAAGGCACCTGAAGAATGATACCTAAGCTTGTCCTGTGACCTTTATACACACGTGTGTCATCATACATGTGTACACATGAACACACACACACACACACGAGAAAACAATTGTTGTTCCAGTCAGTTCAGTTCAGCCAGTCAGTACATAAGTGGTCATATGTCCAATCTCCGAGCAGATATGTGTAGGAGCCACGCTGAATTAAGGATTTGTCTACAAATGTAAGTGCTGCCTCAGACTTAACTCAAACCTCTTTTCACAGTGATAGGGGCACCCCTGAGAAATGATGTTCAGCAGCGAGTCAAAGGAGACTCTAGGGGGCTGGAGTTCACATCAGATTCATTAGTAGCACCCCGAATTGGAGGAGTAGATGGCTCAATGTGAGGTGCAGTGTTTTAAACAGGGAAGGCTCGGAGCCACTCCCAGCCCCTCTAGGCCATCTGGTTCCTTCTGCCAGGTGCAAGACTCCACCCTAGAGCAGCTCCACAAAGGTCTTCCTGGGATCTCAGCAGCCCCTGAGGGCTCTGCTCTTCTTTCTACCACACTTCTTTTCAGTTAGGCCTTGACCTTGGAAAGTGCCCTGTCTCCCACGGGGGCGTCCCCACTGTACTGTGAAGCCCTGCTCCTAGCTCTCTCTCTGCAACTCTGATGCTACATTGGTTTCTAGCCTGGATGTTACTGGATTTTGTTACAATGTGGCTTCTGACTTCCTAGTCTGTTGAAAGGAGTGTCGGGAGGGAAGTTCTCTCCAGACCACAGGGTCCTCGAAGCCTCACAGCCTGCTTTTTAGACAGAGATATCTTATTTCTGTCTCACTGGCTTTAAAGTGGCTATTGGTCGTAAGTGTGGCTCTTAAACGTCTCTCTTTTGCAGGAGCTTCCGTCAGCGCTGAAATCAGCCTTATCTGGCCACCTGGAGACGGTGATTTTGGGCCTATTGAAGACACCTGCCCAGTACGATGCCTCTGAACTGAAAGCCTCCATGAAGGTAAGCACGTGCGGGGTGGCATCTGCCAGCTCTCCCATTAGTGGATGTGGATTGCGGCTTTTTGAGTGTAATTAGGTGATTGTCAGTTGTGTTGAATTCTTATTTGAAGTCATTTCCCACCCACCCCCAGTGCTATAAGTTGTCAGGATTTGAACCAAAAATATTTCAATTTCTCTTTCTCTCTTTTTTAAAGACTGCAAAGAAATTTCCTGATGCTGAGAAGCCAGTTAGCAGCTGCTCAGACTTGGCACCTGGGCGATTGGAATGCCTTTTGGGAAAAAAACGGCTTCCTTGATTGCACTTCCTCTTTAAGGAGGATATGTGGGGTGTTAAGGAGAAAGAAAAACAGCTTTTGTTTAGCAAAGCTTGCAGATTCTGCCCGTGCCCTCCTGGTGCCGCTTCCTCTGGCTTTCCCCAGTCCAGTCCTGGTTCAAAAATTAAGATTTGGGCCCCAAATCAGCAACATAGTGCAGGCAGGGCTCGATTTCAGGCTGGAAATGGCACCTGGATTCAGTGGCAAGTTTTGGCAAGCCATAATATTGTTATCTAATATTTGATTTCGCAAAGTTATTTTGCAAATGGGATTTGAGGTTAAATTAGTAAATTCTAGTTTAGGCATATTATAGATTTTGTGCCCACCTGAGCTAGACAATATTACTTAAATGTAAGAGTTATATAAATGTCAGACACAGCAAAGCTCAGGACCCCTTTTCTCTGGATGCCTGTGACACGTTGGATAATCTGATGCTGCCCTCTGCTGGCACTGCTGGGTAAGGCATCTGTAGTGAGGGGAAGCGTACAGCACACACAGTTGAGTTACCATCCTTTCCCAAGGACACAGGGGTCCCAAGGGCACGGGGGTAGGGTGGGATGAGGCTCCTTTATACACAGGGTGTCACCACAACCCTGGACTTGATAGCACAGGGCCACTGTAGGACGTGTTAAATGTCTCTTTTCTTCAGTTCGTCAATATAGCTCAGGTGGCTCTCAGTTTATTTGGGGGGTTTGCCTTGCCTGTCCTTGGTAGGCTGTCCTGCAGGGCAGCTGTCAGGAAGAATGGTACCATGTCAAACCAGCACGGGCTGCATGCTAATAATCCCAGCGCTCCAGAGGTGGAGGCAGGGGGATCAGAAGTCCAAGGCAAACCTTGGCTATGTGGGGAGTTTAAGGCCAGGCTGGAAAGAAAAGAGAGAGGGAAAGAAAGAGGGAGAGGGAGAGGGAGA
>NC_022012.1:69996611-69998702 GCF_000317375.1 Microtus ochrogaster | reverse complement strand
AGGGAGAGGGAGAGGGAGAGGGAGAGGGAGAGGGAGGGACAGTAGTTTCATGTCAACAGCTTGACGAAAGTAGCATTCCTAAGGGTGCCCCATCTTTGGACCTTTGGGGCCATGTGGGAACCACTCTTTCGCTGGCTTTCTTTAGCCATCAACGCTCGGATCAGTTCATCTTACTTTGGTCAGGAATCCACTTAGTTGTGATTCATGCGACTGGCCTGGTATCTATTATTAGGTGTTATTGACTTGAAGCCGACCTGTGTGAGCTGTCAGTCACTCCACTAATCTAAGTAATTGAACCCAATGAAAGGTGCTTTAACTGCGCCATCTCTGACCTGATGCCAGCGTTTCCATTAGCTATCCCGGAGGAGTAACTCATCTGAAATACACACGTCTTGAAGTGACATTAACTAAAATGATGCTTTCAAGAAATAAATAAATAAAGAAAGAAAGAAAGAA
Organism: Microtus ochrogaster; assembly: GCF_000317375.1. Taxonomy (NCBI): domain Eukaryota; kingdom Metazoa; phylum Chordata; class Mammalia; order Rodentia; family Cricetidae; genus Microtus; species Microtus ochrogaster. The sequence goes on along the minus strand of NC_022012.1, from coordinate 69,998,246 downwards.
AGAAAGAAAGAAAGAAAGAAAGAAAGAAAGAAAGAAAAAGAAAGAAAGAAAAATGTTTTCAGTTCTGGCAATATCAGTGGCTGTGTCTTGCCATGTGTCACAGGAGAAGTTGCTCCTGTGATAAGGATTATGGGTAAGCTGTGGAAAGCTTGGGCCAAGGTTTAGGAAATCGCCAAGGTCACCTTTGAAAGTAGAGATAAAATGATGCCCGATGCTCATCTCACTTCCCTTTGGTGTCAGAGCATGGCATTTCTTCTGGCACGTGTGTGCCAGTCCGCATCTCTGTCATCTTTGAAAGAAGCTGCCTCTTCCTGGACATCTTCAGATGCTGGGTGGTCACCTCAGAGTCCCCATTCAGAGTACTGCCGCATAGGCTTTTTGCTGACCAGGGAGGAATTTGAGGTTTTGCTGGAACCTGTGAGAAATCCTGATTAAAAGCTCTGGGAGAAGAAGTCAAAGATTAGATTAAGACCAAAATTCCAAATTGACTATTAACCTGAGGCTTAGCTTAGATTATACAAGGCACAATTTTAAAGGGGCATATAGACTCTAATAAGTTTAATTAATAGCTGACATACTTTTCATGTAGCTAAGTACCTTTCTTATTGTATTAACGCCTTATAATTGATTTACATTTTAAACAGCTGTAATTCTGCTTAGTTCAAAGAGGTACATCTCTATTCGTGAAGACAAGTACTAGAGGACCCTGGTTATTAAGTCCTAACTTTGATCAGGAAGTCAGCTTTGAAATACATGTTTCATTGAGTCCTTTCAAGCTCCCTGGTGCGCTCCGAAGTGTGTCTGTTAAACCTGAAGATCTCAGGTATTAGACTCTTGTTTCCTGATAAAGTTCTGGAGTCCGGGCTCATTTGGCACCTTTGCCGTTCCCCCTTCTGTCACTAAAATATCCGAAAAGTGCAAGCAAAAATGGAAGTTGCATGATGCATTTTTTAACTTTGAGCCATTCTTCCATTTCAAAGAAGAAAGGCTAATTTTTTTTTTTTATTTTTACCCTAACGGCACCCTTCTCTGCTAAGTAGATGTTCTAATCTATGGCTGCTGCCTGACAGTGACCATATACCGTATCTTGTGTGATGAAGACAACTATTTCCTGCTTATTAAAATGTCACGGTCGGTCGTGACAGAAACTAGCAAAGACAGATGGCCAGCAGGAGCCCATGGCTTCCCCTAGCGTGGTGGGATAGCAAAGGTTGTCTCTTCTTGTTCGTTTTTTTTTAAACATAGTTGAACATAGATGCAAGCTTACACCGTCCTGGGACCTGGTGACGTGACAGAGGAACGGCCTTATTTAGTGCTCCAGGAGTAGGGCACAGACTGTGAGAGGGAAGTAACGGGGAGATGGGGCTCACAGCCATCTGTCTGCAGCAGGCTGAGGGTGAGGACGCTGCTCATGTCTGGACTTCTTGCTTTCTAGGGTCTGGGGACTGATGAGGACTCCCTCATCGAGATCATCTGCTCCAGAACCAACCAAGAGCTGCAGGAGATTAACAGAGTGTATAAGGAAAGTGAGTAGCCTGTTCTGGGATCCATTCTCTTAGCCCAGTTGCTTCCCTCACCCCTGCTTCTCTCTCTCTCTCTCTCTCTCTCTCTCTCTCTCTCTCTCTCTCTCTCTGT
>NC_022012.1:69989262-69996247 GCF_000317375.1 Microtus ochrogaster | reverse complement strand
CTCCCTCTCTCTGCCTCCCCAGCACTGGGATTACAAGCACACGTGGCACACATTATGCACCCGCATTCCAAAGCAGCTGATTCTGTCCTCCTCCTGTGAGGGAGCTGGGGGATAGAACTCAGTTCATCAGATGTGGATCTGATAGGATCTACTAAGCCTCTCCCCAGCATCAGAAACAGTGTTTTAATTAAAAAAAAGAGTTGGCCAATTAAAGAGAGCCTGGGGACCCCTGGCTTGACTTCATCTTGTTTGTTGGCGCTATCACCCTAACTCTGATCTTGTGGGAGCCAACATCCTTCTAGAGACTTCCTCCTCAGATGGGGACTCAGGGATAGACTGTTTCCACACTAACACAACAATGCCCGCTATTTGAAACCTGGTGCATGAGAGATAGTCGGGGTTGGTGGTTGGCTGTACCAGTGGGAAGCATTAAGCCAAACGTGCTGTTTCCTCAGTGTACAAGACCGATCTGGAGAAGGACATTGTTTCTGACACATCCGGTGACTTCCGCAAGCTGATGGTCGCCCTTGCAAAGGTTGGTCTCTCAGTCTCTCCCTCCTGCTTTGCTTCTTTCCACGGGGGCAGGCGCAGCTCCTTCTTTACTGGGGAGGGAATTAACTAAATCCTCCTGCCTGCTCAGAAATTCCGTTGCGTCCCGTCGCTGCAGAGCTGTCATTTTGTTAATAGGATTTCTTATCCTGCAGAACCGTGTGGACAACTGGACTCCGGGACTAGGGGAGGGGCGGGCAGCTCCCAAGCTCTGGCCTGGATTTCTCGGTTAACCCTCACTGAGTGACTTAAGGAAGGTCACTTTGCCTCTATTTGTGGCCACACCGACCCCGTTAACGTGACCTTACTTCTGTCTCCTCTCACCTTTTCTGTGTGTGCAAATGTTTGCCCCTGTGGGGCTTTGGAGTGTGTGTGGGCCTCCGTGGGCTCTTTGCTGATGTTGGCACACTAATGTGGATGTAAGGTTTGTCTGCTAGGAATCTCTGGTTCTGGCCAGCATGCACCTGAGCTCCTGTCTGTCATGGGGAGCGAGTTCTTCTCTCAGGGGCAAATGACTGGGGAGTGTCCTGCAGCCTGGCCTACTCCCATCTCCCTGACAGTGACAGCTCTGTGGCTCTCCTGTCCTCATTTGTCCCTCTCTGGACACCATAGTCCCTGGGTCTTTTTAGAATCCACTTGCATCATTTTGTTTCCTTGACCAAAGCCCACTGAAACACCGTCTGCCTTATAATGCACAAAGATCTGGGTCTGACGTCTCCACTGTTCTCCTGTAGGGCAGAAGAGCAGAGGACGGTTCGGTCATTGACTACGAACTGATTGACCAGGATGCCCGGGTATGTGCTGAGCTGCTTGGCTGAATTTTACAATGGTCTGTGTGTCTGGAAAGGGTTGTATCCCACATAACCATTTGTTCATGTACAATGAATAACCCTAAATTAATATTTATCTCCTCTCAGGTTCCCGGGGTCAGGCATGGGGACTGGATTGGTCGGGTGTTTCTGGCTCAAAGTCTTTCCTGAGGCTGTAGACAGACGGTGGTCAGGGCTAAGAGTCCCGAGGGTGTGGCTAGGTCAAGGGTGTGGCTAGGTCAGAGGGACCTTCCCTATGTGGCTCGTGAGTGATCCACGGTTGGCAAGAGATGCCAGCATTTCCCTACACAGGCCTCCGTGGGGCTGCTTGAATGTCCTAACAGCCTAGCAACTGGCTTCCCTGAGGGAATGATCCGAGAGGGAGTCAGAAGCCCTCAGGCTTTTATGGCCCAGTCCCAAGTGTCATGACTGGCACTGTTGTCATACTCTGGTCATTGGAAGTGAGTCCATGAGTCCAGCCCACAGCTGTAGGAGGGGCAATGTCCCCAGCTAGGGAGTAGTGGCCACTTCTAAACCTCAACTCATCTGAGAATATGAGTCTACTTTCTCGAAACCATACTTGTAATGCCAATGTTAATTACCAGATCTGTACCTAGCTCCCTTTGGCTCCTTCAGGTCTTGAGTGCGTGTGTGGGAGCACTAGGTCCCAACAGTGAGCTATCAGGGAAGATGGAGTAGCACCACAATCAGGACAGGAAGGCTCCCTGCTCTGCTGGGCGGGGACAGGGGGAGGTGACAGAGGCTTGCCCCTTCCTCATAAGGCTGATTTAGATAGCTGTGAACTAGGTGTACCTCGCTTAGAGGACCAACAGTCATAAAAGCTACAGACAAAACCATGTGCCTCAGTTTTAAAATCCTATATAGCCTGCAGCATACTTCTAGTATGAGAGAAAGTTTTTTCATAAGTGCTAGAAGTAGCCTTGCCATCTAGGGCGACAGCTCAGTGTGGCCCCGAGAAGCCAAGAGTGAGCACACCTGTTCTAAATAGCACACTGGGGGAAGGGGGCGGTCACACCCGCAGTGCAGGCTTGCATGCTCCCTTGTCACTCTTGAGCAACGCTTGCTTGGCTGTGTGTGGCTAACTTTTCCTGGTCGCCTGTGCCTCTCACAGGAGCTCTATGATGCCGGGGTGAAAAGGAAAGGAACCGATGTTCCCAAGTGGATCAGCATCATGACTGAGCGCAGTGTGTGCCACCTCCAGAAAGGTGGGTGCCGTGCCAGGAACACCTCAGTGCCTGGGGGCTCTCGGACGGCATAGGCAGAGGCTACACGGAGGCTTAGTGCTCCCGAAACAAGGCTTGTTCTCCACTTAGCTTCCCAGTTTCTTTTATGAAACTGTTTGGCCTCCTTTCTCATTCTGGACCCTCTGTCTGTAAATACGTTCTATATTTGATGTGTTAATTGTTTTACCCTGTGTGCGTGTTCATATGGATGCACATGTGTGTGGCGTGCGTGTGGGAGCCAGAGGCAAACCTCAGATGTCATACCTCAGGAGCCATTCTTCCTGTTTTATGAATTTGCCTGGAGTTGAACACGGAGGCTATGTAGGCTGGAGATCCCCTGCCATCTGCCGCCACCTTCCCAGCCCTGGGATCGCAAGCACATACCACTATGCCTGACTTTTTTTTTTTTTTAACGTGGGCTTCAGGGGTTGTACACAGGTTCTCATGCTTTCAAGACAAGCATGTTGTTAACGGAGCCTTGCTTAGTCCCTTTCTTATTGGAGGATCATTGTTTATTGAAGTAGAGGGCATGACTAGCTATGCTGTTTCTCATGACATCTAGATAGATGGGTTCCAGTCAGAGAGATTGGAGATGATTACGTTCTGTGGCCTGGGCAGAGCCATTAGTGATGGGAGCTAGACCTGGGTCCTCTAGCAAGACGGGGAATTCACTTCTGCTCTACCAGAATGACCTCTGACCCCTGGCATGATATTATGATCACCTTCAATTTTTTTTTGGGGGGGGGAGTTGTTTTTGTTTTGTTGTGTGTGTATGTGTGTTGCTTGGTTGTTTTCTTGTTGTTGTTTGTCATGGTGTATAAATATGTAGTCCATAAGCCGGTCATCAGTGCAGCCTTGACTAGCACTTCTGATATTACTTATTGCTTTGTTTTCAGTGTTCGAAAGGTACAAGAACTACAGCCCTTATGACATGCTGGAGAGCATCAAGAAGGAGGTCAAAGGAGACCTGGAGAATGCCTTCCTGAACCTGGGTAAGCATGTGTGGTGGCTTTCCGGCATGCCTTGGAGAGCTTTAGAGTTGACTGCAGACAACTGCAGACAGGCTCGGGTTGGCAGAGCAGAGAGTTGCCAGGGAGGCCTGAGTCAGCTGGAGAAGAGAGGGCTGTTACGGGCAAGCTCACATGCGCACTGGGTCATCACTGGCCTCCACATCTCATGACTGATGATGCCACAGTGGTGTGTGCAGGATTCTGTGTTTGCCTTAGCCGCCTACATTCTGCATCCGTGTGACAGGCCACTCTGGTCAGTGTCCTGGAACAAGGCCATCATCTCCCTCACTGCAAGAGAGACCAGCAGCCTCACTCACCCCTGACACTGTCTCTTCTCTCCACAGTCCAGTGCATTCAGAACAAGCCTCTGTACTTTGCTGACCGGCTGTATGACTCCATGAAGGTAAGGGCAGCTGGCCCGGAGGCCCCGTTTCTATTTGGCTCAAACTGAGTCTTCTTGACTAGTGTCTAGAGCAGTGGTTCTCAACCTTCCTAATGCTGTGACCCTTTAATAGAGTTCCTCATGTTATGGTGACCCCTGACTATAATTATTATCATTCCTGCTTCATAGCTATAATATTGCTACTGTTGTGAATTAAAATGTAAACATCTGATATGCGGGATATCTGATATGCGAACCCCAAAGGGGTCTTGACCCACAGGTTGAGACCCACTAGTTTAGAGGAAGGGTCCCAGTATCTGACGGGAGCGTGCTAATGCTGGGATTGTATATGGCAGGTGAGAAGGCACCGATCCACTTTCTCCCACTGTTTAAGTATGTGTGATGCAGCTCCAGAAGGAAGTGTCCCCGGTAGGAAAGGGTTAGGTGACCAGGTGACCGTGGTGTCTGAGTCCTGCTGGGGCTTTCAGTGATGGCCTCCTGTTATCCCCAGGATAGAAACAAACAGGATGCGAGAGACCATCCACAGGTACTACACACAGCTTGTCAGTTCCCTTCCTTAAGTCCTGACAGGAACCCCTGCGGGGCTTCCGGTTTTTTATCTTCTTGATGAGAAAGGAAGCTGGAGCTCCTGGAGCCTCAGCTAGCATGCAGTCACATGGCAGACCTATAGCTGTGTGTTCTTCCTGCATGAACTGCCCGGACCAGCCTGTCGTTCCTCACACCCTCGTCCTGCCTCGAGTGCTCTGCTTTCCAGGCCTCTGCTTTCCCTCTCTGGAGCACCTCCCTTGTCCATGCAGCCCCTGTGTGGCTCTCCTTGGTTGGTTTGGTTTTTTTTTTTTGTCACAGATAACGGTTTCCTCAGCACAGGCTAGTCGGTGTATTCACATAGAGCGGCACAAACAGCATGCTGACTCTTCCTCTCTGCGGCCCTAAACGTCAGCAGCCCTTTGCTGCATGTGCAAACTCACAGGCTGGCCTTCGTAAGCACAGAGCTGACTTCTGTGCTGGCTGGAGGGGTGGCTCAGTGGTTAAGAGCACATATTGCTCCCTCGGAGGACCTGAATTTAGTTCCTGGCATCTATTTCAAGCCATTCCTAGCTCCTATAACTACAGGGGATCTGACGCCCCCTTCTGGCCTCTGTTTGTACCTACATGTATACATATGTGCCCCCCCACCCTGTATAAGTTTAAAAGAAATCTTTAAGAATTCAAATGTGCTTCGAAATCCAAGATGCTCATTGTCGTCAAAGGAATAGTTTCCTTTGTGTCTTTAGTCTTGTTACAGCACCAAGAAGCACATAAGAGAGGCCAGAGAGATGGTGCAGGCATCGAGAGCACCTTCTGCTCTTGTAGAGGAGCTGGATTGGCCTCCCAGCTCCATGCTGGGCAGCTCACAACCATCTGGGACTCCAGCTCCAGGGGAGCTGACACTCAAAAGAGGGTCCCACACACACACACACAGACACACACAGACACAGACACACACACACACACACACACACACAGACACACACACATTTTAAAAATAGAAATCAATGTATAAAAAGAACAATCACATAAGGGCCAGAAAAACTGTGATAGGTGCTGTTTATATTGTGATAACATTGTCAAGGGACTTAACTTGGGTGATCAATTTGACTTTCAGGGCAAGGGGACTCGCGACAAGGTCCTGATTAGAATCATGGTCTCCCGCAGTGAAGTGGACATGTTGAAGATCAGATCTGAATTCAAGAAGAAATATGGCAAATCCCTGTACTACTACATCCAGGTAAAGCCTGTGGCACTGGGCTGACTCCGCCAGGCATGGTGTGTGTGTGTGTGTGTGTGTGTGTGTGTGTGTGTGTCGGGGAGGTGGTTAGAGAGAACAGTGGCAGAGTGGCAACCTTTCTGTTTTCTCATTTTTTAGAGACCCTGTAGGTGGAGGCCGCTTGTTCATTTTTCCTGGCTGCCCAGACCTGAAATAATCACTCAGAAACTATAGTATTTGCAATACTGTTTGGCTTAAGTGTATTTCTAGCTGGGTCTTACATCTTAAATTAACCCATTCCTATTATTTTCTGTTTTACCACGAGGCCCGTGGCACCCCAAGGCTATGGCAGGCTGCCCGGGAGTCTGTTCTTTTTTTTTTCTCACACTGCCATTCTTTTCTCTTTCTGGCCACTCGTAGCAAGACACCAAGGGTGACTACCAGAAGGCCCTGCTGTACCTGTGCGGCGGAGATGACTGAGGGACCGGACAGTGGGTCACCCAGAAGTGGCCGAACTTCTGCCCTCACCCGATGTTCTAGAGACCTGGAGCTCCTCCCTGTGACGATGACAGCAGAGCTGCAGACCCGACCCCCACCCTAGCTGCCTTAGTATAGCCTGGCTTTCTCTTCATTCTTTCCTTTACGCCAAAGAGATGAACATTCCAGGGAGTTGGCTGTACCGTCTGTGACAGGAGACACTTCACCTCTTAAGTACTGTGTCGTGAATAAACCGTTTTTACTTTAGAAACAACACCACTCACTGCCTTTGCTTCCATGCATGCTTGGGATTCGATTGTTCACCCAGGGATGTTGCCCCTAGGGGAAGAAAGTTCTAGAACTGAGCTCTCTCCTCTGGTAGCCAAGACACAGATGTGACTTTTAAAGGAAGAGTCAGAAATTACACAGAGTTCAAAACTGAGTTCTTAGGCGAGGTCTCTAGCACTCACCTGGTTCTGCGTGTGCTTTTCCTTGGGGGAAAACGACGTTTGATTCCCACAGATCAGCACTGACAACGCACCAATGACATGATTCCATCCCAGGTTAACTTGTTGAACCACTGAGCTTCATTAGGGCTGCTTAAGAGAACATGGGTCTCGACCCATCTTACTGACAGAGGCTTCATCAGCGAGGCAAATGTCCCTCCCAGTATCAGTTATTTGTCTTATATATCCTCAGGTGGGCATACACTCCCCCCCCCCCCCCCCCCCCCCGCAACCCAGCAA
>NC_022012.1:69972183-69989162 GCF_000317375.1 Microtus ochrogaster | reverse complement strand
CAACCCAGCAACACACCAATGATGTGTACATCATAGGGTGGGGTCCACAAGCCCCTCCCTGCTACCTGGTGGACTGCTACTGAGTAAAGCATCATAGCTGCTGAGAGTTCAGGTGAGCAAAGGCCCAGCCATGTTTGGAAGACAGTGTCCTACAACACAGGTGTACCTGAGCCCTAGGTTTGATTCCTAGCACCACAATAAAGAAACAACTACTCCGGTTACTCTGTCCGTATTTCCAAAGCTTAGTACCCACTTCTGGTGGAAACAGGACATCTTCACTCTAATGGAAGCCTCTTTGGGGTCACTCCACACACCTACAGGTGAGAGGGCCAGGAGGGCAAGATCCCCGTGAAGTAGTTGAAAGCGGGTATCTGAGGTGGCCACAAACTGGGGAGAAGTCCGAGGTGGAGTGGGATATTCTGGGTTTTCTTTGGTTGTTGTGGTAGGTTTGTTGTTTGGTTTTTGCTATTTTTGAAGGATTTGGTTTATGTTTAATTAGGTGTATGTGCGTCTACCTGAGTGGATGTAAGTGTGAGTGCAGGTACCTGAAGAGGCCAGAAGAGGGCATCAGCTCCCCTGGAACTGGAGTTCCAGGCAGTTGTGAGCCATCTGGTGTAGATGTTGGAACTGAACTCAGGTCCTCAGCAAAAGCAGCACTAGCTCTTACCCTCTGAGCCACCTCTCCAATCCTCTCATCATTTGTTTGTTTATTTATTTATTTATTTTACAGTCTCTAGTAGTTCAGGAAGCCTCATGCGTTCTCAGACTCCCTCTGCCTCCAATTCCCAAGTACTGGGATTACAGGCGTGTGCCACCATGCCTGTTGTACGCAATGATGGGGATTGAACCCAGGGCTTCATACATGCTAGCAGGCATTCTCCTACGGAGCTGAATCCCCATCATCAGCTGGCTCTAGATCAGTGAAGGGACCAACAGCAGCAACATCCCCATCACTATCAGCAACATTATCAACATAAGCAGCAGCAGCAGCAGCAGCAGCATTACCACCACCATCATCACCAGCAGCAGCCACTGAGGCATGGCATAAACTAACTCTAGAAAGACCAAGCAGCCAAAAGCTAATAACTTTCCTTCTTCCCCGTCCTTTCCGATCTGGGCTGCAGGTCTCAGTGAGAGATCAGTATTTTCAGGAAGAGTGGCCTGAGAGTCCCTGGAAAGTAACCTAGGTAACTGTTGTCATAGCCAGCCCCGCTCTCCACACAAGGTAACCCAGATGATAGCTGTTGTCATAGCCAGGCCCGCTCTCTACACAAGGTAGGGGGAGGCAAGTGATATATGATCTAGCTGTGTGGCCTTCAACACCGATGGCTTTCTTTGATTAGTTTTTAAGCTTTTATAGGTCTATATTGTTTGTTGAACATCCTTTCTTACAACTCCTCCATCCCACCACCTCCTCCCTCTCCCATCGACCCCCTTTCACCCCTAAACAGTTTTACATCTACTTTCATTTAATATGTGCACACATGGTTTTTTTTTTTTGTGAATGTATAAAATCTAGAAGCCACAAATTAGAGAAAATCGTCAATGTTTAAGTGGGAAAAAAAAGGAATGTGTCTTTTCTCAGACTGGCTTGGTTCACCTAATGTGATGATATCCACTTCTTTCATGTTCCTGCAAATGGCATGACTTTGTTCTCTTTTTATGGCTGGGGAAAAAAAAACCACTGTGTATGTAAACCACATTTCCTTAGCCATTCTCCTGTTTCTGGGGACCTAGGTTAATTCCATAATTCCCTCATTGTCATTAGTACTGGGGTCAATGCTAATGGGAAAGTATTTCTGGAACACATTGACTCAGAGTTTTTGGGGTGAACACCCAAGAGTGGCATAACAGGGGACATGGAAGATCTGTTGTTACAATGAGGATTCCTTGTGTTCCTGTGCCCACCCCGCTCCTCCATCTAGGTAGCTAGGGCCTTCCCTGGAGTCCATGGTCTCTGGCAGGGCCTTGCGTGAACGGACTGTGTAAGATGAGCATGTGTGTTTTTATAGCAACACCAGTACTCACACATGTAAACACCCTGGGTCTTCCTGGCTCAAGGTCCTGTTGAGAGCAGCTTATATCAGTACTGTCCCCAAACAGAAGGTGGTCCCCCTCCCAAGTCCCTCACTGTACTTTCCTACCAGGGCCACCTGTCTGTCAAAGGTTGTGTTCCATAGACTACAGGCAACAGCCAGGCATGTGTGTGACATGAGCTGTGGACAGAAGCAGGAAGTCTGGAAATATGGACGCCACCTGCTCTGCTCCAGGAATTCAAGTGCAATTAAAGCAATGACAGCAGCTGCAACTCTGTCCAGAAAACTAAATGCAACTGTGAACTGACTGGCTCGCTACCGTGACCCTTGGGCAAACTGGAGATGGAAATTCAGATGGAGCGCCGCTCCTCGGTCATGCGGAGCCCATAAAACACCTCTAAGGCCACTAAGATATCTAACCAATAACAGGTTACACAGACCTAGGCTGTTTGATCAAATAATCTCCCCGCACATTAGAATCAGAGCCCAGAATCCCCAAATCCCCTCCTTTGTGTGCTTAGGGGCAGAGTTCAAGAAAATGCATACGAAGCGGGACCTCTCTCTTTAACCCCAAATTATTGTGCTGAATTGGGAGTTGAGAGGGCGGGGCAGAGGCTGCTATAGCAGTGATTCTGCCCACGTGTACAGCTTGCTCTAGTCTCTCCAGAAAATGAGCTTCAGGCTGCGGGGATGTGGGGGTGGGGGTGTGAGGCCACAGGATGAAGGGAAGGCTAGACTCAGAGGAACTGGAATAGCATGGCCTCTAGTCTGCCGGCCCTGACCCTTCTGCAGGTGTGAGGGAAACTCTAAATGGCAGACTGACTAGGAAGGGCTCCAGGGAACTGGTGGAAACCTGCTGCGAGCTGTGGTGGTCTGGTGTCTTCCAAAATCCACACTCAAGGCTGCTGGAATTCTCTCTTCATGTCTTCTGTTCCCTTCAGTCAATGCGCCCAAAACAAAGCATCTTTTGAAGCAAAAACCACTGTCTGGAGACTGGAATACTCTCTTAAGCAATTCCATTTTGCAAAGACACGGGGAAAGAGGTCAGGTAGTGTCTTAGCAAGGTTTCTATTGCTGCGACATAACAGAATGATCAAAAAACAAGTTGGGGAGGAAAGGGTTTATTCGGCTTACACTTCCACATTGCTGTTTATCACTGGAGGAAGTCAGGACAGGAACTCAAACAGGGCAGGACCCTGGAGGCAGGAGCTGAAGCAGAGGCTATGGAGGCATGCTGCTTACTGCTTGCTTCTTCTGGCTTCCTCAGTCTGCTTTCTTATAGAACCCAGGACCCAGCCCAGGGACTGCACTACCCACAATGGGCTAGGCCCTTCTCCCGGGATCACTGGTTGAGAAAGTGCCTTACAGCTGGAACTCATGGAGGCATTTGCTCAACTGAGGCTCCTTCCTCTCTGAGGACTCTAGCTTGTGTCAAGTTGACACACAAAGCCAGCCAGTACAAGTAAGTTTTAGAATTTTGTCAGCCGATCACGACAAAAATTTAATTTTATTATTTAGGGCATGAATGGCAATGGACATATCACACGACTGTGGAAACCATGCTGCGCTCTGACCATGTGAGTACATGAGGTTTTTTTCCCCCTAACCTATGTGTGGGTCAGAGCTGTTATGTTGTATAACTTAACATGCTCTGCACATTGAAATCCATGTACATATATGTACAACCTGAGTGTCCAGACACAATGGGTCTGTACTGTAACTCCCAAGGTATGTGTGTATGCTAGGTTTCTTTTTCTAGGAACTAGGCTTCCAGATTCAAAAGCAAGAAAGCAGAGCAAAGGATGGGCCTCAACTGGTAGGTGACTGCCTAGCCTTCGCAAAGCCCTGGGTTTAATTCCTAGCACTGTGCACACTGGGCATGGTTGTGCACACATGTCATGTCAGCACTTAGAAGGTGGGAGCAGGGGGATTACAACTTCAAGATTATTGTTAGCCTCATGGAGAGTTCTAGGTGAGCCTGGGCTAAAAATTAAATAAAATAATAAAATAAGAAAAATAAAAAGTAAGAGATAAATCTTAACTTGCAGCTGATGGGGAAACCTCAAAGGTCCCACTCCCCTTGGCTTCTTGATCACTGGGCAATGGGCAAATGCTGATGTGTAAGAATCTTACACATCTCAGAACATGGAGCTCCCAGCATTCAAATTATTAGTAGCGATAGCTAAAGCAGGGGAGACCAGGTTTACAAGGTAGGTAGCTACATTCAGCAAGAAAAATGTTTTGAGGACAAAAAATCCTTTGAATCAGTCTTGAGCCTTCCAAGGACTCGAGTGTTCAGGCTTCTCCCTATGGTTTGATATATAGCTTATTTCTTTTACCCTCTTTTTCTATCAATGACCAAAATAAAGACTCTGGTGCAAGGGAGAAGGGGGGGGGGAAGAAAGGAGAGGGAAAGGAAGAAGGGAAGGGAGCGCTTAGAACCATCCCATAGCAATGAGGCAGAGCAGGCTATAGCCATCAAGTCCTAGGTGCTCGTTCTGTTGATTGAGAAGAGCCTGTAGCCTGATTTCTTTCACCAACGTACGTTTGAGCAAGCAAAGTTTATAGAGATGACTTATCTCATTATGTTAGAAGGGTGACGTGCTATCTCAGCATCTATAAGCAATCTGAACCGACGTTGTCGCGTGAAGAAAAGCTTTTGTAAATACATGCGAAAGACGCCATCTCTTCAGGCGTTAAGTCGGAGGTGTCCTGGAAAAAAAATATTACATTTGTGCATTCAATTAGCTTGAGTGTGGCTGGAATTTTGTCTGTGGAAGGCAGCATTTCTGCAGAAAGACTGAAGCATCCCCTATGTCAGCAGGTTTCCTGTGAGAGGGGAGTGCACTCTCCCCCTCCAATGCCCTCTTTTGCATTTGTGCTGGTCCCAGCCCTGCATTCCTAATCAGAATGCTCAGTCTAGCTCCTCACACTAGAGTGATGGGGTGAGCCAGCCAGCAGCACTTTCTACAGCATCCTGGCTACAAATGGGTGGGGAGAGCCTCCTGCTCTGAAAGTCATGTTGAGTTCTGAGCCAAATTAGGGCATGGTCCAGAATGGGTGTGAGTCCCCTCAAGCTCCCTCCTGGATGATCTCTGGTGACCTTTCAGGGTCATCAGGATGCTGTTTAAACCTTGGATGCTGGGCACGGTGATACACATCTCAAATCCCAGCACTCAGGCAGGAGTTTCTGAGAGCCAGGGCAGCCTGGGCTATATAGTGATTTCCGGGCTAGCTTGCACTACAGTGAGATTTTGACTCAAAAGCCAACAAAAAGGGGAGGAGCTAAGGTTATGGCTCTGAGGTAGATCACTTATCTAAGGTTCATATGTACCTTAGATAGACACACTTCAGGTATGATGAATACTATCAATATCTACCTTTGATTTGGTTTGGCTGGCTGGCATTTTTTAGTTTTATTTCTGTTGCTCTGATAAAATACCCAGACAAAAGGCATCTTAGGGAAGAAAGGAGTTTACTTAAGTATGAAGTTCCAAATTAAGGTCACCGTGGTGGAAAGGTCAAGTCAGGGACTTCAGAAAGCTAATCCTATCTTGTCCACAGCTGAGAGCAGCGAGCAATGCATGTAGACATGCTCACTTGCTTGCTCACTCTTCACTTGCTTTCTCTATTCTTACCCTGCTCTGAAGCCATCTGCCTAGGGAATGGCGCTGCCCAGAGTGGGCTGGGTCTTCCCACATTGATTAATGTCATTGAGCCTACCCCTCATAGATGTACCCACATACCCCAACATAATCTAGATAATCCCTCACTGAGCCTCTTCCCGGGTGATTCTAGATTGTATCAAGTTGATGATTAAAATGAACCGTCACACAGCCTGAACACCTTTCCCAAAAGTGGGTGTATGTGCTTAGCCTTATCTTGAAACTTGGTGTGAAAGCATCATCTTTAATTAATGGAATGTGAAGAAATAGAGGGACGTTGGGCTACAGAGGGTATCTCGGACTCCTGAAACTGCAGTGAAGTATGAGCTTAGTGTAGTTGTGTATTGTTCAAAGGCGGGGCTGATGTATTAGTTTCTTTGTCATTGCTGTGACAAAAGCTAAGAGAAGACTGGGTTGTGGGAAGGTGTGGCAGGGACTTGAGGTAGCTGGTTGCATATGTCATCAGGAGAGAGAGAGAGAGAGAGAGAGAGAGAGAGAGAGAGGGAGAGAGAGAGAGAGAGAATATGCTGGTTCCCAGCTTTCTTTTTCCTTTGTATTCAGTTCGAGATCCCAGCCTAGGGAATGGTGCCACCCATATTTTAGAGTGCCACCAACTTCAGCAAAGTTAATCTAGACTGTCCCTGGCAGACATCCCCAAACCAAGGCTTCCGTGGTGATTCTGAATCAAATTGCATTAACAACCAAGATTAATCATCATTGGGCTTAGGAGATTGCTCAGTGGTCAGTGGCTAACAGCGCTGACTGTTCTTGTAGAGCACTGGGTTCCACTGCCAGTGCTCACAGGCTAACTCCAGTTCCAGGAGCTCCAGCGCCCTCTTCTGGCCTCCTGAGGTACCAGGCATGCACATGGTGCACATGCACACACAAAGTTAAAACACTCATATACATAAAATAGTAAAAAATAATTCTAAAAAAATTTAGAAGATTAACCTCTAGGGATGTTAGAGGAAATGCATCACTACGTGAGTTTTGCTGCTGCAAACACCACAGAGGGCCCAAACCAAGATAGCATACAAGGTCACTAGGTGATATATATTCTATGAACCAGTCATATATAATCTTATGGATCACCACTAGATAGGACTAGAATATCATTTTAGGGTGTGTGACTGTGTTCAGGTTATTACCTGCTCTCCTTTATCAGACCCTCTCCTGACCATAGCCAAACCAGCTCTCTGACACCGAGAAATCAGCCAGGAAGAAACCTATCAGTCAAATCTGACTGTGAAGGTGGCTGGTGCTTTTAAATGGTTGGAACTTCCCTAGCTATAACCCATCACAGCTCAAGTCTATCTGCTTTCAAGTAGATCTCTAAACATGAACTGTGAGCCCCAAGGGGTGTGTCCCACTGTGCCAGCTGCTCAGGGGGCTAAGGCAAGAGGGTCACTTGAGCCTCAGAGTTGAAGGCCAGCTGGTGCAATACAGAAAGACCCTGCCTCAAAAACTAAACAGAACATAATTATAAAACTCTAGTTGTAGAGGCTGGAGAGATGGCTCTGAGGTTAGGAGCACCGGCTACTCTAGCAGAGGATCCGGATTTAATTCCCAGCACCCACATGGCAGCTCATAACCAACTGTAACTCCAGTTTCAGGGGAGGATCCAACATGTGTGTAAGCTTTCTACATGGTGCACAGACGTACATGCAAGTGAAACACTCACGTACATAAAGTCGAAAGGAAATCCTCTTAACAGTTTTAAGGTGTAGAAAGGAGTAGACAGATGCCTAGAATGGTGTCATCCTGGAGCTCGAACTTTACTGTGGATCCTCGAACTTGGGAAAACATCTTGGTTTGAATCTGAAAGCTCCTTCCCAAGCTCACTCCACTAATACCTGGCTCCCGGTTTGTGGTGGTGTTTTGAAGACCTTGGGAACTGTAGGGGTGGGGCTTGCCTTGTGGCACAAGGCTCTGCAGCTGGCCTTTGAAGATGCTGCCTGACCCCACACTCCCTCCTATCTGTTTATAGTCTTCCATAATGTCACCTCTCCTCACCACGTTCCCACAGCCACAAACATCCCCATGCCTTCCCCACTATGGCAGCCAAGACCCTATGAAACGGTGAGCTGGATTAAAGCCGACCCTGTGTGGTACTTTGTCTGGGGGCTGTATAAGGAACAGGAACAATGACGTCACCTTTGCCATGGTTTGTTGAATTCATAGATGACAAGGAAGGCTTTTGAAGTCTGGGTGTTTCTTGCTTACTCGTTCACTGCATAAACACACATATGTCAGCACACACAGAGACTAGAGTACACAAGCATGCAAACACACACCACAACACATACATGTACATGCGAACTCACATACCAGAACACACAATGCCCTTGTACACATAAACGTGCACATGCCAGCATGCATATACTCACACAGGAAAACAGACCTCACATGCACATATGCAGACTCACACATGTACATATAAACCCACACCAAAGCACGTGTGCACATGCACACACCCGACCTTGCACATACACCCAATTTTGTCCCAAGGTTTGAAATTCCCTCAGAACACTGCCAACTCTTTTACCAGAACTTCAGGGTGCCAGGCAGGCACAGGTACCCACCTTGTCACAGGCTCATGTTCTGGGAGGTAGAGCAGATTATTTTAAGCACAGAGGCACATGAAACTGTCTCTATAGTTTGCAATTCCATTTGTTCTGAGCCTGGGAGAGTCACTTCTTGGGGGAAGGAAAGATGAATTTGCAATAAGGTAGAGCGCCACCTTGTGGACAAGTGGGTAAAGACCACAGGCATGGATCAGCTGAAGACTTGAGGGTAAACTATCAAGGGACTTCCTTCCGATTAAATGGCAATGGGTTTTTGATCCTACTGCATGTACTGGCTTTGTGGGAGCCTAGGCAGTTTGGATGCTCACCTTACTAGACCTGGATGGAGGTGGGTGGTCCTTGGACTCCCCACAGGGCAGGGAACCCTGATTGCTCTTTGGGCTGATGAGGGAGGGGGACTTGATTGGGGGAGGGGGAGGAGGAGGGAAATGGGAGGCGGTGGCGGGGAAGAGACAGAAATCTTTAATAAATAAATAAATAAATAAACCTACAACAAAGTCCGTGGGCTTTTCTTAAGTGAATAAAAATTATTTCTAATAACTATGAAATCAGTCTCTGAAGTGTGCTGTGGTTCCAAAGGCAAACTTCCCATTATCAGGTCTTAAATTCTGCAATTCCATAAGAACTGTGGCTGCCATGAACAGGCGTGGAATAAGAGTTACAAAAATTTCCAGAAAGGATTCTCTATCTTCAGTACTGCGTGAGGGTTCTTAGTAGTTTTATAGTGCTGTTCCTCTTATATTAAAAAAAATGAGGTTATTTATAAAGAGTCCATCTGTAAGACATTTGTTGTGTAAGCTTGAAGATCCGAGTTCATTCCTCAGAATTAAAAGTAAACATGTGGGCATGGTGGCATACGCTTGTAATCCCAGCACTAGGAAGGCAGAGACAGGCAAAGGCAGGCGCATCTCTGGGGCTTGCTGGTCTACCAGCTGTGTAATCAGTGAGCTTCAGGCCACGGAGAGACACTGTCTCAAAAAGCAAAGGAGGCAGTGTCTTCTGAGGAAAGTCACTGAAGGTCGTCCTCAGTGTTTCCCAGCATGCATGTACCCATGTGTGCAAGCTCACTTTCGTGTACATGGGGAAGGGTGAGGAATGGGAGAAGGAGAGAGAAGGAAAATCAGGCAGGCCCGTTTGTGGCTTTTCTTCCTGACCTTGGAGGAGCCCCTACAAACCTTTGACCTTTGTTTTGTTGTTTGTATTTCTTATTTTCTCTTTGATTCTCACCACTTAATTCATAATCCCCTTGCTTAGCCCCGGAATGGCTTGGATTACAGGCATGACCCACACACTCAACTGTATTATTTAATGAAAAATTTGAATTACATTTACATTGGGTGTGTATGTATGATGACATAGGCCATGGTGAATGTGTGGGGGAAGGCAGAGGATAGCCTAGGGGAGTCAGATCTTTGGCTGTGTGGATTCCAGGAATTGAACTCGGGTCCTCAGGCTTGCTAGCAAGTGCCTTTACCCACTAAACCATCTCAGTGGCTCCAGCTGTTTTGCTGTGTTTTTAAAACACGTAAAATGACAAGTTTGAAAGCTAAGGTTTCAAGTCTTCTTAAAATCTAAAATTTTATGTGTCTAGGGGGAGTCCTGGAGTTAGAAGGGAGGCTGAGCTGGTAGACAGCTTACGTGGAATGCACCAATTCTTGGGTTCACGTTGTGAATCTTATAGCACCATACATGGTAAGTATGGCCGGGCCTATGATCCTAGCACTCAGGACGTGGGAGTAGAAAGATCAGAAGTTCAAGGTCATTCTTGGTTACTTAGTGAGTTTCAGGCCAATATGGACTACATTGAAACCCTGCATCAAAAAAAAATGTTATTGAATTTTTAATTTCTCATATAGATAAAAAACATTGTTACACTTTTAAATGCTAAAAATAGTAATTTAAATAGCATAAGATTAAAAATATTAATTGGAGCCTCACTTTTTCATCTGAAAGAAAAACTTCTATGAATGATAATTATGGTGATTTCAAAATGTATTTATTTCTTAATTTCCATGATTCCTGGTAAAATGCAGCTATCTTGCCAGGTAACCCTAATTTTTAGTGAACATTGAAGCATGATTTCAGAAGACTTTTACTTGGAATATTATGTTTTACATAGTTAACAAACTATAAAAACAGTCTGACATAACAATTTTTTTTTGAACTTGGCTTCTCTGTGTAACATCCCTGGCTGCCCTGAAACTCACTCTGTAGACCAGGCTGGCCTCACACTCACAGAGTGCCTCCCGAGGGCTGGGGTTTAAGGCGTGCACCCCCAACCCCCACTCCCATCATAACAAACTCAATAGTTTTTCCCTCGCTGAAATTCTTACATTCCAATGTGAGAGAGTCTCAAAGAGAAACCACATTTCAGACAAAGACAGCAACCACGGAGAACTTATCCAGCGGGGAAAAGTTTTCACAGGATGCTGACATTGTCCACCTTGTTCTATCGAGATCCCATTACCTGCATCTGTCAGTGATGTTGAGTCGGGGTATGGAAGGCATCGCCCCTGTGCTGAAGGACACTTGGGGATGGGTGCAAACTTTCTCTGTATTCAAATCATTTTTTGTATGTACTTTTTAAGTGTTCACACACATTTAAAAACACTCACACATATCTGCTTGCTTCAGTGAAATATATTTTACGGTATTTTTGGAAAACAGAGGAGGAGCCCAAAGGCTTGATTGATGTGGGGGTAACCACTTTGCTTCCTGGTTGGATTTGAGGCCCTCTTCAAAAGAAAGCCACGCCTGCTATTGTAAACAAGGTTAAAATTCCCATGGATGGGGAAGTCATAGGCTCCAGGGGAGACATTGTATTGTTGTTTTTGGTAAACAGATGCGATGTCAAAGTTCCTTCTGAATTTTTATGTTTATACCCATCAATGCTGCTCCAAAATAAACGTGGGATAGAAGCTGCATTGGTGAGTCTTGGCCACAAGAGGGCGCTCCAACAAAACATCTCAACTCAAAAGTCTCAGCCAACCATCTCGGTTTCGACAGTTTCTGGTTGGTTATATAATGAACAACCTTCTTGTCACAAATTTTTGTTTCACATAATAACTATCTGATTCTTAGGAGGTTGGGAGACTGGTAGGTAATCTCTGCGTGCAAGTCAAACTACTTTTATGTGCTGAACGGACTCCGTAACTCCTCCACCAGTTTAAAAAGAAAAGGGCAAGCGCTTTGCAAACCTTCCTTACTTTAACCACAAAACCAAACAATGCAAACTCAAGCACACACAGAGAAATTCCGCTTTCAAAGAAGACTTTTGTGCATTATCTCTTTAAGAATGCTAAGTGTAGAACTATGATAAAAAATATTAAAAACAAAACAATCTCTTGCTGTCTAATCCGGATAGGACCGTGGCAGAAAATGCTGCTAAGGCTTTTGGGGACATGGACAATTGAAAAAGCAAGTGGGCCACAAATTATATGCTGGTATCTGAAGCAAAGACCCCACCCCCACCTTATCCCCCCACCTTGGGTTATATATCATGATGGTTCTTGTGGGCATAACTGTGGAGAATAAACACCTTTTACATCAAAACAGTTTTTACTGATAATAAAGTAATTAGAATAATTTATGTCCCCCGGTGCTATTCAGACCACGGCTTTGCTTTAGAGGAGGTTAAGCCGGTTATTGACCAGTATCAAGAGGGTCTCCCCTCCCACCTTCTCCGGTGACATGTTTATGCCCAGCTGGCACTTCTAAATTTTTAATAGAGACGAAGAGATTCCGTTTAATTAGGCCGAGTGGCTTGTTCGGTGCAGGTACTCGGGTACCGGCTGTAATGAAGAACGGAAACCGCCCATTGAACCACCTTTGAAGTCCCAGCTCCTTTAGGGACCATTGTGAGCCCAGCTCAATGGTGCCTGCGCTGCTTCCATCCAGAGGCTTGCTAATTCAGAGAGCGAAACCTAGATGAAGTAATTACACACAGCCCTTGCCCGTAGATGGTCAAAGGGTTTCCTTTGCCTCCCCAAATCAAAGTTCTTCATCGCGTGTCTGATTGGAGTGTTGAGACCGGGCTACAGAAAACCCACTGTTTTTAGAAAATCCTTTCTCTTTTTTTCTTTTAATTTTATCTTCATATATTCTACATGTCGTGTGTGTGTATGTGTGTGTGTGTCTGTGTGTGCGTGCACATAAATCAGGTAACAGACACGTGTTACCGTCACAATGTTTCATGGTCATAATCCCTTCTGAAAATTAGAAATTAATTTTTTTCCCTTCAATCTCTGACCTTGGGTAAAAATATCAAATATTTGTGTGCCTCCGATGCACAGCAAAAAGGCCACCTAAATTAATGAGGTTTCTTGAATGGGTGCTCAGAAATGAATTACAAAGCTTAAGGAGGCGGAGAGATTTCTCGCGATTCTTGAAGCAATCTGCACGGTCCCGGGGAACGAGAGACAGGTTTTGTATTATGGCGGTAGGATTAGTTCTTAGTTCCCTAAAGCTGGTCTATTTATGGGCAGCTAAGACGGAGTTAAACTCGGCAAAGGTTATTGTGTGTGTGTGTGTGTGTGTGTGTGTGTTTTAACCCACTCTGCTGAAGGTCCATTTCCTGTCGTCACCTTTTTCAAGTTTCCCTTGGAGCAGGGTTAGCAGTCTGCACCTGGAGTGAGTCCAGAAAGCTTGGATAATAATCTAATCCCCGCGGAGGCTCTCTGGGCAAAGGGAGGAGGATGAGATGCTCCGTGCTTCCTGATGAGGTATCCATCTTGATGGGATCACAGCTGACAGTTCGCGCCAAAGTTCCTCACAGGCCTTCTGGCGCCCTCCTCAGAGTCTGCTAGACTCAGTAGCACCAACTGTAGTAAGCATCGGAATCAAGCCACCCCTAATAGGAGAATACACTAATGTTTGTGGAGAGCGAGTGTTTGCTCTGCTGCAGGGAGAGAGGAGGGTAAAGTATAAAGGAGTAGAGAAGGTGGGGGAAAGAACCCTTGCTTTTTGCTTGGCTTGAGGGTGACGTTCTGGGCTCTAGAACGTTCCATTCTAGGGTTGCAAATCCGTTTTCTTTTCTACTGGGTACTTGCCTAATTTATTTTCATAAGGTAACCTGGCTTCTCTCCTGTGGAGCCAGCGTTGTGTATCTGAACTCCTAAGATCAAACAGGACCTAGGAAGGTGGGATTTGCTCTCTTATCGATCAGCAAGCTTCCTCATGATGGTAGGGAATTGTGTTAGCGGCTCTCAGAGAAGCGAGTCTTGGTTGGACCTCCTCGAAGCTGGAGGGCAGAGAATGGCAAACAGCTCAAAACAAGGGGTGCAGGAACTGCAGGGTGTGCAAGTGAACCTTGAAAGGGGCTTGTGGCCACTGCCTATGGCTTGAGTTTTATCCCCAGAACCCACATAGTGGAGAGGAGAACTGACTCCTGAAAATCACAGTTGTCCCCCCCAACTCATACACACACACACACGCACACACACGCACACACCGTGACACACACACCATGGCACACGCACACTCATATACACACACCGTGGCACACACTCATACACAAACACACTCATACACACGCCGTGGCACACACACACTCATATACACACATGCTCATACACACACTCATACACACACACTCATACACACACGCTCATACACACACTCATACACACACACACTCATACACACACACCGTCACACACACACTCATACACACACGCACGCACCGTGGCACACACTCACACACACATACACTCATACACACACACTCATACACACACACGCTGATATACACACGCTCATACACACACACCGTCACACACACACTCATACACACACACACTCATACACACACACGCTCATACACACACACTCATACACACACACTCATACACACACACTCATACACACACACACTCATACACACACACACTCATACACACACACTCATACGCACACACTCATACACACACGCTCATACACACACACCGTGGCACACAGGCACAGCCTTCTCATATAACAAACTCAAAGTGGAAAATGTTGACTAGTTTACTGGGTTTGTTTTCTTTTTCCCTTTTTTTTTTTTTTTTTTTTCTTTCAAGACAGGGTTTTTCTGTAGCTTTGGAGCCTGTCCTGGAACTAGCTCTTGTAGACCAGGCTGGCCTCAAACTCAGAGATCTGCCTTCCTCTGCCTCCCAAGTGATGGATTAAAGATGTGTACCACCACCAACCTGGCTGTATTTGTTTTTCTTTAGGGTCTGTCAGGTTGATGAGAGCTGACCAGTCTGTCTAGTTCCAGTCTAATCTGAAACACACAAGTCTCCCAATTTTGTAGAAGCCTCTGGAAAGAAGGGAGAGGCGTTCATTATAGAGGAAGGACATGTGACACTTTTTTAAAAGTTCGCTTAGGAATCAAAGCTTGATGACTGTTTGAAATATGCTAAAATGGGAAGTTAAAAAGGGAAGAAAGCATTTATGAAGAAGGGACTTAGTTGGCACCAAGTTCCATTTGGGCAGGGAGAATGTCTCATCCTGGTGGGGATGGATGGACTTCAAGGCCAGGTAGTCTGTGCTTTTCATTACCATCATAGACGGGAAATGGAGGCCCATTGTAACTCAGTGAATTACATAAGATGCTGCAAGGGGTGGGCGGGGCACCCTGGGCGGGTCACCCCTAGGGAATCAGCTGCCTGGGAAATGGAGGCATATTTTGGGGATTGAGAGGGGCCGGTGAGAAGACAAGACCTCTGAGTCAAGTCTCTGGACCAGCAGCTCCTGGAGTTTGCTAGATGATGTGTCTGGGTTCAGCACAGAGAGCTGAACTCGACTCTGCATTTTGACACAAGCTGTGGGAGAGTTCTATGCACAGTAGAGTGTGGGAAGCGCCAAAGCCACAAACCACAGCTAGAATTTGGGGATGGGACAGCTCAAAAGTCAGGGTATGCCAGTGCTCTGACTGCTTCTAAGGCAGCTGCTGCAGAAAATGCCTGCTTAGCTAAGGGTGCATTAGGTACTGCTCCCATTGCTGTCAGACAATCCAAGCAACTCAAGGAAGGGAGGGAGGGAGAGAGGGAGGGCGGACTTGTTTCTGCTCAGTCTGAAGGTTCGGTCCACCATGGCCTCAGGGACACAAAGCAGCTGGTCTCACTGCATCTGACGTCAGGAGGCAGAGAGAGATGAACGCCATTGCTCACTCCCTTGGTCGTTTTACTCAGTCCAGGACCCCAGCCCACGGGATGGTGCTGGCAACAGTGAGGTGGACCCTCCACGTCAGTTCTCACAGTCTAGAAGTTCCCCCAGACACGCCCAGAGATCTGCCTCAGAGGAGAGCCTAGATCCTGCCAAGTTGGCAGTCCACATGTGCTATCAGAAAGGGGGTGTTAAAATGTTAGAATGCTAAATGCAAAAGAAGAAAACCTGACATCGCGAAGTGAGGATGAAGGTGAGGGACGATAGTGGCATTGTGTGATTCAACCTCTCTGAGCGGCCACTTGAGAGGAGCTGTCAAGCCTTAAACATGTGTAAATGCCTGGTCTCATCCCTTCCCTCCAAAGCATGAAGAAAGATATTGCAATGTTTATGATCACCAAAATCACTGGAAGGGGCCCAGAGATCCAATGGAGGTGATTTTTAAAGGGATTATGGCATCTACAGCAGAATACCGTGCAGTCATTAAATAATAAACCATAAGGCATTGAATGTTCTAGAAATGTGTTTATGCATATGATTGTTGGTAAGAAGAGTTCAAGTTAGTGTACTTTGTTTAGAAATATGCATATATATAAAGGGGTAGAAGGAATATAGCCAAGTGTTAACAGTTGTTGATGGGCAATACTAATGCATGTATACCCCCCCAAATATATATGCACCAACCCACACACATGAAAAATGGGGAGAAAATTTTAGTCTATGAAATCGATGCTATAGATTGAATATGTCTTCTAGAACCTCATGTGTTAGACATTTGATCCCTAAACTCCTATGTTGGCTTTTGGAGGCCGGAGTGGGCGGGGCTTTGGGGAGTAGTAAGGTGGTGTTGTAAGGTCAGGGCCACCATGCAGCACTTATGGCTTTGTGACAAGAGACCAGAGCCAATACACTAGCCTTATCTCACGTGGGATGTCTCTCCGCCATGTTCCCATGCAGACAGAAAGCTCCCCACAGACACCAGGACCACACTCTTGGTTTTTTCAGCCTCTAG
This sequence comes from Microtus ochrogaster, assembly GCF_000317375.1. Lineage (NCBI taxonomy): Eukaryota > Metazoa > Chordata > Mammalia > Rodentia > Cricetidae > Microtus > Microtus ochrogaster. The sequence goes on along the minus strand of NC_022012.1, from coordinate 69,972,721 downwards.
AACCATAAACCCAAAAGATGTCTATTCTATACACTACCCAGAAGCTGATAGTCTGCTATCCCTAGAGAACATAAACTGAAAATTAGAAATGTTTCTGACATTGAGTGGTAAATATTGAAGTGTGGGTTTTTTTTTTTTTTTTTTTTTTTTTTATGAGTCTTCGGGGCTGTTTCCTGTCTGCCTCTCAATAGAGGCCCAGGAAGACCTTGAAAAGCTCTGAAGGAAGAGTCCTGATTTGGTCCATGAGTTATTCACTAGTGTAGCTCTATGACCTGATAAATAAGAGTGTTAGGGACTCAGAGCAAGAGTAGCAAGCACAGTGCAATCATCATAAAGAAGAATGAGAGCTGAGGCAGCAGGGCCCCTGCAGGCCGCCAGCCATTATCCCAAGGGCCTCTTGCTTTCCAACTTGCTTCATATAACAATAGTGGCCCCGTGACTTACAGAAGGAAAAGATACATGGTGGGAACATCTGATATGTGTACAGAATTCTCAGAGTTCAGAAACTGTTAATTACACCCAAAGCTAAAAGATGGGC
>NC_022012.1:69959598-69971265 GCF_000317375.1 Microtus ochrogaster | reverse complement strand
TTTTCTTTTTGGTGCCCAGGAGACACTTTCTCTCCCTCTCTCGTCTCTGTTGCCTCTGAAGAACAGATTTGGAAGAACAAGGGGAGCAACCTTTGTGGTCTGAGCATGCGGACTGAATGGCAGCGCCATCCTAAACTCTGACTTTAATTCTAATGTTGTGGCAGGAGTAATGTCCAGTCAATTTATTATCATTTAGCAGCAAAATTGATTTGTAATTTTTTAAGTGTTTTATTGGCTATAAAAGATAAAATGTGTAGTAAAGAACATAAAGTGGTGTCGCGTCAGGTCGCGGGATGGATTTATGCTTTAGCTGATAGAATGATCAAAGGGCGCAAAGGCCTGGCCAGCTGCCCCCTCTCTCTTCTCTCTTTATGTGTGTGTTCAACAGGCTTCCCTCTGTGGGTGACCTAGGGCGGCTCACCCACCCACACTCCGAGCGCCTTTTGTCTGAGGTTTTAACTCAGCTGTTAAGAGTAAGACTATCATGGGGCTTCTGAGGCTGACATGAAGTAAGGCGGATAAGTCTAAATGAATCAGGTGCTTGACACATTCAAACCGGCTGTTTGAATGTTTGCTCACCAGGGACCAGGGGCCTCACTGGGTCTTGAATGAGCAGGCAAAAAGAAGAGTCTGAGAGGTAACGAGAATATTGCAGGGAGCAGAGAGCCTGGTCACTGTGGCGCGAGTGTGTGTGTGTGTGTGTGTGTGTGTGTGTGCATTTGTGCATGCGTGGAGGGTGTGACTCAGCAGGAGAGGCATGCCCACCAGTTTCCCCTCTATAGTCCCTACAGGAAAGGGGAAAAAGGACAAGGAAAGAAAAACTAAACACATTGCAAAGTGATTATCAGCTAATTTGATGTAGTGGTTCTCAGATCTTACTGCTGGCTTGCATTACAACCTGCTGGAGGCCTAGCTAAAGCTTGGAGCGCTGCACCACCACTGGGAGTGTCGGATGCAGGTCTGAGGCAGGGGAGCATCATTTCTTGTGTTCATATAAGCGCACACGCGGAGGCCAGAAGCTGATGTCAGGCATCTCTCCCAGTCACTCCTCACTTCATCGTGTGTGCGTGTGCTTGTATATCTATAGGTGTGTGCTGTTGTACATGCATATGGGGGTCAGAGGTCTACCTGGAGTGCCTTCCACTGTCTCTACAGGTCTGTCACTGAACCCAGACTGAGGACCCCTCCTGTCTCTCCCATTCAAGCACTAGATTACAGTGCCCATCACCAGGCCATCATGTTTGCACTGTAGACTGAGCCATTTCCTCAGCCCCTTCCTCTTCTCTTTTGAGTCAAGTTCTCTTGAAAAATCTGGAACTCACCAACCCGGTTAGACTGGCTAGCTACTGAGCTCCAGAGACCCCCCTGTCTCTTTTCCTACCCATCCAGGGTAATAGAGTGCTTGGCCTGTGTGTTATACAGGGATCATACTCTCGTGTCGTAATCAGAATCTTACGCTTGGGTGAGCACCTCGGCCACGGAGCCATTGCCCCAACTCTGGGAGTCTACATTTTGAACAGGATCTGATCCCAAGAGACTTCAAGGCCCCTGTGTGGGGAGTGAGGGAAGTCCTAAGTCCATGTGTCAATGTGCTAAGATGGGAACGGCCATCCCAAGGACCCAAGGCCTCAGACCAGTGGGAGTAGCAGAGCCTTCCCCAGGTGAGTCACAGGGCCGCAAAGCTTTTCTCTGGTTACCATGCACATAGTGTTTTCAGAAACTGTCCACCACAGCTCCTCCCCAACCCCATGCTTATGTCCTGAAGACTGCTCCTTCACAGAGACTGCTCCTACCAAGATTAGCTAATCCTGCCTCTTTCTTCAGCTGTATATACTCACCCTGCCTTCTTGTTCGGCTGTATGTATTAACCCTGCCTCCTTGTTTATCTGTATATACTAACCCTGCCTCCTTCTTCAGCTGTCTATACTAACCCTTCCTCCTTGTTCACCTGTATATACTAACCCTGCCTCCTTCTTTAGCTATATGTACTAACCCTGCCTCCTTGTTTATCTGTATGTAATACGCCTGTCTCCTTGTTCAGCTGAACATAATAAACACACTGAGCTTCCAAAACCATAGCTTTTTTGAACGTGTGTCTGTCTTGTCTTTGTTCCCTTGTTGCCCCTAGTCAGAGGTGCGGGACCCAGGCCATGCAAAGACAGCATTGCTGCTCTGGGGACCGTTCACTCTGAGGAAGCCATTTCCTAGGTCCTCATTTGTCCAAGGCAGAAACAAAGGGACATGTTACAAGCTTCTTTAGGGGTCCAGGAATACTGCTTTTTCAGCTCAGAAGCACGAACCCATAAGTCTATAGAGTTGTGCACATGTGTGTGTTGAGTGAGTGTGTGGGAATGCGTTTTCCGACCGAGCGAGCTAAGGCCCGACCAGAGGATAAATAGCTTTAATCTTTGCAGCCTCCACTCTAAGACTATACCAAGGAATAAAATCTGCCCATTTCCTGCTTTCCTAAGGGTCCTGTTTGTTTTGTAGGCTTTGCTTCCAAAGTAATCTACTTGCTTGGCCCTCCTTGAGGGGTCACTTGTTTTCTTACTGTGCTTGGGATGCTGAGCACAGGGCTCTGGGCCAGGCTCTGATGCAGGGCTCAGAAGATTTGGTGTAAAGTGGAGATGCTGGCCCACTTCAGCAATGAGCCTGAGTTTGGAGGTAGCAGCAAAGCCTGGTGACAGCACAGGTGCCCCACCATGAACCCAGGGGAGAGCACAGGTGTAATCCAATGAAGCCACTGGGGGACAGCGCAGGCCCAGCCCATGAAGTCACTGGGGACAGCACAGGCTCAGTCCATGAAGCCACTGGGGGACAGCGCAGGAACACCCCATGGAATCAATGCTGGTAGTCACCTAGAAGTACTGATCCTGGCTGTAGATTAACCACAAGGTGTTCTGGAGTACTTCATGCTTGACTCCATCTTCTGCAGGAGGAGGCAATGTTTGAAGCTGGTGTAGTGTTTATCATGGATGTGGCTCTGCTGTTTATAGGACATGCACACAGACTCAGCTGTCATTCACCTACTGTGGTTCTGACACATTTTCTGAAGGCAGCAAGTTTTTAAAAAATCTGTTTTGATTTCTTAACCCCATATTTGCCTCTGAGAGAGGTTTAACTATGTGTTTCACAGCTGGACTGAGGGGATAGTTCTGTCATTCAGTGAATAACTGCTGTCCCAACCGGAGGACAAGAATTTAGATCCCCAGAACCCAGGTCAAAAGCTGGACATGGTGACCAGTACTGACTCCCAGCCTTGGGTGACAGCAGAGATGTACAGATCCCTGGATCTCACTGGCCAACCAGGCTAGCAGAATCAGTGAGCCTGGTTCAGTGAGAGACTCTGCTCAACAAATAAAGGTGAAGAGCCAACAAGGAAAGATGCCTGGCATCCACACCTGACCTCAATGTGCAGGCATGCATGCATGCACACACATATACACAACAACTACAGGCACACGTGTGCCACACACACACACACACACACACACACGCCAACGGGAACTGAATATTTTATATTCTAGTTGGACATTCTTTCTGCTCCCAGCACTGAGGAAGTGTTGGGAAGTTATTGATCCATTGACTTACATCCTTGAGATCTAAAGGCAGTATTGATTCTTGTAAATCTAACCTACTCTGGGTTTATATCTATCCCCTTGTGCAAATGACCCCTCAATTACACCCTGCTCCCAGGGGAGTCCAGCATGTTCAGTTTTATTACTGAAGGCTTGGAAGGCTTTCTTTCTGAGTTAATCCCTGCTCCCATAGTTTTCTGCATTGCCACCCAGTTGTGATGCCTGCTATTGTCTGTCAACTAGACTCACCTAGGAGACTTTCTGGGCGTATCTGTGAGGGAGTTTCTAGGCAGTTAACTGAGGCAGGAAGGCCCACACTAGCTGTAGGCAGCACCATCTTATGGCCTGGGTCCAGGACTGAATGACAAGGAGAAAGTTGAGGACCAGCATCCATTTCTGCATCCTGACTGCTGATGTGATGTGCCCAGCAGCCTCAGGCTCTCGTGCCTTGACTTCCCCACTCTGATGGACTGGGTGTGTCCTCAGACTGTGAGCCAAAACAAACCCTTCCTGGAGAGATGGCTCAGAGGCTAAGAGCACTAGCTTCTCTTCCAGGGGACCACATTCAATACCCATTCACTTGCCCCCGCAACTGCCTGTAACTTCAGTTCCAGGGAATCTGATGCCCTCTTCTGGCCTTTGTACATTGGTACAAAGACATACATGCATACATGTACAAAAACCCCACACATAAAATCACAGACCGTTCCTTCCTTAAGTGGCCTTTGTCAGGCCTTTTGTCACAGAGGACGAGTTACTAAAGTACCAACGTCTGGGTTAAATTACAATGTCAGCTCCCCAGGTCACTAGAATTCTCTTGTCCCACCTGCCTGTGCATATCTCTGTGTTCCTGGTGACCACATCTGGTTCTTGGTGGGTAAGAAAATCTTTACCTCCCTCCCTGGTTGTAAAGCCAGGCAGGTGTGATTGTTACAAGTGATGCCCAGTGGCCTGGGTTTGAAATCTGCTTCTAACTGTTTTGGGCTGACTTTGGCCAAGCTTTAGACTTAGCCTGACCCTAGTACCTGGTCCAGAGAGCTCGGCTCAGGCAGTTAATAGAGGTTTGCTGAGGCCACTGAAGGGCATCACTCTGGTGACAGAGGCACGGTATTGTCATAATAGGTGGAGGTGGCAGATATATTAAAGCAGATTGAGAGAGAGAGAGAGAGAGAGAGAGAGAGAGAGAGAGAGAGAGAGAAAAAGAATATGGAAAACAGAGGAAAACACCCCCCACACACACACACCCCACACACACAATATACCAGGCTGGCCTCAAACTCACATCTCTGATCCTCCGGTCATCACATCCATAGTTCAGGGATCACAGGCCTGGGCCTCACTACGCCTCATTTAGCCTGTTTTATGTGATTAGGAGCAAACCCAGGGCGTCTACATTTCCAGCGCTATCTACTTACTTTAAGGCAGGGTCTCTCACTGGTCTGGAACTTGCCAAGAAAGGTAGTCTGGCCAACATGCAGGTCCCAGAGATCCTCCTGCCTCCACTTCCCTGGCGCTGGGATTACAAGTATGTGCCCAGCTTTTAAAAATGGATTCCGGGACTAAACTCAGGTCCCTATGCTTGAATGTCAAATGCTCTAATAAGGGAGTGCTCTCTCTCCCTCTCCCCTCCCCTCTCCAGCTCTAAAGGTGGATCCTTTTGGGGGGGCTGAGGTGCCATTCCTTGTAATTAGCCACATGTTCTCACACCGTGAAGTAATATATTTGTGTGCAATTGGGTGTCTGTAAGTGTATCTCGAACTCACAAGCCCCTTAGCTTTGTTTAACTTTGAGTCAGGGTCTCACTGGTTGGGTTGGAGGTCACTATATAGACCAGGCTGTTCTGGAAGGCAAAGAGATCCTCCTGCCTCTGCTCCCAAGTGCTGAGATTAAAGGCGTGCGCCACCACCAGCCTGAGCCTCTTTTTAAAAGACCAGCTAAAATCCTATGTGAGCTTTCTCTAACCCTCTGGGGTTTCTCGCTCTTTCTCAGATGAGAACCTTTCTCACCCCGCCGACCCCCCCCCCCACACAGCTGCTGTAGCACCACCATTGCCCTTGCTAAACATTCTTGCTTTTTCAGACCCTAACTCCGAAGGCATTGTTCTCTAATCCTCTTCTCCATCTCCCTCTTCCAGACTTTTCCAGCTTGCAAGCCGTGTTGCTCTTCTCCCAAACTCTAACAAATGTTCTTTGCGCTTCCTCCTGATCCCATCTTAAATTATTTTAAGAAGGAGACTGAGAACCTACAAAAGGGACCCTCAACTCCCTGGTAACACTGCTAGACTAGAAGCGAGCACCTCTGCTCCTCCTCATGGGTCAGGAGCGCTGAGCCTGCAGAATCTTTGGTCTCGGATGGCCCCGCCCACTTCAGATGCTCTCCCTGCCCCTAAAGGCAGTCAGTGCTCAAGGGAGCAGGAGATGGCAGGGTGCCAGGCATGAATAATGAATAGCACCCTCATTTCCATCCGTTGGTTGACTGTTTACACACCACATTGCAGGAATCTGGAGCCTGAGGAAATCTGACTCGCAGCCGGCTCAGGCTTCCTCCCTCCCGTGTGCCTAGCTCAGGAAAAGGCAGAGCTCTTCCCTGCAGACCATCTGGCTCCTTCGCATGCGCTTATTAGGGACAACAGAGGTGGGTCTGTTAAAGCGGAAAGGCATCGCAGGCACAGATGCTGAGTTTATGTGTAAAATATGGCTTCCGGCCAACGCGCTAATCACGGGCGCCTCTGAAGTGCTTCCAATCTTCTGGATGAGGCGGCTCCCGCTCTCGTGTTGTTTGTACAAGCTGCTGGTTAGAGGTGTTGTGTACAAGATATTTGTAGTCATAATTTCTCCAAACAGGTTAAGGCAAACATGATGAGAATCAGCATATTAATGTGCTGTGTTTCAAATTAGAATCATAAACACACTTTCCTCATTGGAGGCCTAATCTGCTAAGAAGAAGCCAGATGTTTAATGACGAAACCATTATTCAGGAGGACCCATCAAAGTAAAACAAATGGTCGTTGTTTAAGGGGAAGGGAACACCTGCCTCCTGCAGGGGAATTTGGACAAACTGCTCGGAGAGCATTTCTGCTTGCGCTGGATTTTCGAGTCTTTTGCTGTTGTTCCATGATCCTTCCAGAAGAATCATTCGGCAAATGGAAGTCTTTTCAGGACGGGGCTATAGGCCAGCACCATACACTTCCCAGTTCAGAGGCAGCTGATGGGATGGGGTTCGGAGAGAAATTGATCCCCAACGCTTTTGAGATTCCCTTTTACTATAAAGCCACCCAGTCCTTCAAGGCCTTGTTTCTAAGCAAAAAGCTAGGAAGGAACAGGCTGTGGGCGGTGTCTACATCCTTCACCTGTCTTCAGAGCTTGCTCTCTTCAGGGAAAGCCATTCCTTGAGTAGTTCCTCTCTTTAGGGAGCCGCTCACACCCTTTCCAAGGGCCCACAGGTGTGTCTCCTCCTTCCTATTACCCACTCCACTGTCAGCCCATCCCCTTCCACCCCAGCTCCCCTTCCCTCTTCGTTCCTCTTCCTCTCTTCCATTTCCTGTCAAAGATGCATCTTAAAGTGGGGGATGTAGTTCTAGCACCTGTGGGGCTTGGGCAGGAAGGTAAGAAGTTTGAGGTCAGCCTGGGCTAAAAGTGATTATCAGCTGGTCAGAGCTATAAAGCAAGAGTCTAAGATGTAAAAGAGGTTAGAAAGAAAGAAAGAAAGAAAGAGGAAGGAAGGAAGGAAGGAAGGAAGGAAGGAAGGAAGGAAGGAAAGATGCAAACAAGCATGCCTTCAGGAGTATGTTTAATTGCTCTTTAGACTGAAGAATACATACAAAAGCAGGAAGATGTTGCCCAGTTGGATACTGTATGTGATTTTACAAAACTTGATGCATCACACATCTTATTTATCCAAAATGCGCCAGAGCTATTTTCAAGAGGTCTAATTTATTTTTCTAAGTATGCCTGGATGCTGGTAGTGTTCCAGAAACGAAGTCCTTTCAGAATGCCCAAGATGCTATTCTCCAGATGTCCACCAGGGCTGTTTGGCATGCACCCCACCTTAATAACTACAAATAGAGAGCCATAGTAGCTTTGAGTGGGGAAAAATGGAGGTCCTGAGACTGCCCCTCTGCTAGGCACTAGCAGCTGGCTTCAGTTGTGAAGGAGTCAAAGGAACCATGTCTTCACCTCGGTTCACATAAGGCCTGGAGGGCATCTGCGGCTTCAAGGGTGCATTGACTCGGGGTGGCCGTCACTTCTTTCCTTTATCAAGGACCAAAGAAAGCTCCCAGAGGCTCAAGCATTTGTCCTCCTGTTGGAGATACCTCGATATGTTACTTTCTCAAGTGCAGTGACAAGAACACCTGACAGTCCCCTTCTGAGAGGAAAGGCTAATCTGGGCTCGGACTTTCAGAATATTTTGAAGGCACGGCTGAGTGGGTCACAGCGACGTGCACTCCATGATAGACCAGGAAAGGAGAGCAAAGGCAGAAGCAAGGGCAGATGTAATCTTCAAAGGTCTTCCCCAGCGACCTACTTCACCACCTGCAGGTTCCACAGCCGCCTAAGCAGTACAACCAGCTGGAGACGAAGTGTCCCAAATGTGAAGCTGTGGGGGACATTTTCCATTCCAGGCTATCATACTTGATGTCTATGAATGGCATCTCCCCCCCCCCCGCCCGGTTTTATTTCTTTAGAAGTATCTCTTAGCTGTCCTTTTCTTTTTAGTGTGGCATAGCAGGGACTCGGGAGGTTCTGACCCAGGTGCTACGAGCTGCCTGAAGTAGCCCACTAGTTCCCTTTCCCCTGGCATCCTCCTTCTTTTTAAACCCTGAAACTGATTACATTCTGCGACAGTACACGTGGCCTGTTTCCGCTTAGAGTGGCTCTAATTGTCTGGGTAGTCATCTGTGTTCCAACTTAAATCTGCTTATTGCTGATGACCATTCATTAGTATTAGGGTGTCAGTGGCGGTTTATGGGGCTAATGAATACTGTGTCCTTAGCACAGTGTTTGACGCAGGGAAACAAGGTGTTCCAGGGTAACCATTTTTATCACCTCCATTTAGTGTTGGTTTATGTTCTGATTCCGAGAATCGCACAGTAAAAGCTAGCGTGTTCACACGAAAGCCTTTTGCCTAGCTGAAAGGAACTCCTGTCCCCTCCTAATATTTTAAGCTACTGGACACAGTCCTCCCATATCAAGACTGGAATTCCTGCACTCATATGGTCTCTTACCTCAAGTAGGCATGTGTGTGTTTATATGTGCACATGTTTGTGAGTGTATAATTTGTGTCTGAATGAACGCACGCGGAGGCCAGAACTTAATGTCAGGGGTCTTCCACAATCAATCTCCCCAGTATTTTTTTATTATTTTTATTTTCATGTGTGTAGTGTGTGTATCTAGGGACACACGTGTGTACACGTACATGTAGAAGTCCAAGGCTGATACTGACAACCACCTTATTCTTCCACCTTGTTCATCAAGGCAGAGCCTGCCAATCAAATCCAAAGCTTGCTCACAAACCCACAGCTAGTCTCACTAGCCAGCCCTGTCTGTGCCTCTCAAGGCTGAAATTGAAGGCAAGCCACCAAGCTCACTCAGCAATTACGTGGGTTCTGGACATACAAACTCTGTATGGCACGCGCTTTAACCACTGAGCCACTTCCCTAGCCCTGCACTGTGGTTTTTGAGACACAGTTTTTTATTAAACCCTAGATCGTGGTATTTCAGCTAGACTAGGTGGTTAGCAAACCCTAGCACACTCCCCTAAGTGCTGGGACTACAGGCACAAACTGCTGACACTCCACTTCCGGGTGGAGCTGGTGATCCAGCTCGGGTCTTGGCCCTTGCACAGCCGCACTTGAAGGCAGGAATCATCTCTGTGGCCCCCTAACTTACTTGTTTGGGCACACTCTATATAGGAGAAGGTAATAGCCTTGTAGTGGGTGTGAATGGAGGGGTTCTGATTTGTATAGATCCATGGCTGTGACATTTAATTGGAAGTGATCTTTTTGTGGTAAGATTACATGAGTGATTCATACCATGTTTATTTCAGTGTAATAAGCTATAAAGTTTTTATGAAAGTTAAGACACAACATTGATTATATCTAAATACCATCTCATGCATACCTGGAGCTCATTTTTCTAGTGGTTAAAGATGTCTTTCAACTTCACACATGTTGATATAGTTATTGAGCCTTCTAGATGTTTTAGGCTTTATATTTATGAGACGGGGCATTCTACATTTTTCTAAGACAGTGGTTCTCAACCTGTGGGTTGAAACCCCTTTGGGGGAGTCAAATGACTGTTTCACAGGGGTTGCCTAAGACCATTGGATGTGATGATCTGCAAGCTGGCACAGCTCAACTCAAGATGACAGCTGTTGGGCTGTGAAGGTAGCCCCCACCCCCATACAACATACACAATAAGCGCCTTTACCCACTGAGCCGTTTTGCCGTCTCTTACTGGCCCCCGACAAATATATCTTAATTATCACACAAATGAAATGTTTCTTAATTGCTTTGACTATTCAGGTGTCGGTGGACAAGCCAACCCTGGAACTTTCTCTTTGTTGAAATACAGAGCAGGTCTGTGGCTGCAGCCATACTGTGTGCTCTACCCAAGGAACGGCATATTTAACTAACCCTCTTAACTATCCCAGTTCATAGTTCGCACCATTCTTTGAGGCTTTAAAGTTTTGAATGATTTTGGAGCATATGTTGGGTGCCTTTACTCTTTCTACCTCTCAGGGTCCATTTGTCAAATTACCCACTTCACCCTCCTTGAGGCCCTGTGGCTTAAGGAAGTTAACGCTCCCGTTGAAAGTGAGCAACTTTATTCTGAGCCTTCCACATTACGAGGATCAGCCCCCAATTTTTTTGAATTACTTAAGGATGTGAAAAATATCTTTATTTTCTGTTTGATGACACTTCTTGGTAATGTGAGGAATTATAGAATAATACCTTAGCTTGGGAAGGATTGTACTCTGAAATAAATCAAGTCAGATTCTTAGCTCTTGCCTGTTAAGTACCAGTTTGACATTGGAAATGATCCCAACTTAGTGATTTTGAGAACCCAATGGCCAGCACTATAACCTGCAACCACTTGAAACCCATTTGGCCAAGGCTGATGAAGAAGCTCATTTAGTTTGGGAGGATTGAGTTTGAAAACCTAAGTCTTATGATAGAATGTCCGCTGTGCAACCTCGGGGTTCAAATCTGTGTTCGTTTATAAGTTAAAAAAAATCAACTCTTAAATCCCTGCCTCTTTTCCTGATAAAATTTAAGATGGAATAAAAATAATGTTGAGAAGTGACAAAAGACAGACTAGAAGGCTGTGTGCCTTAGGAGGCAGCACTGCTTGTTGCGACTGGTCCTGGTTCTGCCTTCTCTGACTCTGTGACCCTGGAAAAATGGGTCACCCTCTCTGGAACCATGTCTCCTTAATTGTAGAATGAAGCTGGAAGTCATGAGTGCTGTGGCATGCTGTCCTCTGAGACAGCACAGCCATCGCCAGCTTTATCAGATCAGATGTGCTCATCTGCAGAAGAGTTACTAAGTTCGGGCCTGTTGGACATTGGTGCTACCTGACCACAGGGAATTCACTAGGCACTCCCTCCTGCACACAGGGCTGGGGGAGGAGCTGGAGTATATGGAGGGTGGAAAGTTAGCTGAGGGACTCCATCTATGTGGCCATGGGAAGTCATCATCCATGCCAGGGTGAGATTTCTCAGGGATGTGGGGGTTTCAAGGCTACTTGTGCTCCTGAGAGTAAGCCAAATAACTTGATTGGTTGGTCAAGCAAGACAAGCATGGAAGCAAGACTCTGGTGCCCTCTCTGGAGTGAGGAGCCGTTGTTCACGCCCTCAGGCAAGGCTTCAGTGACGTGCTTCTCTCAGAAGGCCAATGTGCAGACTAACTAGCTTTTCCATGTACTGGGTCAGCAGGTAGGAAGCACTTCTTTGGACAGTCTTCAGGAAGTGAAGCAGTTACTGTGAAGTCCAGAAAGCTTGAGTTTTCAGGACTCTTTACTTGAATATAACTCTTTTGAATAAACATTGGTGTAGATACTTAATTTTGTGTTTGTTGTCATATTTTTTT
>NC_022012.1:69950473-69959443 GCF_000317375.1 Microtus ochrogaster | reverse complement strand
TCTTATGTGTGTATATGGTGAACACATGCATACATTCATCACAACATGTATATGGGGGTCAGAAGATAAAGTTCTGTAGTTGGTTCTTTGCTTCAATCTGGTTAACTTAGGTGAGGAGCTCAGGTGGTCAGGCTTGGTGGCAAGTGCCCTTAGCCACTGAGCTATCTCACCTGCCACTTCTCTGACTAGATCTTCCCTTGCTAAAGTCTCTTTGTAAGAGAGTTGCATTATCGCTCTCTCTTTGGCTCAGGTTATAGAATACCCATCCTTAGAAGGAATGCTTTTAATAAGTGCTAAAATACAGCGCTATTTTAGGATCCCTAGATGATGTATGTCCAATGGGGTTCTCCAGGGCAGGAGTCATTGAGAAGGAGAAGAATTAATTTGTATCCACACATATATTAAACAAGGAATTTATTTCTGCCAAGGAAAACCAAGAGTGTAGGCGCTTCCTTGATGAGATTTAATAATTTGTAGAGTGATCCACTGATGAATATTGTCTAGTGTTAGAACAATAAACCCACGGAAATAAGATATATAGCATTCATTAAATGCTTCCGGAATGGACAGGGATGTGCATGGTTTCTTGTGATTGATTAGGTGGGTGAGTTTGCGTTCCTTTGCAGCCTCATGTGTTCATCAGAGGGAGACAAGCTCACTAGCATCAGAGAACAGGGGCACGGGCTGTTCCAACTAGGTCAGGGAAGGGCGTGGGCATCCAGAAGTCATGGGTAGAACCCTGAGACATCCAGCACACAAGAACTTTTCCTCACAAAGCAAGCTGAATTTCTTGGAGAAAACAGTTTAGCTAGTGTGTGTGTGTGTGTGTGTGTAGCTGACCCATTAAGCACTTCAAGAATCCTCCTGTCTCTGTCTACCCAGTGCTCAGATTACAGATGTGCAGTGTCTACGCCCAACTTTTTTTATGTGGGTGTTGGGGATCTGAACTCAGGTTTTCATGCTGTATGGCCAGCTCTTCACCCACTAAGTCATCTCTCCAACATCAAAGGAGTCATGCTTACCAAAGCCACACTTGAACACACACACACATATGTGCACACATGTGCACACTCATGCTCAGTGGCTGAGGGAAGGTGCCTTGAGAGAGGTAGCGCAGGGATGGAGAGGGCCACCAGGCATGCGCCTGTGTAAGAGGTTACAAGGCATGCGCCTGTGTAAGAGGTTTATTCAGGATTATGGATTAAATTGAGAACTCAGTAGGTGTTCTAATGGTCAGTGACTTCTCATGTCCATAGTGTCTGCTATTGTTACTTAGTGCTCTTGCTTTACTCACTAACAGCATACATTTTCTTTGGTTAACAGTAAATGTTGGGCTTTGTGTGTGTGTGTGTGTGTGTGTGTGTGTGTGTGTGTATGTGTGCACGCACACACACACACACAGTTCACATATATCCTGAAGTGAGGAGGCATTCCACTAAAGCTACTCTTGGAATTTTTTTTATAATAATAAAATCAGAAAATGAAATAAAATTATTGGTTGCAGGGCTGGAGAGATATCTCAGTGGTTAAAAACACTGACCCCTCTTCCAATGAATCCAGGTTCTGTCGCCAGAAGCCATAAGCATCTGTGACTCCAGTGTCAGGAGATCCAATGGCCTCTTTTTTACCTTGATGGATACTAGGCACACACAGCACACAAACATATGTGAAGTCAAAACACATATAGAATGTAGGTAACTAATGGAACTTCTTGATTCAAACAAGAACCTGACTTATGGTAACCTAGAGAAAGGTCGATGAACATCACTACTTCAGTAGATTCTTCATTGACTATAGTATTATAAATCATATAAGGGTCACCCCATCTTCCATCCCATCCTATCCCATCCCAATCCATCCCATAGTTATCAAGTGGTTGGTCTCTAAGCCAGGACCCCCAAAATGGCAGTGATGGATGACAAGATTTTAGGGTGATGGTCCAGATCCAACCAGGGTGTAGCTTTGCTAGGAGACTTGGTTCTGCTGAGAAACAGAAACCTGAATGATTTCTTGGAAAGCCCTGGATGGCTGGCTGAGCACTCCTGACTGCTGTGTTCACACCTGAATGCTCTTGACCGTGGCAGTTGGCACCTGAGCACTTCTGACCACAAATGATAAATCTCCAGAGTCCCCATGGTAACCCACTTGGCTATTCCAGCAACTGAGCTATCCTCCCCACCACCCCATTTGCCCTTATAAAACTCAGTAAACTTCCCAAGTGGGGCACTGTTCTCTACTACTGTCTGAGGTGGTCTGGCAGTTTTTCATCAAAACTACTATTTCTTTCCCACTGAGTTTGGCTATGCTAGATTGCTTCTTGCTGTTTCTCCATACACTCAGTGTACCCAGTGGAGGACTGGAGGTCCTTTATAGTCTCTCAGAACATGGGATGACATTGGCCATGATGGGACTCTTCACACCATGGCAACTGGAAGTCATTATGAATCAGGATTTTCACCACACTTGGGAAGGTGGTGGTTAAATGATAGCAAGCACACATGTACCTCATGAACAGGGCACTGTACAAGGCATTGTGATGGATCCAAATAGGAGTTGCTGATGGAATCCTTTGGAGCCATGGGCATGTTAATCACCTAGCAGAACTGATGCTGTCTGATCTGCCTTGATACGCCGTGCTGGTGGGAGTGGCGACCACAGCATGGGCTGTATCAATGACTAGACTTGAAGTTTCCTGGCGGTGAGCTGGGGCTATGGCTCACAGTTCAATCTCCAGCAGCTAACTCCATCTAATATATATCTCCATGAGGTATGTATTGATATACATGAGATAACACACACAATAAATTCCTTGGAGGCAATAAACATGTCTAATTTTTTCACTCTAATTCTTGGTCGTTGTAAGGAATAGTAGGTCTTGATAAGTATTTGGTGATGCAAATATTCAAGTTATCTTGTGCTCCATGGAATGAACTCTAAAAATGTTACTTTTCATACTGTTGGTTTTATATCCTAATTAGTTGCTTAAGAATTTCAAGGGGTTATTTAGAATTTTAATATCCAGTTTCTTTAGTTCTTTTTATATTTTGGAGATCAGGCAAAGGCTGATGCAGGGTTGGTAAAAATCTTCTCCCATTCAGTAGGTTGCCTTTTTGTCTTAATGCCAGTGTCCTTTGCTTTACAGAATGCCGCACACCGCGGCCCCAGTCTGCGCTCTATACGCTTAGACCCCAGTTCACGAGCTGCGGGCAAGGGGCTGGAGGTTGCAAATACACGCACAGAGACAGACTGACACACAGACCTTCCAACACTGGTACCAAAAAACCCTCTTTAATAGCACCACGGAGGCTTAAATACACTGCCAACAGGTGAAAATCCCATCCTCTGATCCTCTAGGCAAAGCACAGCTTTTAGCTACTTCAATTAGAAGGCTCTAGCAGGGAAGAGCAGCTGAAGGCCAGGACTCAATTGGTCCCAACAACTCCCCCCTAAATTTTTTATAAAACAGAAGACCCTCCTGTCTTAGGTCATCTCAGAAGAGTAAACCCTTACCCGTCTTTGGGAGGCCCTTCCCTGTCTTAGGCGGGCCCTCTTCTGTAGAAGTTGCCCATCTACGGAGGAGTCTTCATTGTTGGTGCAGTATTTGCAGCCAAACCTGGAGTACATTCGAGTTACTGGCCAACAGGCTCAGAGGACTTGCTAAGTGACCATATGCTGCATTCTCATGGATTGTCTGATCTTACACAGGATTCAGAGATGAATGCCCATGGCAACAGGCATTAAGATTGCCAGCAATAGGGTCCCCAGTTACCACTGGACCCAGCCTCCCATTTGGGCTATGGTATTCTACCAGCCCTTTGGCTAAAACAGGGCACACAGGTATCAACAATCTGGTGTGCTACTGTAACATTTCAAGGGCTATTCCAGTAACCATGGAGTTGTTTCACCACGTAAGAGGCATTAGCAATATTAACAGATGTCACACAAATGGAATGATAAAAAATGTGAACAAGACATTTGTTGTACTAGCCATAAGTCCACCTGCTCCTACAATAGGGCAGTCTCTTGAAGACATTATTCATGCCAGACACTGAGAACGGAAGTGCTGCATACAAGGGAAAGTGAGAAAATTGTTTCTTGGGCATTAGGACTCTGGATCCAACATGGCGTTTGTTGGTCATCTCTGCTGAGTGCTGAGATTATAGGTGTGCACCACCATAACCAGTTTATATGGTACTAGGGATGGATAGCTTTGAGCATGGCTAGGCGAGCCCTTTACCCACTGAGAAACACCCTTAGCCCTTAAAACAGCCGTTCTCAATTTACAGATCGCAACCCCTTTGGTGGTCAAACAACCCTTTCACAGAAGCCATGTGTCAGATGTTTCCACTGCGATTGAGAACAGTAGCAAAATTCCTGTTATGAAATAGCACTGAAATCATTCTGTTTCAGAGTCACCACAACAGAGGAACTGCACTGAAGGGTCACAGCGCTAGGAAGGTTGAGAACCACTGCTTTAAGGGGTGAGATGATTGGGCTGAGATGCTCCAAGGGCTTAGGATGATCTAGAAAATCTAAGAGGTCCCCTTGTTCAGACTTTGGTAGCAGCTCCCTCTCTACAGACAAGATAAAGTTTGACTGACCTTGCCCAATTGCTCTGCGTGCATGAATTCTGCCCATGACCCTCCTCATCTTTCTTGTCCTGTTTTCTCTGCAGCTCACTGTCCGGCTAATTTACAGCTGTGCTGAACCAGAAGTTATTACTTCAGCTATTTTTAAAAAATCTTTGATTCCTTTTTATTAGACTCTTCTTGTCCTTGTGAGTATACTGCTGTATCTCTCTTGGGGCCTCAGTTCAAGGGTCACCTAGTCTGCGGAGCACGCAAAGACGACACAAAAACCTCCCAGACCCCCTTGGCTGGCTCAATGGATGCACAGATGAAACCACACCTGCCACCGTTTTGATGCCTTTGAACCCTCGCTTTTCACAAAGTGTCTGGGAAGGTGCTCACGGAACGGAGGTCAGCTAAGTTTAGCACTCAGGAAGCTCCGAGGAGAGAGGCCAGTGTTCCATGTAGGGGTGGAAGCCAAGCTCAAGGCAAGCTCCCCATCCACGATTGCTTTGAATGGATCTCACCCATCTACAGCAAAAGCCACTGGCGTCCAGCTCTATCCGTTCTTTATATCCTCCCTTGATAGATGAAATGCAGACTTCACCCAGGCATGTGGTTTCCTACCCAGGTACATGTATCTTTGACAGTGCCTTGTGCAACATACCCAAGTAGCAAGATTCTAGCCAGTGGGGTGTAAGAGGCAGATAAGTGTGCTGATTTCCAGTTGTGTCTTTAAAAATTGTGAAACACACTGTAAAGGTTACTATGGATTGTCAAGCTCATGGGACTTTGAGATACCATCTCCCCGCTCCCACACCAAGAAAAATCTCTGGACATGTCTGTAAGGGAGTATC
This sequence comes from Microtus ochrogaster, assembly GCF_000317375.1. Taxonomy (NCBI): domain Eukaryota; kingdom Metazoa; phylum Chordata; class Mammalia; order Rodentia; family Cricetidae; genus Microtus; species Microtus ochrogaster. Next base: position 69,954,018 of record NC_022012.1, on the reverse strand, counting down.
TGAACTAGGCTAATAGAAGTGGAAAGATCACCCTAAGCATGGATAGCATCATCCATGGTACTGGACTGAATAAAAAGGGAAAAGCAAAATGAACACCAGGCTTCATCTCTGTCTGCTTCCTGTTTGTAGATACGACACGACGTGAGCAGCCGCCTCGAGCTCTACGACCTTGCTTTCTCTAGAGTGGTGGACTATTGTCTTGAAATGTGAGCCAAAAAGAAACACTCCCTTCTGTAAAGTTCTCCCCCAACAACCGCTCCAGGTATTTTGTCCCGGCAAGGAGAAAAGTAACCCATACACACAATTCTCCTAAATATCCTCCTTTGACTGCCTGACCTGACATGTGATAGAGTGTGGGAGAGCTGTGGACCTAGCGAGGGGATGCTGGGTGGAAGATGGCAGAGCTTTCCACTAAACCCTAGAAAGCCCTCGATCACCAGCTCACAGAGAACACACACAGAGAATCAGCCATCTTGTCAACCCTGAAGTAGTTTTAAATCTCTATCGATATGGTTGCCAACTAATCAATGTATTTGATAGAAGAAGCATGTGTATTGATATCTCCCCTGTGCTGAATAGTTTTTTTTCAACTTGCCATAAGATATAGTTGTCTGACAAGAGAGACCCTCAATAGAGAAAACGTCCCAACCAGATTGACCTGCGGGCAAGCCTGTGGCTAATTTTTTTGACTGATGATTGAGGGTACATGTCCATAATCACAATGTTCGGGAGCCCAAGAGTTGTGGCCAATTTGGGCTACTCAGCTAAATCTTGTCAAAAGAAACTTTAAAATATATACAACCGAATGCCTCATGCCATCTTCATTTTTTTTTTCTGAGTATAAGTTGTTACATTTGTAATTAAAAATGCATCTCAATTTTTAGAGATTTAATTTTAAATTTAAAATTTTGTATATATGTGTGTGGGGGGGTGTTCCTGTTAGTGCAGTGCCCACTAAGACAGGAAAAGGGCACATATCCCCGGAGCTGGGGTTATAGGCAGTTGGCAGCCACCAGACGTGTGTGCTTGGAACCAAACTCTGGTCTTTTGTAAGAGCAGTAAGTGCTCTTACCCACTGAGCCATCTTTCAGATCCCTGGTCTCATCTATTTTCCTCACAGAAGCAAATTCTATTCTGATTCTGTGTTTATCAACGCATGTGTTATTTTACTCTTTTAACTACATGTGCCTCTGAGCATATGTAACATCTCGTGTTTAAATTTATTTTAAAAGAGCAAAATCCCTTTTTTTTCAAATCAATATTTAGTTTTAGAGATTTGTCTAAGGAGTTCTGTAAATGGATGACTGAATATTTGAACTACTATGCCATATTTTACCATAGCAATAATTTTAAGCAGTTCTTTTATTGATGAACTTTGATAATTGTTTCTAAATTTTTAGCTTTAGGTAAATTACTACCAAAACGTGACCTCTTCTCAAATGTAAAACATGCCTAGAAGCAGTTGGACTTTGCAGCATACATGGTTCTAATCTCACACTATTGTTATCCAAAGTACATTGAAATAAAAACAATCCATGTTCCCATTAACACTGCTCCATGTCAATATATGATATTGGTAGGTATTTTGTTGTCAGTTTGATGACACATATTTTTAAAATTGCATTTTTCTTTTTCCACTTTGTGTGCATGTGCCATGTGCATGTGTGTGTTCATAGTTTTGCATGTGTGTAGGAGCACCTGTGAGTAGATGCACACATGTACCTGTATGCCTGTGCATGTGGTGACCCAAAGTTGATGTTGGGGATCATCTTTGATGCTCTTCCACCTGATTTATTGAGCCAGGGTCTCCCAGTCAAACCCTGAGCTCATGCATATGTCTAGTCTTGCTAGCCAGCTTGCTCTGGGGATCCCCTATTCCTGCCTTCTTGGGCTGGAATTACAGGCAGGCCACCACACTCAGCTGGCATTTATGTGGGTTCTGGGAATTCAATTTCTGGTCCTCCCATTTGCATGTCAAACTCATCTTCCCAGCCTTCAACTGTGCATTTTAAAAAATACTACTAAATTTAATCATTATATTTTTATTTATTTATTTTTAGATTTTTATTTATTATGCATACAGTGTTCTGTCTGTCTGTATGCTTGCAGGCCAGAAGAGGGCACCAGATCTTATCACAGATGGCTGTGAGCCACCATGTGGTTGCTGGGAATTGGACTCAGGACCTCTGGAAGAGCAGTCAGTGCTCTTAACCTCTGAGCCATCTCTCCAGCCCCATTATTTTATTTTTTTATCATTCTGTTGTCATCTGTGAACTGATGTTTTCCTTTCTTGTTGGCTTGAGAACATTTTAAAGAAAAATATGGCATTTATTGAAGCCTGCCAACTTGGTTTTTGAAAGTGTTTTTCTAATCGGTATCTTGTATTTGTAGTTTAGCTCATTGTGTCTTTTATTATGAAAAGTTAAAATATTAGCATAGGCAAATTAATTTACTGTTTTCCGATAATGATTTCTATTTGTTAGGTCATTTGTCATAAATGTTTCTGCACCCCAGTGCCATGTTAGATATTAACTATAGAGAGATTTATACTATGTAATGTTTCTGCAAGTCTAAAACCTTAAAGATTTAGTTTGATTTTTCTCTCTGTCCATCCCCCTCCCCATTTGTGTGTGTGTGTGTGTGTGTGTGTGCGTGTGCGTGTGCGTGTGTGTGTGTGTGTGCACTATGTGAATGTAGGTGCCTACAAAGCCAGATAAAGGTGCTGGACCTCCTGGAGCTGTAGTTGTAGGCAGTTGTGAGTAGCCTGATGTGGAGCTGACAACCATTCTCAGGTCCTTTAAAAGAGCACATGTTCTTAATCACTGAGCCATCTCCTTAACCTGCAAAAACTTAAAACTAAACCAATTTATGGTTGGGGGTGTTGCCCAGTGGTAGAGCTCTGTTTAGCATGTGCAAGGCCTGGGTTTAGTCCTCAGCACCATAAGAGCAATAATCACAGTTTACTTTAAATATCACTGTGGTTGCCATATTTTAAAATAAGAAGTGACAAAATTAAAAATCTTATTAGAGAATGAAGTATTAACAAGTCATTGAATGGAAATTATCCAAACAAACTTATAATAATTGAAAGAATTAAAGGATTATTTTTATTTGTGTGTGCATGTGTGCTATGTAAGTGCAACTGTGTGCAGGTATTGTGGAAAGCAGGAGAGGGTGTTGGGTCTCCTGGAGCCAGAGTTAGAAGCAATTGTGAGCCCCTGATGTAGGTGCTGGGAAGGGAACCTAGATCCTCTCCAAGAGCAACAAGTACTCTTAACTCTGGGACCACCTCCCAGCCCCTGAACTCAAGAAATTAACAGTGTTTTAGATGGAAGAAGAAATAGTCAGAAAACTTTAAGAAAAGAGAAATGAAAACTTCAAAGCTTAGAGTAAGGAAGAAATTAAAGCAAAAATAAATTCCGAGTCAAACTTGGGATCCTGAGAATAAAATAAAACACACACACACACACACACACACACACACACACACACACACACACACACACACACACACAGAGAGAGAGAGAGAGAGAGAGAGAGAGAGA
>NC_022012.1:69942380-69950373 GCF_000317375.1 Microtus ochrogaster | reverse complement strand
ACAGAGAGAGAGAGAGAGAGAGAGAGAGAGAGAGGTGATGGAGGGGAGAAGGAGGTTACGATCCACACACAATAAGACAAATGGCCCACTGTTCATCTTGCATGCAGAGGCCAGGAGATCGTACTGTTGTACTATGTACTGATTACAATGTTGTAATTACAGTTGAGAATTTATTTTAAGTAACAATGAAAAGTGAGGTGTCACTCTACAAAACCGACCAACCATCAACATGGAAGACCTTGCGTGCATGCTGTGAGATGAAATGAGAGTCTGAAAAGCTTCATGCTGTGATTCCAGCCACGTGGCTTTCCAAGATCAGTTTTGGCAGAGAATTCAGGAGAGAAGATGTAGAGGAGGAAGGATAATGGAGGAGCATGGGAGGGAGTTCTGGTGTTGGTTACTGTTTTAGTAAGGGTTTCGATTGCTGTGAAGAGACACACCATGACCATGGCAACTCTTTCAAAGGAAAACATTTAATTGGGGTGGCTCACTTATTGTAGTTCAGTGGTTTTGTCCATTGTTACCGTGATGGGACATGGTGGTGTGTAGGTAGACATGGTACTGAAGAGTCCTACATCTTGCAGACAACAGGAAGTGGTCTGAGACACGGGGTGGTTATCTTGAGCATATAAGAGATCTCAAAACCCACCTCCACAGTGGCGCACTTCCTCTAACAGGATCACACCTACTCCAATAAGATCACACCTTCTAATAGTGCCAGTCCCTTTGGGGGCCATTTTCTTTCATACCACCATAGTTACTTAATACACACATCAACTTAGACTTATGATACCAACAGTAGACTTCAAGCATTGGATTTTGTTATTATTATTTTTTAAGTCTTAAAGTGCTGAGAATATGCAGCTAATAAGTGCTCAAGTCATAAGTAAGACATCTGTATTACTCCCTCCGCGGGCTCAAGGAACATCCTGGAGGAGGGGGGTGGAAAGAATGTTAGACCCAAGAATGGAGAGTGTACTGTGAAATGTTGTGACGTTGTAATCATAAACACACGGCAAGTATAACAGCACGTATATACCCAAAAGATAGAACGTAGGAAGGAGAATAACTGGGAAGAAGGGGACAGAGAGGGCTGAATATGGTCACAATTGTGGATGTTTGGTCTTTTAATGGAGCCACAAAGATCTTCCATGCTGTCTTCACCTTTTATTATTTTTATTTTTTATTTTTGAATGAGCTCTTAGGTAGATATGTACATATGCAATGAGACAGGATCTCATCATGTAGCCCTGGCTGTCTTGAAACACACTATGTAAACTGGGTTGGCCTGGAGCTCACAGAAATCTGTCCGCCTCTGCCATCCTCGTATTGATTAAAGGTGTGCAGCTACCACACCTGGCTCTGTGTGTGAAAGTTATAAAAGACACATCTTTAATTCTTATACTTTCAGAAATTAACTTTTAACTATGTGTGTCTCTGTGTGGGATACGTGCATTTTAGAGCAGTTGGATACAGGAGCCAGATTAGGATGTCAAAGCCATTGGAGCTAGAGGTGTGGGCTGTTGTGAGGTGCCCTGTGTTAACAATGCTGGGAACCGAACCTGGGTCCTCTGCAAGAGCAGCAAGTGCTCTCAACCATTTCTTCAGCATTCTTTCTCTCAAACTAGTCTGTCATTTAAGCTTCCAAATGATTTTGTAAAATTCTGAGTTACTAAATTCTTCATTTTCATGCTGATTTTGTCTCCAAAGTCTCTCTCCCTTTGCTCATTTTCTCGTTCATATCCTGCACCATCTTCTAAACTTCACTTAACCATTGATTTGCATTCTCTTGGCTCTTCTTGGACATTTCTGAATGAGTCTCAGGTTCTTCATCAGGTGTTTCATTGATTTAATTACCTTTAGAACACGTTACTGGTGTGCGTGTTTCCTTTGCTGCCTGCTTTTTCATTTCCCTAAAGCAGAATTGGCAAAGCTGGTTGACTTTCTTGGTAAGTGATTTCTTCCAAAGATAAATCTTCGGTGCTGGTTTGTTCTACAATGTTGAGTCTCTCTCTCTCTCTCTGTCTCTCTCTCTCTCTCTCTCTGTCTCTCTCTCTCTCTCTCTCTCTCTCTCTCTCAGTGCAAATAGTGTGATCTCTCTGGAGCATCTTCAGTGGCTGGGGCTAATATACTTGAGCACAGCGTGTACCATCCTGAAGTCCAAGAGACCCGGCGTCTGTGAGTCATTCAAGGTGAGAACAGGCTAACAGTTAAGGTGTGGTGTGGTGTGAACAGCTGTGTGTAGAGTGGGTACCTCCCCAGTAGGCTCATGCTGGTCTGTATAAAGCAATGGGGTTTTCTTGAACCACTTGTCTTCTGGTGGGATAGTGGTACAAATCCAAGTGCTTCAGTGGAAACTTTTGGGAGTGGGGGGATAGAAATCACAGCATCTGCTTTGTGGTACCCACACTGGGTCTTGTCAGCAGTGGGTAATCAAACAGGGACTCCATACAGTTGATATGGCAGTAAAAGTTGCGTTACTCTCTAATGTGGTATGCCCCTCTGTAGGCTGTGAATATGTTTTATTACCATTGATTAATAAGGAAGCTGCTTTGGCCGATGGCAGGGCAGAATATAGTTAGGCAGGAAAATAAACTGAAAACAGGGGGAAAGAAGGCAGAGTTGAGAGCGACGCCAGCAGCTGCCAGAGAAACAAGATGTGAGGTAACAAGTCACAAGCATCGTGGTAAAATATAAACTAATAGAAATGGGTTAAGTTGTAAGAGCTAGTTAATAATAAACCTGAGCCGATAGGCCAAATAGCATGTAATTAATATTAAAACTCCGAATGGTTATTTTAAAAGTGGCTGTGGAACCTGGCTGGATGAGCAACCTCCAGTTACAACTCTCTGGCGCCGCTGTGGGCATACTTGCCTGGGAGTGAGCCTTTATACTGTCTGAGTTACAGTGCCCGGAATGCGATGATGGCTGGGCTTTTGCTTCCCCCAGTTCTTAACTATTTTAAAATCGATGTGTATGTGTATACCTGCTTGTTAACATTGCATCTACAGCCAGGAAACAGAGAGATAGATGCTGATGCTCATCCCTCTCCCGGTTTTAGACTGAAACGCCAACCAATGGACCAGCTTCATCTGCCTTCAGGGTGGGTCTTCTGACCTCAGTCAAACCGCTTTGCAGATTGTCTCACAAACACGTCCAAAGGTTTGTGTGCTAGGCGATTCCAGAACCTGTCAGATTGACACCGCAAGAGGAATGCTCAGCTGAGTGACTTGGCCATAGAATCAAGGGACCAGAGAGCCGGGGACTATGGATTCAATATAGATAGCCCAAATGAGAGCTCCAGGGGAGCCTTGGTTACTATCTCACAGAATCAGAGAGACAAAGCTCTGTCTCTGCCCTCACCACAATTTCGTGACCAGAGCCTTCTCAAGAACAGACCTCGGCAGCATCCCGCAGCCAGCAAGTGCGCCGAAACCCTCAGCTCTGCAGCCAGCAGCTGAGACAGCCGATCCTTCCAAACGGTTTATACTGAAATGTAAATGAATGGGGACATTAAAAAAGAGGGAGAGGAAAAAATGAAAATAGATTTAAGTTCTTGCCTTTTAAAATTTTTATCATTTTCCACCCGCGCTGACTGTTTTTGTTTAATCTTGCCATTCCTTTTCTTCTTCCATCGGTGCTATTTTTCTTAGGGATATGCAAACTTTATTAGTTAGCTCCCCTTTCAAGCTCCGTAGGCTTCTCTGTTTGAGAATTGGGAATCAGGTACTTTTACTGTTAGCCTCGGGGTGGATCTGAGCAGGAGGAAGCTTCATGAATAATCAGGGCTGACATCTGCAGCATCCGTGCCTTCATTATAAATATTGTGGAGGGAGCTATGGCCACCGTGGGCACCCACCGAACAGAGTGGGCAGGGGAGGCAGCCACAAGCCTTTGATTTCGGTTCTTCCCTGGTTATGGCTTCCCTTCTGACCCTGGTGTTGACAGGTCTCTTAGATATGGCTGCCTTTTTTCCTCAGAAAGTTTCTCTTGTATTAGCATAAGGGTTTGTTCTGCAGGATGCTGGGTTCGTTTCCACAACTCTGAAGGCTAAGAACCATAGTTAATATTAGCGCTTGTGTCGCCTGCTGGAATCGCTAATGAGTGCCAGCGCCGGGCTGCTCTGGGACCTTAACCATTGGACTCCCATAGGATTCATTACAGCATTGTGGTATGTTTCAAGGGGAAAATGAATGATCGCACCCTTCTCAAATTTTCTGAGTGCCCACCTCTCCACGTCTATAAAGATAGCAGAGTTTTATGTGTGAATGGTGTTCCCATATGTACTCTGGTCATATTTCTCTCTCTCTCTCTCTCTAGTGCCCACCTCTCCACGTCTATAAAGATAGCAGAGTTTTATGTGTGAATGGTGTTCCCATATGTACTCCACTAATCTCTGGTCATATTATTAGCAAATTGTTCCTTAGATGATCCGTGCTTTCTTCTATGGAGTGTTGCATGTGTGTGTGAGTTTGTCTGTGTATGCAGGTGTGGAGACCAGGGGTCCACAGCAGGTATCTTCTCTATTACTTTCCGTATTGCTGCTGCTGCTATTGTTGTTATTTTGAGACAAAAATCTCTCATTGAGTTTGGGGCTTGCTGTTTGGGCTAGAGTGACAAGCCAACTATACTGCTTCATCTGCCCATCTCTGTCTTCAGCCCTTTGGTCACAGGTTCATTGCCATCCCAATTGGTTTCTTACATGTGTGCTGGGGATCCGAACCCAGGTCCTCATGATTCTGCAGCAAGCACTTTAACCACTGAGCCATTTCCCTAGCCTCAAGATTCACATTGCGTTTTATTTTTTTAAAAAAAGTATTTATTTTTATTTTATGTGCATTAGTGTTTTGTTGTCTGCATGTATGTCAGGGTGTCAAATCTCCTGGAGCTGGAGTTAAGAACAGCTGTGAACTGCCATGTGGGTTCTGGGAATTGAATCCAGATCATCTGAATGAATAGTCCATGCCCTTAGCTGCTGAACCAACTCTGTAGCCTCCCCACCCCCCATTCATTTATTTTATCATAGTATCCATTTTCCAAATGGAGGTGATAAGAGCAAGCTTGAATTTTGAATTTTGTTCTTCAAGAGGAAGACATTACAGGTTTCTTCTGCCTCCCTTGCCCCAAAATACCACCTTCGGCTTCCTTGTCTTCTATCCATCCCTCACAGCGTCACCAAACGGTTAAACCACTCCATGTCATTGTCCCACAGCCTAAGAAGAATGTCGTATTGTCATTCTGAGTTCTATAAATCCAGACTGAGGGTAAGAGGCTTGCCGATAGTCCTAGGATGAGTTAGGGTTAGACTTGGGCCTGAAGCGCTAAGCCTGATTTCAAACCATATACTTACCCAGCTTACGACAGTTAACTAGAGTTATTTGTTGTTTATTTGTCCCATTAATACTCTTGAGCATTGATTTTTCTATTGGAATTGGTATTGCCAAGAAATCAAAGCAGAGGTACGGAGCTCAAATCCTGCAGTGGAAGTCTTGTTAACTGGTGGTAATAGCAGGTAAGAGAGCTCAGGGAAGGCTTCCTGGAAGAGGAATCTATAGAAGGGAGGGAGTGTTGATTCACCAGGATAAGAATGTCCATGTTGTTGAAAGTGGGCTGACTTTGTGCCTGCCTTGAGGCAAAGACAAAGGGAAAGGAGTTCTCTTGTGTTCCAGGCTTTTAAAATCTCCAAGAAAGCCTGCCAGCATCTCTGATGCATGTGAGCCTGAGATTCAAAATTCTGCCTTGCTATATTTTATGCAAGGAGGCGTTTTTGGTTTTTGCCTGATGTGAGGCGAGCCGGGAGGAGAGGCCGGTCTGGGGATCCTTGGGAGTGCAGTTTGTGGTGAACTGAACTGAGATATTTACAGGAGGTTTGGGTATCAATATGCAGAGGACACTGGCAGGAACAGCATAGGTGGTGGTGATCTCAAGTTCAGGAGAGAAACCAGAGCTAGAGATGCAATTCGGGAAACTCTACCGAGCCAGGGCACACAAGGTTCAGGGTCAAGGTCCAACGGAATATCCCATCCCATCCCAAGCCCCTACCGCTCTCTGTTTCCTCCAAGCTAGACATGGAAGCTAACACACTCAGCTGAGTTTGTGGGAGGAGCGAGAGAGTGACTGGACAGGATGTCCTAGCTCCTCTCATCTTAAACATTTTGTGTATGTTTACGTACATGTGTATGAATGTATATGTGTGTGGAACCCAGAGGTCAACCTTGGATGTCATTCCTCAGGACACCACCCACCCTGAGTTTTGAGACAAGGTTTCTTTCTGGTTTGGTATTTGCCAATTTACCTTGGCAGGTTGGCCACCAGACTTGAAGGGTTCTCTTATCTCGGCCTCTCCAGGACTGGAATTACAAACAAGTGCCACCAAACCCAGCTTGGTTTTGCTGGTTTTGTTTGTTTGTGGTTGTATTTGGTTTTAATATGTGTTCTGGAGACCAATGTCAGCTCTTCAAACCCTCCTAGCAACCCTACCATCTACTAAACCATCTCCCTATCCCCTTAGGTCCTCTCTGTCTCAGAGGAGGTGAAGGGAGGCATACAGCCACCTGAGGGAGTCTCAGTTGTGGAACTGCCCAGATAAGAGTGACCTGTGGTCCTGACTGTGAAAGCATCATGGTTAATGATGGATGTAGAAGGGCCCTAGGCAACTGAGCCAGGGCTGTGCAACAAAGCTCACTGAGCAAGAGCAGAGAGGCAAATACTTTCTCCATTTCCTCCATGGTTCCTACCTCAGCTTTCTTCCCTGAGCTCCTGCAATGATGACCTATGACCTGGAAGTTATGCCAGACAAACCCTTTACTCCTCCGAGTTGCTTTTGGGTATAGTGTTTATCTCAGCAAACAAAAAGCAAGCTAAAATCTCCACTGATCTTTTTTCCTGGCTCCATAATCTGGGTGTAGCCTCCTTTTAAACTTAGCAACCCCTATTTGGAACGTAGTTTAGAACACAATTTGTTTAAGGCCATAAATTCACATTATCAACTTCTATGTGGGAAACCCGCGCTTCCCAGTGAGGTAGAGGAAGTTCTGTCTTGTACAGTGCTGGCTGGCATCAAGGAGATCAGGTGTACTGCCCACGGAAAAGCTTAGGCAGTAGTGTGCAGCCTTCCTAATGCTGTGACCCTTTAATACAGTTCCTAATGCTGTGACCCTTTAATACAGTTCCTTGTGTTGTGGTGACCCCCAACCACAAAATGACTTTTTTTTTAAAATTACTACTTCATAACTGCAATTTTGCTACTGTTTTGAATCATAATGTTAATACCACTGTTTCCTGATGGTTTTAGGTGACCCCTGTGAAAAGGTCATTTGACCCCCCCAGAATGGGTCACAACCCACATGTTGAGAACCTCTGGCTTAGAGTCTGGACTAGGCCTGTGCCCAAAGGAAACACCTTGGAAATTCAGATGCTAGCCCTTCCAATGCTGAGCCTTGTGTAGGAGGGGAAGCCTTTCACTGACTCCTGAACAATAGGAAGAGCACCAAGTTTTGAGTTGGTGAACAAGTCTCTGACCCCTGCTAAAAGGAATTCTTGGTTCTTGGCTTCAGTTTAAAGACATATTTTAAAGACAAACTGGGGTTTATTAAAGCAGAGGTTCTCAGCCTTTACTGTGTGTTCTGGCATAGGTGACACTCAAAGTGCAAATCCTTTGGGGAATTCTTCTTCCAGGTTGGGTCACAAAATAACAGGGAAGCAAGCCTCTCAATACCAGGCACAATTGCTATGGTAACTTACCTTGCCTTATTCATTCTAAAAATGATTTTGTGGGGGGAGTATGTGTATCCGTTCATACTTGTGCATGGACTAGCAGCATGTCCACGTGCATACGTGAGCACACACGTGCGGAGGCTCATGTTGAAGCTGCCTGTCTTTCTAAATTGCTCTCCAGCTTGTTGTTTGAGGAAGGGCCTCTCTCATTGAACCTGGAGGTCACTCCTTCAGCGAGGTTGGCTGGCCAGCAAGTCTCAAAGAACTGTCTCCACAT
>NC_022012.1:69932110-69942260 GCF_000317375.1 Microtus ochrogaster | reverse complement strand
CCCCCCCCCCCCGGAAGAAAGATTGTTTTACAAAATCATAGTTGCGATGCGCTGATAGGAGGCGCAGTAGAGCAAGGATCATGTTCTGAGGAATGGGGCAGCTTTGGAAGAATGCACTCAGGATGCAAGAGCAGACTTCAAGCATTTAGAGACTGTCACGGGACGGACGGGATTAGATTTGCCCTTCAGGAATCCAAGGGGGTATCGTTAGGGTCATCATGGAGGAAAACGATGGAGCAAAACTGACAAGAGTGAGGAAGAGACCTCAGAGATGATGCAAGAAGGAGGGACCCACCCTCTGTAAAGACGGTGAGCACCCTGTCGGCCTGGCGCTGGTTTGGCAAAGGCTGGATAGGTGCTTGTCATAGACATCTCCAGGAAGACTCAAGCTGTCTGGGGAATGAAACAGCTGTGCTCCAGGCCCATTTCAGTACCTGAAGGGATGCTCAGTGGTTAAGAGACTGGCTGCTCTTGCAAAGGAGCCACATTTGGTTCCCAGCACCTACACAGTGACTTACAGCTCCAGATCCAAGGGATCTGATACCTTCTTCTGGCCTCCACAGGCGCCAGGCATGCATATGGCACATATACATACATGCAGGCAAATATTCATATGCAAAAAACTTTAATCATTAAAACTCATTTGAGCTCTTAGTTGCTAAAATTAACAGCAATTTTAATGACTAGTTATTGGCATCCCACTAAATAGCAAAACTGAGATAGGATTTGAACAATTTGGTTAATAACCAACAAATGAAAAATGTCCAGTCTTTTTACTGTAGAAATTCCATAGTCCATTTTTATCTTCAGAACGCCAGAGCAGATAAGGTTCTGCCTCCTGAAGAGATTACAAAGCTGATTGTAGATTACTGAGTGTGCCTGAAAGGGAATCCTTGAAAAGGGAAGTTTCCCGAAGTTACCACATTAGAATAAAGGAGTCCTTGACAATAAAGGGGAGTTAAGAATAAAGGAGTCCTTGGTGTTTGTCAAGAGTTTATTCTGCCCCTCCCAATCCCAAGCCCATGACAAATGATTGTAAAAGTAAGTTTGTCATCTGTTTGCAGTCTAAAGCTTTGGTACTTCAAAGCCATGGGGACTGTAAAATTACCTATAGAAAGACTACAGGGGAGAGCAGCCCAGTTATCCAAGGTTGTCTCTCTCTGGGTGGCATTTCCTATTTATGTGTGACTTTGTTCCCAACGAGCCTGCCTACATTTGTTTTAGGTGGTCTTTGGCTTTCAAATGTTCTCAAAACAGTTTTGTTAACCTTAGAAGTCGAGATGGGTGCCATAGCAAATACTTTTGATTGCATGGATTTCTCTACCCACCCAACGGAAAGCTGTTGTTTTTCTGCAGAGCCGGTTATTCACTGGAGCTAATGAGCTGTGTAAGATATTTAGATTTTGGAGCAGTAAAGCAAATTTGGGTCAAATGTTAAGATTTGATTAAAATAGCAACAGGGCAGGTCACTGTGTTCTGAGAGTTGCTGGCCAAGGACCACTAAGCAAAATGCTCCGAGATATAGCTAAGAGAGAAAAAGAAAGGATTTAAAGAGGCAAGGTCAGCTGTGATGTGATTGCAGGCTCTTCTCATTGTATTCCAAACATGAATAGGAGAAGAGGCTTTTAGTGAACATTTAGGAATGAGCGGCCCTACAAAAAGAGAAATCACACTCTTCCATTATTTTGCTTTCTGGGATCATGCCCGTGTGACTGATTGAATAGCCAAAATTCCAGTCATCACCAAGTTGTTAAATATTTAGGCTGTCAAGTCATTTCTTTGACTGATGTCTGTCCCCTTGGAGTTGACTGAGTGCCTTGGCGCGGGGTAGACGAGGCATGCGTCATAAGCTTCTGCTCTTGTCAGTCGATGGCTGTATTTTCATGCATAGACAGCTTGACTTATGTTGGTCCCATCAGGTACACGCATAAATCACGACAGTCTGGTAATTGGTACTTGTACATTTTCTGACTAGAATGATCTCTCTCTCTCTCTCTTTTTTTTTTCTGGTGGCTAGTGACACAGAATACTCGATAACCGAGTGTCACTGGGTAGAATGAGGATGTTCCCTTTCCTGGGAAGACCTCAGAACAGTATGTGATCACAGGTTGGCCTGGGAACCTGTGGTCATCTAAGTGTAGATGAGGTTCTAGAACATGAATGGAGGTGAGTGGCTTTCTCTTAGGAAGGCTGGGCACAGTTGGAGTAAATTAGGACACAAGTCATGCATCTATTAGGTTTCTGTTTGTGATGGGCAGGCTCTATGGATGTCTTGGTGACTGCCGCCTGCCACTGCATAAGATTCCTGTCTTCTGTGTCACTTGTCTAATGACTTATTTCCAAGCAACAGGGTATCACTGTACAATTACATTGTATCAAATGAGACTCCACCAAAACTGCTATGGTATTGTTCTCTCATTGTTGGACTGAAGAAGCTAGGGGTCACAAATCGCACATCTGTAAGAACAGGAACCCTGCTGACAAGGTGAATGAGGGTAAATGAGGGTAAAATGAGCTGAAATTTCAGATAAGAAGCCAGGCTTCACTAATATCTCAAAGCTTCTATGAAACACCAGGACCAAAAGCAACTTGGTGAAGAAAGGGCTCATTTCATCTTACAACTCTCAGGTCACACTGCATCCCTGAGGAAAGTCAGGGCAGGAATCTGGAGGCAGGAACCTCGAAGCAGCAAATGAAGCAGAGCCATGGAGGAGTGTTGCTTACTGACTTGCTCCTCATGGCTTGCTCAGCCTACTTTCTTAAAGAACCCAGGACCACCATCCCAGGGGTGGCACTGCTCACAATGGCTGGGTGCAGCCCATCTGTATCAGTCACTATTAATAAAATGCTCTACAGACTTGCTTACAGGAAAATCTTACGGAGGCATTTTCTCAGTTGAGGTTTCCTTTTCCCAAATGACTCTAGTTTGTGTCTCACTGACATAAAATTAACAAACACAGCTGTAGGCAGAGTTTCTTATAGGGACTGCTGGTCAGCTCTGTCCTATTAGCCAGCTTCCAAATAACCAGACTGAGACTTAATATTAGTTATAAATGCTCAGCCAATAGCTCAGGCTTATTACTAACTAACTCTCACAAGTTAGCACATTTCTGTTAAGTGTTGCCCTGAGACTCCTGGCTTTTACCTCTATCCCATTTTGTGTGTCCAATTCATTCTGCATCTGGCTGGTGACTCTGCCCTTCTCAGCATTCTCTCTTCCCCCCCAAAATTCTGCCTAGCTATTAGCCAATCAACACTTTACTACTCAATGAGAGTAATACATATTCATATTGTATAAAAAGATAGTTCCACCACACACAGATTATGTGTTTATGTATGTGCTGTGCCTCTCTCTCTCTCTCTCTCTCTCTCTCTCTCTCTGTGTGTGTGTGTGTGTGTGTGTGTGTACATGTGAGTGTAGGTACCTGTTGAGGTAAGAAAAAGGGCATCAGTTCTCCTGGAGCTGGGGTCATAGGCAGTCGTGATTTGGCCAATGTGGATGCTAGAAATTGAATTTGGGACTTCTAGAAGATCAGTAGGGCTCTTAGTCACTGAGTCATCTTCCCAGCCCCAGTAACTATTGTTTAATCTGCCATTTAAGGTTCTTTGACATATTGCCTATAAAATGTATATGGTCCTATATAATATTGACTATGGGGTTGGTGTTCAGATGTTCACCCAGGAATCAACTGAAAAGAACTATCATCTGCTATAATACTGACTATGTCTTATCCATTCCCTCTTGGCATGTCCACAGCAAGAAGAAGGAACAGAAATGGAGCCATATTCTTATTGTCAAGCCTAATAATTTGCATGTTTAATTATTAACCAGGACATTTTTATTTAAAGGGAATAAAAATGTGATTATACTCCCTCAGGTGGTCAAATACTGCATAGGAGTCTCTGTTCTTTGTGATTGGTACTGTTTGCTTAGCTTACCCCCTCCCCAATCTTACTTCCCATAGCTTCTAGGTGAGTGGGGTAGACTTGCATGCCTACCAATGTTGGCTTAGCCACATGATCTGCTCTGGCCAATGGAAGATGGCCAAGAGTTTGGAAATTATTATTTTTTTCCTTTTTAATTTGTGTGTGTGTGTGTGTGTGTCCCTGTGTGTGTGTTTTGGCTTAGCTGGCTAGCCAGCAAGCTTTCCCCTCCTCCCAGGATCTACCTGTGTCTACTCTTCCAGTACTGGGGTTACAGGCACCATGCCTCTGCTCTGGCTTTTATGTGGGTGCCAGGAATCAACTCAGGTCATGATGATTGCACAGCAAACATGTTCAACATACTGAGCTATGTCAATAGCTCAAAATTCAGCAAATTTCTTTCTTTTCACCACCCCTTCACCTCCTTTGTCTTCTTTTCAGACACAGTCTCCTATAGCCCAGGCTACCCTTTAAATCCTTGTGTAATGAGCTTTGACCTTGAGCCCTGATCATCTGTTTCTACCTCCTGAGGGCTGGGATTACAGGATTACACTGCTATACCAGGAAGTCCCATGATCAAACCTATGACCTTATACACGCTAGGCAAGGATTTTTATCCACTGAGCTATATCCCCAGTCCAAGTCTGACAAATTTCTGCTAGCAATTTCTGCTCCTGCCTGATGCTATGTTAAAAGCATCCAGGGTACCTGTTATCTTTCAGTCTGAAGCATGGGATAAGTCTCTGGAACAGACCTGCATTTGATGAACTTCCTGAAGTCAAAGCATTCTAGTCAGTCAAGATGGATGAATGATAAATGTTTTACAAATGTCTAAGATGTGGAGACTGTTACACAGACTTATTGCAGTAATAGCAAAAATGAATACAAAATCGCAAGTCATAACCAAATCATCTCTCTCTAGGATGTAAATGAGCCCAGCAGCTACTTTACCCTTTATCCCAAACACATAAATGAATGACTGGTTTTCCCCTCCAGCAGCAGGGTGCATGTTCTCTGTTTGGACAGGCCTTCGAAAGCAGAGTTCCTTAGTTCGTTTTCGCTGAATATTGCTATTTGGCACATTCTCAGCTGTATCGGTTAATTTTCTATTGCTGTGACAAAAACATCATAGCCAACGCAATTTATATAAGAAGGAATTTACTTTGGCTTTTGGTCCCAGAGGGATGAAAGTCTATCATATTTAGAGGTGTGCCAGCAGGCAGCAGGAACCGGAAGCTGAGAGCTCGTATCTCAAGCACAAGCATGAAGCATAGAAAGCAAACTGGAAACAGGTGAGGTGTTTCACTTCTGAAGCCTACCCCACCTAGTGTCCTACTTTCTCCAGCAAGTTTCCTCCACCTGAACCTCCCTAAGCAGCACCGCCAACTGGGCATAAAGCGTTCAAATGCCTGAGACTGTGGGGCATATTTCTCAGTTAAACCACAACAGGTGTTTGTCTTGGAAATGAGGAGTCCGCATTAACATAAGTTAGAAGAAGACGGATGATGTTAATTTGGTGTAAGAATTCAAAACATTCAAAATAGGAGCCTGTCTGTAAAATGCTGTCTTCCGGACACTCCATGGCCATCAAACTCACAAACTCACTGCAGCCATAGTTACCTGCATGGGATCCGAGCCAATAGGATCGGTCAATATCCCAATAGGTAGCACTAACTCAACTCAGTGGGTCATAAAAATAATGGAGAGGCATAAAGGAGAGGGAGGAAATGTTGGAGGTTCCTGGGAGGAATGGGAGGAGTTGGGGTAGAGATGACCAAAATACATTGTTTATATATATAAAATTGTCAAATAGTAATTAAAAGATATTCTGTTTTTAAAAAAGAATTCTCATTAAATATAACTTAATCTATTTTTTCCAGTCTTATTTGAACATGGAATCTCCCCTATGCCCCACCCCGCTCTTTCAAAGCATTAATTCTTACACTGTTCCTCTGAAACCAGTTGTTTTTATTATGTTGAGGCTTTCTTCTCTCTTCTCTGGCCTTCTGCATTCTCAGGAGATTCTGGGAGGCATATATTTGAAATAACGCTCTCAAACATCTAAGATGAATTAATTAGGTGGATGGTGTAGAGATCATTGCCAAGTATGTCTATAGAAGAGATGCCCCGAAATCTGAGGAAGCAAAGTGGCCACTTCTAGTCTGACAATAAAACAAGGCCTTGCCCATGCAAAGCTGCGAACTCTTGAGCAAACTCATCAAAAGGTTAAGAGTTTGGGGTTACCTGCCCTGCTTAAGTGGGACCCAGTTATTTGCATTGTATGAGCTAAAGATTCAGATCTGACACTGGATGGCTTTTATTTTGTGTGCAGTGACCTTGGTCTCCATGTGAAGTTCATGCACATCTGAACTATGAAGCCTAGAGGATCACTCAGCAAAAATCTGTGCCATGCACGTATTCATTCTTAATCTCAGTGCAGGGAAGACAGAGCTGGGAGGATTCCTGGAGCTTGCTGGTCAGCCAGGCTTGTAATCTTTATCAGTAAGGCATGGGTTTAGGAAGAGACTCTCAAAAAAAGAAGCATAGAGATAGATTGAGGAAGACCCTGAAGTCACCCTCTGATCTCCACATACGCAGATATGTGTGTGCATGCATACACACACAAACACATGTGTATGCACACAAACACACACAACAAGTGCATGCTCAAACCCAAGCAGCATTAGCCTCCTCCTGTCAGTGCGTTTTTTTGGGGGATGAATGGTTCTTCTGATTGTATGGTTTATTAATGTAAGAATAGGCATACATACATTAAGGTGAACATAGATAACATTCACACACTTTTCAAAAGAGTCCCTGTAGTTAGTTACTTGTCTTGTTGCTGTGATGAAATACTTGACACAACCAACTTCAAGAAGTAAGTAAACTCATGGTCACAGGGGACATGGCCATCATCATGGGGAAGAAACATCTGCAGGAGACAGCTGGTCACATTACAGCCATAGTCAGTAAGCAGAGAGGTGAATGCTGCTGTTCAGCTTCTTCCCCTTTCATTCAGTCCAGGCCCCTCCTGTGGTGTTTGAATGAGAAGAGCTCCCATGGGCTCATGTATTTGAATGCTTGGTCTCCAGTTAGTGGAACTGTTTCAGAAGGATTAGGAGGTGTGGCCTTGTTGGAGGGGGTGTGTCACTGGGTGTGGCTTTGAGGTTTCAAAAGTCCACACCATTCCCTGTTGGTTCTCTCTCTCTTCTGTCAGTCTGTCTGGTGGTTGTTTCAACATGTAAGCTCCCAGCTACTGCTCCAGTGTTATATCTGCCTGCTGCCACACTCTCTC
This sequence comes from Microtus ochrogaster, assembly GCF_000317375.1. Classification (NCBI taxonomy): domain Eukaryota; kingdom Metazoa; phylum Chordata; class Mammalia; order Rodentia; family Cricetidae; genus Microtus; species Microtus ochrogaster. The sequence goes on along the minus strand of NC_022012.1, from coordinate 69,935,041 downwards.
CCATGATGGTTATGGACTCGAACCCTTTGGAACTGTGAGTCCTAAATTAAGTGCTTTCTGTTAAAAATTGCCTTGGCCAAGATTTGTTGTCATGGGAAAAGAAAAGTAACTAAGACACCAGGCCATGAAATGGTGTCACATGCCTTTAAGGTGGTCCTTCCCACTTCAATTAACCCAGTCTAGAAGCCCCTTCAATCATACCCAAAGGTTCATTTCCATGGAGAATCTATATCCGATCAAGTTGATAAGGAAGTTTAACCACCACAAATCCCAAAATACATTTCAGTTTTGTGATGGGGGTCTCTTCCACTCAGGGTTATAACTTCAAATTACAGTTCATGTGTCCCTAGTGCCCTGATAGCTGCTTCGCACAGGACTCAATTGCCTTGAATGAATTCAGAGGCATGGATGGTTGGCTTTAAGTCAATGTGCCACAAATTTGAATCACCTGAGTAGGAAGCCATGCTTGAGGAATTAATGTAGAACGACCTACTCTAAGTTGGATGGCCCCTTCTGGTGGCAGCTCAGATAAAAAGTGTGAGGCCAGAAAAAAGATTAGCTCCTTTGGCAGCCTTGGCCTTCTGTCTGGTGCTGAGCTGATTCTACCGGTTACGACTGCTGTTTATTCATTCACTGACAGAACCAGCAATTTCCAGACTTCCTTCACTGACTGAAGACAGTGACTCTCCAGGAACCCTCCAGGTTCTGGGTGCCAGAATGGGACTTTTTAGGCACCTAGCCTTGTGGTCTGGACAGCTACTGGGTTCTGAACTGTTAGTATTTTGAAATAAGCTTATTTAATGCACGCACACATGTACACACACACACACACACACACACACACACACACACACACACCCCTCATCCCATCAACTCTGTTTTAGAGAACCCTAATTCTGGGGCTTTATCTCTATTGCCTGGGAGCTAGGTCTGTTTTCAGATGGGAATGGCAACACAGTCCCAGGCTCGGTGACGTCAAATGAAGAAGCTATGGAGATGACTGCCTTGAAAAATGGTTTTGGTGGAAGCGTGAGATTAGCATTTTAATTAAGGTCTCCACATTCACTAATGATCTCATTTGCTTAGATAAACAGATGACAACAATGAGGAAATATCTTAAACTTTTTTTTTTTGGTATATTGGTGGGTTTGGGTAAATTATCACAGAATTCAAGAAGTTGATGCCTTGGTCAGCAGTCCCAGATCTTGTTTTCATGGGCTGGTCCGCTCTGGCTTGCTCACTCTTTCTCATCTATAAAACAGGGAACTGTGACCAGAGGGCCGGTTATAATGTTTCTTGATAAACCTTTGTAAGGCAATGTGCTGTTGCGGGTAATGGGCTCCATTCATTATTAGCCCAGTTGATTTTCATTTACACTTGGCTCTAACAATTAGCTTGAGCAGGTGTGAAGGTGATGGAGGGGCTGGGACGCCCAGAGGTCAGCCTTGGCTGGATGTGATAAATGAACCATTATTATCAGCAGTGAAAGTTGTTCTTTACGCCTGTCAGCAGCAAACAAAGGGACAACACATCTCACATGTATCCACTGTTCAGAGCTGGCTCTGCCGAAGGGTGTGGATTTCCCTGCTAGGTCCTCTAGGCAGATGGCAGGAAGGCAAAGAAACCCCATGAGTAGAGATGAGCTGCTTTTTGAGAGTTGTCATGGTATGGAGGGGAATTTGAAGGTTCTGTTGGGGTCATTCTGGAATGCTTACTCATTCTGGTATAAATCTGTTTTCTGCCTCCTCGGGTGATGGAGTTCCTGCCTGGGTTTAAGGATTAAGGGAAGAAGAGTATATATCAAAACGCAATGTTCACATGGGGCATATAGAGAGCTGTTGAGAGTACACTATGGACTGACTGATAGTGTAATCAGATGGAACATATATAAAATAAACGAAAATAAAAAATATATTCAGCATCCTCACATTCTGCTCTGCACCCATTTTATAGGACAAGACAGACTTGAAACTCAAAAAGATGTACTATTGTCCACAGAAAGAATACCCTAGACTCTGGAGCTAAATGTCTTGTACCCAAAACTGCTTCCTGACTTTATTTTGCTAGACACAGCTACTTACTGAGCACACTCAGAGGCAAAGCAATGAGGTCAGCCTCATTGATGACTGACCATCACTGTCCATGTGCCAGCCACTCTGTGACAACTTGTCTTTGGTTTGTAAATGTTAGGGGAGCTGTGATGGATGGTACATCTGTGTTAACCTACAATCTCTGTGGTGAAGCTTTGACAGCTCCATGGACCTGTGTTTGGAGTTGGGACCTGTAACGAGGCAGTTAAGGTTAACTGAGGCTATACAGTGGGGCTCTGTAGCTGTTTTTTTTTTTCACTTAGCTCATAAAGGGAGCAATCACCCAGCTCTTAAATAATCATGTGGAGACTTATTATTACTTATAAATGCCTGGCCTTTGCTTGTCTTGTTTCTAGCTAGCTTATCTTAACTTATTAAGATCCCATCTACCTTTTGCCTCTGGGATTTTACTTTTTTTCTATTCTATATTCATTTATTTCCTTCTTATCTCATGTCTGGCTGTATTGCTGGGTGACTGACCCCTGGCATCCTCCTCTCCTTTTCTTGCTTGCTCCTCTTCTTGTTCTTTCCTTCTATTTATTCTCTCTGTCTAGCAGCCCTGCCTATCCCTTTCCCACCTAGCTATTGACTATTCAGCTCTTTAGACCAATCAAGTGTTTTAGGTAGGCAAAGTAACACAGCTTCACAAAATTAAGCAAATGCAACATATCTTTGTATCATTAAACAAATATTTCAAAGCATAAAAGAATATAATACCTCTTTAACTAATATCCCACAATATTTCCCACTTTTTGTCTAAATAAAAATGAACTGTTTTAACTTTAACATAGTAAAACTATATATAAAAAACAGTTATCAAGTAAGGATTACATTCACAATG
>NC_022012.1:69928868-69931149 GCF_000317375.1 Microtus ochrogaster | reverse complement strand
CTTCACCCACTTCTCAGGTCATGAGAGCCAAGTCTAAAGCTCAAGACTTTGTCAGAGGTACATCTGGCCAGGAACTGCATTCAACCCTCCAACACTGGAATCCCTGCACTGTGGAAGGTATTTTTACTTAGTTTTTTTGTTCCTGTTTAATCTACTGACTGCTCAAGTACTCACTGTCTGGCAGAAACTCTTAAAGGAACCGTATTCTTTTTTTTTTCTTTTTCTTTTTTAGCCTTCTCAGGACTTATGTATGTGGATATTTGAGAGTCTCACACTGGCACACCAAAATGTGAGTTTTTTTTTCCTTCTACTCTTTACTCTTTGCTCTTAAGGGGTCCTACCATCCAGCTCACAAATAAGTACAGGGAGACTTATTCTTACTGATAAATACCTAGCCTTAGCTTGGCCAGGTTTTCTTGACTTATGTATCCCATCTACCTTTTACCTTTGGGATTTTACTTGTTTTTATTCTGTATTTTATTTATTATTTCTTTCCTTCTTACTCCAGTGCTGGCCCCTGTTATCCTCCTCTCCTTCTCCTTTTCTCATTTCTCTTTTCTTTTCTTCCCTTCCCTTCCCTTCTCTTCTCTTCTCTTCTCTTCTCTTCTCTTCTCTTCTCTTCTCTTCTCTTCATTTCTCTTCACTCCTCTCTTCTCTTCTGCTCTCCTCTCCTCTTCTTTCTCTCTGACTGGCAACCCTGCCTATCCTTCTCCTACATAGCTATTGGCCATTTAGCTCTTTATTAGACCAATCAGGTATTTTAGGCAGGCAACTTAACACAGCTTCACAGAGTTAAACAAATGCAACATAAAAGAATGCAACACATCTTTGCATCACTAAACAAATATTCCACAGTATAAAAGAATGTAACACAACTTTAACTAATAAACCACAACAGGGCTCTGATACAATAGGATTACTGTTCTCTAGGAAGAGATTAGAGAGTATGCATTCTCCTCCTCCCAGGTGTAAGCTCCACATTTGCTGACTTCTTGGTCCTGGAACTCTATGAGGGTTGAAGCTGGTTACCAACTTGATTGGATTGAACTCATGATGGAAGTGACTCTCTCTTTCTCTGTGTGCATGTCTGTAAGGGATTTGCTAGGTTAGATTAAGTAAAGTGGAAGACTGATTCTAAATGTGGGCATCACTATCCTGTGCTCTGAGGTCCTCCACTGCATAATAAAGGGAATTAAGCTTAATACCAGCATCATTGCTATTTTCTCCTGCCCTGACTGATATGGGATGTCCATCTGCATGCTGCAAATACGTGTTGCTTTTATTGGTTGATGAGTATAGCTAATTTGGTCTGTGTCAGGGCAGAATATAGCTAGATGGGAAAGCCAAACTGAATACCGGGAGAAAGAAGGCAGAGTTGAGGGAGACACTGGCAGCCACTAGAGAAGCAAGATGTGAGGTAACAAGCCAGGAGCCTCATGGTAAAATATAGACTAATAGAAATGGGTTAATTTGAGTTGTGGGAGCTGGTTAATAATAAGCCTGAGCTAATAGGCCAAACAGTATGTATTTAATATTGAGTCTCTGAGTGGCTATTTTAAAAACAGCTGTGGGACCATGCGGTATGAGAAACCCTCAGTTACAAAATGGCTCCCAAAGCTTGGTGTGGATCCACATAAGACGTGAGAAAGCTTTAAAAAGTTCTAAACACACAGAAACAGAGCCACACTGGGCTTCCTAGTCTCATAGTCTCATGCCAGCAGCAGGGCAGAGATGAATCTCCCAACAGCTGCCTGCAAGATGAAGCTGGCTGCCAGCCACCATGAGCTGAGTAGTATAGCAGGTTTCCACAGTCTCATACAGGCCTTGGTACAGAGAGACTTAATCAGTTGTGCACTGTGTGGCAGATTTAACTTTTGCTCATACAGACAAAAAAAGGTTTGTGGACGGGCTGCCCAATACCTGATGGCAGCATTTGGGTGGCGGTGGGGTGGGCGGTAAGTGTGATGCTTATTGCTAGCTCCACTATGTTGAAAAGCCAAGTGGGGTAGAATCAACACCAAGGTGGCCACATTGGTCCTAGCCACACCCACTTACCAGTTTAAAACAGTGATCCAAAATTGATTACAGATATGCCATAAAGACAGATTCAGAAAAGAAAAAACACCTTTAAATGGGCCACAGTATGTTTAATAAATGTACGTAGGCTTGGGAGAAAGAGAAAAAGAGTATGTTTATGATGAGAAATATATAGTTTTAAAAATAAAACAGAGTTTTTATGGAGTCAGTAAAAATAATATAAAAATAATAAGCCTTGTAAAAT
>NC_022012.1:69919107-69926953 GCF_000317375.1 Microtus ochrogaster | reverse complement strand
AGAACAGAATATAGCTAGGCAGGAAAGTCAAACTGAATACAAGGAGAAAGAAGTCGGAGTTCAGGGAGACACAAGCAACTGCCAGAGAAGCAAGATGTGAGGTAACAAGCCACAACCTCATCCTAAAATATAGACTAATAGAAATGGGTTAATTTGAGTTTTAGGAGCTGGTTAATAATAGGCATGAGCTAATAGGTTGAACAGTGTGTAATTAATATTAAGCCTTGAGTGGTTATTTTAAAAGCAGTTGTGGGACCAGGTAGAATGAGAAACCTTCAGTTACACCCAACTTTGGGTGAAATGTGGTCAGTGGCCTCTTGTTCCTGTCACCATAACTTTCCCACCAGGATGTCCTGGACCTTCACTCTGCAAACACAAGTAATTCTTTCTTCCTTGTTTCCTGTGTTGTGTGTCATGTTACAACAGCAAGTCACAAACAGAACCCTGTGAGGTATATGTCCTCTCGGCCACCCAGTCTACAGGATCCAGCCTGAGTGGATCTGAGTGGAACTAAAAATCCTATTGTATAGACATCAGGGAGACACAGTGACATGGGGATCTATTTCCGTCCTCTCTGAGATCCGCTACAGAATAATATTTTAGTCTTTTCCCTAGGTTTTTGCCTGGCTTCTAACTTTCTCCATCCATTGTCTTCTTATCTCCTGAGTAATTTTTAAACAGTTCATAACATACAGATATCTAAAATAGTTAAAGTCAAACATTAACTACTGATAAACCATATAGAAACTTATTTTAAAACAGTTCTTTGGTAGACATATAATTTTGTCATTTATTAAGGGTGAATATGCTTATTTTTTGTTAACGAGTAAATCTTGGCTGAGTGTTTGATACAGCAGGATGTAGCATATCTTCAACACTTAATGCTTTTTATGAAACCAAGCCAGCAATCCAAAAATCCACTTTAAAAAGCAAACACTATAACATTACAGTCTGAAGATAGACTAATTTGGGCTGGGCTGGGTGATGCGTGCTTTTAATCCCAGCACTCAGGAAACAGAGGCAGGTGAATCTTTGTGAGTTTCAGGCCAACCAGGACTACACATGAGATCCTGCCTACAAAAATAAAGCAAAAGCTCTTGGAATTTGCTAACTTTGTCCTGAGGAAGGATGGTAGGAAAGTATGAAATGCTACTTCTTATCCGTGTTATTTTATTTTAGTATTTCTGATTATTCATTGTTGTCAAGAGTTTCACAATCGCCAGATTTAGCTACACAGGTACGGCAGTAGGGTACTGACCCACAGTGTAAGAAGGTGTGCTGTAAGCCACCTGAATAAAGGCTCTGGTCAGGCCCCAGCTTCACGTGTTCCCATTTACCATCAAGTCTACCTGGTAGTTTTTAGTTCAACACCCTTTGCCCTGCTTTCACGAGATAAAATCTTTCTGTCTGGGGGAGGGAGTTATTCTATGGCATTGACATGCCCTTTCCACTCTCTGAGCTGGTTCATTGTAAAAAAAAAAAAGACTCATCTAATGTGGTTATGACACCACAGGCAGTGTACACGTGCACACACACTCACATGTGCACAGACACACACACACATACGTATGTACAAATCATTAGAAAACAAGCAATTCACATCTATTGACAAGAATTATCAAGAACTAGGAGAAAGCTGGCAAGAGAAACTATAAGAAAAAAAAGAGGGAGCTCGGAGAGATGGCTCAGTGGTTAAGAGGGCTAGATGTTCTTCCAGAGGACCTGGGTTCAATTCCCAGCACACACATGGCAGCTTCTAACTGTTTGTTAGATCCCAGGGGATCTGACACCCTCACACAAACATGAATGCAGGCAAAACACCAATGCACATAGAAAAATGAGTAAATTATTTAAAAAGAAAGAAAAAAGAAAGTAAGGAAGGAAGAAGAAAGAAAGGAAGGAAGGAAGAAAAAAGAAAGAAAGAAAGGAGGAAAGGAAGGAAGGAAGAAGAAAGAAAGAAAGAAAGAAAAATGGAAGGAAGGAAGAAAAAGAGGATCAGGTACAAACATGAGTAGGTGATGAAAATTGGCCAGAAAAATCTTTTGATATGGAGATGAACACTGTGACAGACATGTTCACAGAATATTAAACATGTTCACAGAATATTAAAAACAACTACAAAAAACCCAACTTGGCCTGAGGAGGTGGCTTGATAGGTTATACAGATGTGAGGTCCTGAGTTCAAATCTCCAGAACACAGGTGAAAGCTGGACTGGGAACAGAACTTTAAGTGAAAAATTTTCAAAGCAATATTATTAATAATGAATTTTTGCATGACCTTGAACACTTTATTAGCTCTAAGTATTGATTATAAACTGTACACAAAGGCACCTAGGGTTTCTTGGGTTACACTCTCAACCTTCATGAAGACTAGAGAACATTTCTCTCCAATGCCATATCATTATACATGGAATGATCCTTATAGACTCTTGTCATTTGTCGATAACGGATCCCTCAAAGCATGCGGCATTAGAAAAGGTTTTCCTTAATCTCTTGGCTGGTTTCTACCCGAGAGTAGTGGCGCCGTTCTATTGATGTTCATGCCACTCACCCCGAGTTTCACATCACCTGCTATTCAGTATATGTAAGCATCAACCAAATGTCACTCTTTCTGTCCCCTTCCTCCTCCTCCCTCATCTTCCTCTTCCCTCTCTTCCTCCTCCCCCTCTTCCTCTTCTGGTACCCTCACTTATGCTCAGCGATTAAACCCAGGGCTTCACACATACTTTGTTTTCACCACTAAGCCACAACCCCAGCTAGCCCTCACTTAGATACGACACACCCATTTTGAAGGCCAGGAAAGCGTTGTGGGAGCGGCACGTGACTTCACACTGAATTCAGAGGTAAGAATGACACTGGGTGGCTTTTGAAGAAATACTGTAAAAAAAAAAAAAAAAAGAGAAGGTGAAACGGTCTCCCGCTGAACTTCAGGCCCTGAGACTGTGTGACAGAAAATGACACAGTTAACATTCAGAAGGGAATTGGGGAGCAGGAAGGGTTTAAAATATACCACTGCAGCATATTTTCTCTATAGCAAGAAAAAAAAAAAAAGAATATTCTGGCAGCCACTAGCTTTGGTTCTTTGAACACCTTAAGGCATCCAGGAAGTGTTTTTTGCAAAGGGCTCAGAAGTTGATTTGTTTGATAAAAAGCGAGATTGAGATACAGGGAATAATGAGGTCAGACGGTGTGTGCTAATTAGAAGTTGAACGAACAAGGCAACAGACATGAGTTTTTATTAATTTTCATGGGAAATCACTATGCAAGAAAAAAGCATTTTTGTGGAGCTGTTTTCGTCCGATTTCTAGGGGTTTCTGTCTCTATGCCTCTGTCAAGAAGCAGGAGTTTGGTGCAGGCCGAAGCACCCAGCCTGTGTGGGTGCATCAGACAGTCATTCAGGCCTAGCTGGGGAGATGGGTCGCCACCTGGTGAGGAGTCTGTCCCCAAAGAACTGAGAAAACGAAGAGAAGCCAATTATCTGTGGGCGCCGCTCTATCTACTGTGTCTTCAAACCTCTTCAAATCCAAGTCATTAAAGAGTAGAGCGAGGACGAGAGAGTCAGGGAGGAGCTGGGTGACTCAGAACCTCTGGAGACACAGTTCTTGTTATTCTTTCTGATGATCAAGACTGCTTCACATGAGAAAATATTGATGGTAAATTTGTTCATCCTTACTGAACACGCAGAAGTGACTGTCCTGCCAACAGCATTTTTTTTTTAAAAAAATTCCTTAGCTCAGAGACTTTTTCTTGGTGATAAAACTGTTCATTGCGATTTCATCATTCAGAAAATTCCCAGAATAGCCGGAAAGACTGCAAATGGAGAAAATGTAAAGAAAAAAATGCAATCGTGATTCTGGCGTTACAACAAGCTCTTAAAAGCCATCAATGCCTTCACGCCCACGTCTCGTAGGGATACTAGAAATGAGTGAAATGCAAGGCAGACTCCACTGTGGAGCTAGGACACCCCACATGATCTGCGTCTAAACGGCTCCTAAAGGCTCTGATTTTTCTTGCTCCTATGGAAGTACTTGATGGATATTAGCTGCCAGCAAGCTGGTGTCAGCCATCTGAGGACTACTTAGCTATCAGGTTTGAAATGGCTGCGTTTCAGGTGTGGGGGGGGATGCTCCAGTTAACTAGCGTCACACAGCACATTTGAATCCCAGTGGATCTTACCACTGCCTGTGACTCACTGCCCCGGCAGTTCAGGGCATCTATAGATAGCTTTGCGTTCAGTATCTGATACCTGCTGATTGCTTCCAGCGTGCTTTCCCGCCTCTGCAGTGATGGTCTTTCCAGGACACTGGGGGAAGAAGCCGAACCTGGAACCTTTCCTTCCTTTTTTTTTAGATAAAGTTTCCTGTATTCTAGGCTGATCTCAAACTTGCTGACCTCAAACTGAGGATGCCCTTGAAGTCCTTAATCTCCCAAGTGCTGGGATAAGAGGTGAGTGTCTCATCTCCAGTATTTTTCTTTCTGTGATGCTGAGGATGGAACCAAGAGTTTCATGCTTGCAAGGAAAGCACTCTACCAGTTGAGCTACATATATCTCCAGCCCCAGGTCTCTTGTGACTCATAGGAAAGTGCCCCGGGCTTCGACCATCTCCTGGGAATAAAAGTCGTGTATACTTAAATAAATGCATAGGGACAATTGTTTTTATTTTTTTTTAAGAACACTTGAATAATGTAGACTTGTTTGTTTTTCAAAACAGGGTTTCTCTGTGTAATAGGCTTGACTGTCCTGGAACTCACTTTGTAGACCAGGCTGGTCTTGAACTCACAGAGATCTGCCTACCTCTGTCTCCCTAGTGCTGGAATCCTAGGTGTGTGCCACCATGCCCAGATGCTAATGTTTTTTTCTTTTCATTCCTTCCTTTTTTTTTTTGAGACAGGGGTTTCTCTGTGTAGCTCTCGCTGTCCTGGAGGTCACTCTGTAGCCCAGGCTGGCCTCTGGTTCACAGAGATCCACCTGCCTCTGCCTCTTGAGTGCTGGTATTAAAGATATGTACCACCACTGCCCGACTGCTGATGTTTTTAAAAAGTATGCCTAAAATGTTTTGTCTTGTTTTATTTAAAAATTCAGTCTTAACTCTTTTCTCACCCCTAGAGAAACGCTTGCAGTTTTCTGTAGAAGGAAAAGCCTCCCTTCCTCAAGTAGCTGAAGTCTGAGCTCCCTAGACTCTCACCTGGTTCTTTAGCACTAGGAAATAGTTCTGTCTCTCTCCATCAGAGATTTCTTCCAGTGTTTCTTAAAATTTTCCCTGAGAACTATTTCTCTAACACAAAACAAGTGAATGGCTTTAGATGACCAATCTTAGTTGTCAATGTAGTAACACCCATAGAAAGAGGGACCGCTCAATTAAAGCAATTAAGGCGTTACCTCCATCAGATTGGCCATGGCCTTGTCTGCAGGGCATTTTCTCACCAACAGTTGAGGTAGGAGGGCCCAGCCCACTGTGAGCAGTGTCCTCTCTAGGCAGCTACACTTGAGCTGTCTAGGAAAGCTAGCTGAATGTGGTCCTGGGAGCAAGCCAGTAAGCAGCCTTCATCCTTGCTCTCAGCGAGGGATGGAAGATGTGACTCTCTGAATGTTGCAGAGCAAGTGAACGACAGGAAGAGGTGGGAACTGAGTTTAACTTCCTGCTCCCATATCACACTGTTTCCATGTGAGCTACTGGCCGTCAGCCCCACAGAGGCAAGCAAGGCTGCCCAGGACTCACTCAGGGAGCACCCGTATCAGCACCTCCAGGCCCCATCTCATCACCTTCCTCCCAGGAGGATCTTTCCCATTCCTGCCTTGAGCTCCATTCCTGGTTCCCTCAATGACAGACTATAACCTGCGTGCTGACATTATCACAACAATAGGAAAGCAATCTAGAAGAATTGTGGACCATGATTTGGATGCAGAATGCTCCCTGTAAAGTTCCCTGTGTCAGCACCAACTCTCCCTCTCCTGTCTCCGGCCCACAGAACTGCTCAGCTCTTCCTAGGTTCAATACTTTTCTTTTCCTATTTATCTATTCAATTTATTTACCCTTTCGCAAATATGTGTATATATACAATATACTTTGATCGTATTTCCCCCATTATCTTTTCCTATCCCCTTTTCTATCCCATGAATCCCATTTTCTTCTCATCTTTTCTGGGTTTTAAAACTATGGAATGATATACCTTACTCTATGTGTGCCCCTTGTTCCACTGGCCTAGTGCTTTGGAGGTTCATGCAGTTCCTAGCAAGCAGCAGTGTTGAGAACACTTTTATATGATTAGAGAGCATGCTTTATGAGTTTTACTTTTTTAGATTTTTATTTGTGTGTGTGTGTGTTTGTGTACCTACCAAATCCAATTTGTGCTACCTATATACTCACAGCCATCAATTGTCAACAACTCCCCAGAGGTAGGGGCACCGCCCTCCATGCTAGAACACTGACTGGCTTGATCTTGTGCTGCCGGGAGTTCATGAGTGCAGTGGTCCTATCATGCCCTGGAGACCGTTTTCCTCTGGTCCTCCTGGGCCTGTGGCTATCACAATCTTTCTACTCAATTTTCTATGATGGTCCCTGAGCCTTGTGAGGCAGGGTTAATACGGGTGTCCCATTTGTAGCAAAGCACTCCACAGATACTTATTCTCTTCATTTTGAGTAGCTATGTGTTCCTGCTGCAGCATCTTTTGGTTGGGACCAGCATGGCATCATCTCATTTGCCATTGCTTTACTTGCCTGTTCAATCCCCAGCATCCTATAACTGGTGTAGTGACACATTCCTATAATCAAAGTACTTTGGAGGTGGGGGCAGAAGGATCAGAAATTCAAGGTTATCCTCAGCTAAGGAATTAGTTTGAGGCCAGTCTAGGCTATAGGAGACCCTCAAAAATAAAGAACAGACAGTAGATAGTTAAGCTTTGTGGACCATATTATCTCTGTTCTCCTTTTAGCTTCCGTGTTAACTTTGCTATGCCACCTGACTTTCCTGACCTCTATTGGAATGAAGCTTGCTATCAGTAAGGTAAGAAAGAGTTGCTGAGGGTCATGAGAACTGATAGATGCTATGGTTGCAGGGAGATGTGTTCAGTGAATCTCTGTGGAGCGGACACTGCATAGCAGGTCCACGCTTTAGTAGCCCTTCAAGTGGAAGGGTGGATGCACTCTGTTGAATGCCAGTGAGCCACACAGGGATGTTACTGATGTCAAAACTGGATCAGCCCACCTGGGCTGTGAGGCAAGCCCTTCTTGGTCCTGAGCCTCTGTGTTCTCCTTTTCCTTGAGATGGGGATCATGGTGAGTATCCTTTCATGATATTTGCGAGGACTAAATGCAGTTCTGAATGTGCGATTGCTTGTTGATGGTTCTAGCAGCTGTTGTAGTGTTTGCAGCTGTTTATCAGCCCAGGCACGGGGAGTGGCAGGAGAGCTGGTCTGTGTCAAACACACTCATCAGGGCAGACAATGTCTAGAGATTCCAGTGTGGTAAGGAAAGAGACGGAAAGCAGGTGTGTCTGTTACTTTGGCTGTTGTGTCAAAGACTATGACAAAAACGACATGAGGAGGAAGGGTTTATTTGACTTAGAGGTCACAGTCCAGTTATTGAGGAGAGTGGAGGCAGGAACACGGTGGAGGTGGGGCAAACACAAGCTCTAGCCCTGAAGGAGCACGGTTTATCGGTTTGCACCCATGACTTACTCAGCCTATTTTCTTGTACGACTCAGAACCACCTGCCCTGAGTGGCACCGTTTGCAGTGTGCTGGCTCTCCCACACCAACCATCAATTAAGAAAATGTTCTACACACTTGCCTACAGGCCAGTCTTAGGGAGGAATTTTTCTCAGCTGAAGTTTCTTCTTACCAGATG
>NC_022012.1:69912144-69917897 GCF_000317375.1 Microtus ochrogaster | reverse complement strand
ACTGTTTTACTGTCAGATCTTCAGGCAAACTGTATTTATTAAAATACAATTGAAATGCCACTACAGTTTATTTGGGCTTATGGTTCCACAGGGAGAGTCCATAATATCAGGGGAGGCATGGCAGCATGGGGCTGGAGCAGGGAACCAGGGAACATCTTCAGCCACATGCAGAAACCAGAGAGCTAACTTGAAGTAGGGTAAGACTATAAACTCTAAAAGCCAGTCCCAAGTGATGTACTTTCTTCAGCACGGCTACAGCTTTTAAAGCTGCCATAACCTCCCTAAACAGCGCCATGAGCCTGGGGGACATTTCTCATTGAGGGGAGCTTCAGTTTAATTCATGTGCAAGGCATTTAAATGCCCAAGCCCTGAGCTACAGGAGCTTGTGTTGGGCGAGGCTGAAGTGGTAACCAAATAACAAGATGAGGTACGGTAATGGCACTAAAGTGACTGCTCCAGAACGTGGTTCTGCAAGCAAAATAGCCGCCATCGTCCTTGTATCAGCTGTGCCCTCTTGCAAGCGTTAATCACAGCTGAACCTGAGAATTGTCTGCAGTCCCTCATGGAAGGAGGGCCATTGGAGTCTTGCCTGAGTATTCATCTGTTTCTCTTGGCCATTTGTGTGTAATTCTGCTCTAATTGCCCATGGCCTCTGGGAGTGGGGAGGTTTGGTGAGGGGCTTTGGGGAAGCTGTTATCTGTGTGAGGTGGAGACTTTCCAGGGTACCCGCTTTAGATTAGCCACACTCCTTCCAGCAATCCCTCAGCCTTGTTCTCTAAACAGAACCCAAGAAACCCACTGGTTCCCCAGAGTGGACTTCAGTGGACTTAAACTGGTTTGTCTTCAGAAGCATAGAAGGGCAAAGGCAAAGACATTATATCTACTCAGGTAAGTGATTCTGACAACAGTGACCTCCAGAGAGGCTGCCTGACATTTATCTGCCCAAGCCCCTGGTCTTGAAGCAGTTCTATACTGTGCTGTTTAGTTTTCATCAACTTTATACAAGCTTAGCCATACCTTGGAAGAGGGGATATCAATTGAGGGCTTGCTTCCATCAGATTGGTCTTTAGGCGCATGTCTGGGGCATTTTCTTAATTACTAATTGAGACCAAGCCCTCTGTGCTTGTGGGTAGTACCATTCCTAGGCCTCTGGCTCTGGCATATATAAGAAAGGAAGCTGAGAAAGCCAGAGGCAGCAACCCTGTAAGCAGAATTGCTGTTCCTGTCTCTGCTCTTGCTTGACTTCCTGCCCTGGCTTGTCTCAGTGTTGAACTATGATCAGGATGTGTAAGCCAAACAAATCCTTTCCTTCTTAAGTTTTCTGGTCATGGTATGGACACAGCAATAGAAACCAAGCTAGATTTCACCATTCTTTAATTTAATTTAATATATCACCATTCTTTAATTGAGCACATACTTTCTTCCAGGTCTTTTACACACGTTAGCGAATCTTCATAGCCATCCTAGGAATTCTGTCTTTGTGTCTCCATGAGGATCTCCTGTTTGTGGGGAGACAGACTTGAGAATCATGGAAACATCACTAAGCCCATGAAAGAGTTGGGGTACTGTAAATAGATAGAAGTAAATGCTCTATTCAGTGCGTTTCCAGGATCAAACAAGTTTGCAGCCCTTTTTGAGAGAAGGCAAGAAAACCTGGGATGGTGTTGGCCTGAGGATTGAGCCAGGAAAGAGTTCAGTGCTCTCCAGGTTGCTAGGCCCTCCTGCTCCCTACCTTACCTTCTGTGGTTCTTTCCCAAGTGAGCCAGGAAGGCAGCAGCTGGCAGGGGCCACATTTGGAGTTCTTCATTGTGCTTTTCTTTGTAGCTATTCTGGGGGACCTCAGGACAGGCTCTCAGTTCTGCTTGCTTTCCACCAAGTTAGTTGGAGGAGAGACCTGGGATAGTCTCTGGCCTGGCCTAGGCTCTTGTTCTACCCCTGTGAATATAGAATGATGCTGGTCACTCGGGACCTTCCCTTGTGGAACATACTGTATTGTCATATCCTCAAAGGCGGGACATGCCTCTCCTGGGGCTAGCCTGCTTCTTAGGAATGCCAAGACAGGAGCCACAGGATCCTGGGGCCATGGAAAAATAAGGTGAGCAAAAGCCTGTAAATGAGTTTTGCAAATAACAAAACTGTACTTTTGAACCCTCAAACTTTGATTTTGTAAACAAGCATATAAATTTATGTAATATGTTTTACATTTTCCTTTCTTGTGAATTGGAAAAGATCAGACACCACTGATTTTTTCCATTGATAAGCCAGTTCATCTTTTCCCTTAATATATATATATATGTGTGTGTGTGTGTGTGTGTGTGTGTGTATAAATATATGTATTTATATATGTTTGTGTGTGTACCTGCATGAGGTTATGTTACTGCATGCCTGCAGGCGCAGGTACTCACAAACATCAGAAGAGGGTGCTGGGTCCCTTGGAACTGGAGGTAGAGGTGATTATGAACTGCCTAGTGCGAGTGTTGGAAGCAGAAGCCAGATCCTCCATAAGAGCAATGAGTGCTCTTAACTGCTGAGCCATCTTTCCAACCATCTTTATACTATAAAAGTCTGAGCTGCACTTCTTGAGGTATGTAAAGATCTTTGCCTTACACTAGGTGCCCCTTGGTGTTCCTGACTATCTGACACCAGCTGGGTGGACAGGGTTCAATTCTGACGCTCACCCATGACCCAGCAGTTTAGAGGTTCAGCCTCACAAGACTGCCCCCACCTCAGGTACCGTAGAAACTGGGGTGTGCAGACACAGTTTCCTCCTGACCCACAATAAATATGAAAGTTCTCAGGACTACCTCCTTGTCGACGTGACGGTTCCCAGCAGCTCTCAGAATGTGAAAAAGCCCTTTACTTACTATTGCTGGTCTATGACAGAAGTATAAACCTCTAACGGGGTAGCTCAGTGATCGAGTTCTTACTCGGCACACTAAAGGCTCTGGGTTTAATTCCCAGCACTGTGTACAGGATATAGCTCAGCAATAGACAGACAGAAGTGATACATGGGCGAGATTGGGAAGGAGTTTCCACACCCTGTCTGGGGACCCCAGTGTATTTAATAGATTTTAAACTCTGAACCTCCTTTTTCACTAGTTGTTATAATTCCGTCAACAACCTCTCCCTTCCCAGAGGACAGAGGAGCTGACTCTCTTTCCCATCTGGTGCCATGTTGGATTTTTATAGTGACAAGTCTCCAAAAGGTAATAGGAACCCACCCTGGAAGTTACCTCACGAAAGCATTCAGGGAGCAGTAACAAATGTATGCCTGTCATTCGGGAAATTCCAAGAGGGTGTGGAGCTCTGGGCCAAGAATGAGGGGGAAGGGGCATGCATGAAACAGTTTTAATAACGACACACTATTATTTCCAAGAAATTTTACATCGGATTCCAGTGGTTCTCCCGTTTCTGTCGAATGCTTTTGGTCCCTACCTTTGTGCTGTCCCTACTAACGCTTCACAGATTGCAGTTTCTGGCTTCAGATTATGCGCAGAGTGAGGAAACCAGGTGATCTTCCTCACTTGGGTTGTAGATGATGAAGTACAAGTTGGATCAGAAGGTAAGACCCATGGTTATCCTGTCAACAGAACCAACTTCAGAGAAGAACTTGGGAACACCCAGTTTAATTATCCTTAGCTTGATTGGTGGTTCTCAGACATTTCATAGATACAAAAGGCTGAAAAGCAAGCTGAAATTGGTGGTATTTCCTTCCTTCCTTTCTTCCTACCTGCCTTCTGCCCCAGCCCCTCTTTTTTTGAGAAGTCTCTCCTGTACCCCATGCTTTCCTCAAATTCACTCTGTAGTCAAAGATGAACTTGAACCTCTTTTCCTCCTGCCTCTACCTCCCAGATGTTGGGTTTCCACCTGGATTGTGCTGTGCTAAGCTTAGGTAGAAGCCAACCTTCCTGCTTGCTGGGCAGGCAATGCTATCAACAGAGCTACATCACAAGACAGACATTTCTGTTTTGAAATGGCCTAGGTTTTTTGTTTTGTTTTGTTTCATTTTTTTTTTTCTTTTTTGAAACAAGATCTCTCTGATTGTCCCATTCAGGCTGGTCTGGAACTCGCTCTCTAGCTTAGGCTGACTTTGAACTTGTGTTTCTTTCTGCTTCAACCTCCCAAGAGCTGGAATCATAGGTATATGCCACTATTCCTGACTTCCAGAATTGGTAATGAATGTCTCCTAACCTGGCATGTGAGTGCCAAATAGCCTGGATTTTATTCAGTTGCCCACAGGGTAATATCCCCATGAGGTAATGAAATAAAATTCTTCTTATTTTCATTTATTTTTTGTTGTCAGATTTTAAAACACAGTTCTCTGAATTCCCACCCCTAACAGCCATGGCTTGTGTGGATTTAAACACCTTGCCCTGTGGTCCCATGTCCTTAGAGAAGATCATGGTTAGTTTGCAATCGTGCCTGAGCTTAGACATGACCCTTTGTCTTGGGTCTTCCCTGATTTGCTAGTTGATATAATTGTCCTTAACTTCTGTGACCTCTGGGTCGCCATGAAGCTCAAGGGCACTGCTTATATCCCATTCTTTCCCGAATGACGTGCAGGATTCTGTAAAAAGGTTGAGTTGAGAGTGTCACTTCTATTCAGCGATGCTAATTACTACGTCCATTCACAGAGACTGGAGGCATCTTTTACAGAGGGGAGGGGCACGTAAAC
This sequence comes from Microtus ochrogaster, assembly GCF_000317375.1. Classification (NCBI taxonomy): domain Eukaryota; kingdom Metazoa; phylum Chordata; class Mammalia; order Rodentia; family Cricetidae; genus Microtus; species Microtus ochrogaster. The sequence goes on along the minus strand of NC_022012.1, from coordinate 69,913,222 downwards.
AGACTCCTACTTCCGCAGCTTGGATCCTGGACGGTTGATCATTTTCCTCTCTTTCTGTGCCTTCCCTTCAGATCTGAAAGTTCATTCACTATCTCCCTGTCTGGTGTTTTGATTTTTTTTTTTCTTCTAGGAAAACACCAAGTTTGGGCATAATGGTAGATGTCTCCGGCGTCTTGTCTGTGAGGGTTTCTTTTCCTCTGGCCACTTTATTTTCTTGTCCCTTCTGTATCATCAGAACTGGAACTAGCTGGTGAATCCCACTGTCTGATGGAAGGACTTGTTGGTGAGGTGAGCCTGGTCTTCACTGTCACATGCACAGGGTGGCTGGCTCAGCAGTAGCTCCGCCCACTCAGCAATCAGCAGATGGGAGCTCAGTCTCTTCTGCTCTGCAAAGCTGTGGTCAGGGGCAGGGGCAGCTATTTAGCATAGTTTGTTGAAGAGGACACAAACTCCTGCCAGACCTGATGGGCCACTTGCTGCTCCTGTCCTCGTCACAAGGGGTTATGGGTGCAGAGAATTTGTGCTTGTTTCTCAGGTCTTCATCTTGCCTTATCTTTTTTTTTTTCTTCCTCTCCATCCTAATTTCTGTGTGTATATGTGTGCGTGCACATGTGTGCCTTTGCATGTGTGTATGTGTGTGTGTGCATACATGATCGTGCATGTATATATGTGTAGGAGACGGGGTTGTACTTGTCTCTGCCTCTCTGGTGCTGGAATTAAACGTGTGTGCAAACACACTCAGCTTTTTTCTTCCAAACATGTGTTCTGGGGATTGTACTCAACCCTGTGCTTGTATGACAAGTGCTCTACTGACTGGTCATCTCGCCAGACCCCAGTTTTAATCTATGAGAATCAGGGTCTACTGTGTTGTTCCTAAGGTGCAGATCCCTCTGCAGAACGGTATGACATGTCAATCAATTCCAAAAGTATCTAAGAACCATCTCCCTTTCTCAAATGACACTCACAGAGTAGTCGTGATATCAAATTCTTATTTGGGAATTTGCTTTAGTTTTTCAGCTCTAATTTATCAAAATTAAAAGTTCTAGCCATAAATAAAGGTCACTGAGTCTATAATTTG
>NC_022012.1:69905777-69911201 GCF_000317375.1 Microtus ochrogaster | reverse complement strand
TTGTGACAACACTAACTTTAAATATGTGTGCGCATTACATTTATTTATTAGAATGTGTGTACGTGCACATGTGTGCATGCAGTCCTCATGTGTAGAGATCAGACCACAGCTTGTGAGAATTGATTCTCTCTTTCACCATGGGGATCTTAGAATTCAAACTTATGCTATCAGGCTTGGTGACAAGAACCCTAACTGCTGAACCATCTCACCAGCTCAGGGCTAAGTTGTGATAAAACCTGTACTCCCTATGGCCCTGGCATGTGCCATGAGGCCCAAATAGAAGATAAGAAGCCCTCAGCTAGCCACTCCTGAGTGAATTAAAATATATATCTTCATTTGTTTAATTAAAAGAAATATTAGACATAGCCCAAGGTGGCCTTGAACTTACCATCCTCCTTCCTAAGCATCCAGAGGACTTGGGTTATAGGTGTGGACCATCATGCCTGGCATGCACCTAATCATTTAAAATGATAAGATCAATAGAACCAAAATGCATCTAATGTTCGTTTAAAACATAGGTGAGTTTAGTTTAACAAAAGCTATTAGAAAATACTTAATGGTGCCTTTTAAAATTTATCTATATTTATAAAGAACACTTTTCCAATTAATATACGTGGGTTTAATTCATTGAACCTGTCAGCAGAGGTTAGGGATAATTTATCCTCCTCTTCTCTCTCAATGCAGAGGTTTGCACACGCAAGCATTAGTTTAAGAAGTTTATGACTTGGAGAAGACAGATAAGCCAATCTGGGCAGTGTGCCAAGCACAGGCTCGATGGAACGTGCTGGAGTCAAGCCTGAAACAGATTCTGCATAGGGATGGCAACACGGTAGAGGTGACCCAAACTCCAGGCCACTTAAGGATATTGGCAGGTGGCTTGTGCCTTTGGAGTTGTTCATGGCCATGCAGGGATCTAGAATGATCGCTTTTGTTTTCTCTTAGGCATACAGGAGATCTTGAGCTAACACAGCCACTTCTCCAGGTCAAGGTTTTTCCGTGATGGTGGGAACAACAAGAGGTGGTACTCACAAAAAAGTAGAGACTTCGAAGTTGGAGTCTAATCCTATTCCTTACTGCCACCAACCCGCGCGCAGTACCCAGCACGGCAGCTGGGACTTCTCACCAAGCCAAAACTGTTTTTGATGTGTTAGAATGTGAAAGGGGATGGGGTTGGACATGATCACAATAGATTGTGTACATGTATGAAATTATCAAAAAATAAAGAGAAACAAGAGGCTAGAGAGATAGCTCAGCAGTTAAGAGCACTGGCTGCTCTTCTGGGGAACCCCAGGTTCAATTCCCAGCATCCCTCTGGTCGCTTACAAACATCTGTAACTCCAGTTCCAAGGAGTCCAGTGCCCCCTTCTGGCCTTTGCTAGCACCAAGTATGCACAAACCTACATGCAAGCAAAACACCCATACACGTATTTGGTTAAGTGAGAGGCAGGAGAGATGGCTCCATTAGCAAAATGCCCATCATGTGAACATGAGGATCCAAGTTCAATCCCCAGCAACCATGGAGAAGTCAGGCACAGTGGTGCACACCAGTAACGCAAGGGCTGGGGAGGCAGCGCCAGGCAGATCCTGGATCTCATTGGTCACGTCAGCCTAGTCTAATTAGTGAGCTCCAGGTTCAGCAAGAGACTCTACTTCAGGGGCTAAGGAGAGTGATTGAAGAGGACATCTGACCTTGACCTCTGACCTCTGCATAACTCCTGGCCTCCTCGTGCACTAACATACCACAGGCACATGTACACATGCACTCAGGAACATAACCCATGCATACAATACACACGTAAGATAAAAAGAGACCCTGTGGATGCCAGTATGACACGAAAATCCAATTCCAGTTGTGCAGCAAGTGTCTGTCACATGGCAGAAGCAGTGATCTATCATAGCTCTGTTGGAATCTCAGTGGTGAGATTCATTTATCCAGGACATACACTATCCTGGAGATAAAAAAAAAAAAACCAAGCAGGCAAATTGAGCAAAACAATCCTTCATTTTCACTGTTTGCTAATTTCTTACTTTCAAAGGCAGAGTCACAGAGATCAACAACTCCAGCCACCCCTGGGTCAAGTTTATATTTGTTTAAGAACCGCGGGCTGCATCTTGATTTTTCAGCCATTTAATAGAGCATCCATCAAAGAGTTTTTGCAAAAGCATTCAAAGGAGCAAGGAAAGTTGCCTTCTCCCTCCCTCCCTCCCTCCCTTCCTCCCACCCTCCCTCTAGCCCTCCCTCCCATTTTTCCTTCCTTCCTGTATTTTTTCACCCTCCGAATTTTGAGACCTTCATGGTTGCCTTTCTTATCGTTTCTCTTTATTTTCATTCCCTGAATCAAATCCCACTGAGTGTCTACCAGCTGTTTCGAAGAATTGCTTTGTGGGAGTAGAGGCGTCTACTCAACTGTATGAAAATGACTGTTTCAAGTTGGCTCACACTAGCACTGAATAAACACATATTGATATTACAGAACAAAATAATATATGGGTGCATTGCTCATTTGTGCTCCGATGGCCACCCCGATCCTATCTGTCATGCGGGGAATGACAACACAATTACACCCGAGTGCTAATAGAGTGGAAGGGCAGAGCTGCCTGACCTCGGCATCGGGGTCGATTGCAATGTTTGATGTCTCATTGAATTAGTATCACAGTGTGAAAGACAAATCTCAGACTAATGGAAATGAGCCTGGACATGCAATACTGCTGATTGGGCTGACATAATTAGAATAATATTCAGCGCAGAGCTAATAACAAGCCGCAGAAATAAATAACGGAGAGATAACCTAATTGCCACACGCCTAAACGTTCATGTCGGAATCTGCTACGGTTAGCATTTTCTATTTGCTTATGGAGATCTTAGGAAAGAAAACAGGGAAGGTGGCTGGGGAGGCCCACCACAGTGCACTGCCCTCCAGAGAACCCAGCCCAGCCATTGCTCCTGGTGGTTCTTTCAGCACGCACTGAGAAACCTTCTCCTATGCCCACTCTGCAGCAGGGGCAAGGAGGGATTCCCTGACATAGGACATAGTGACATTGCGTACCAGGCACAGCCTGGCTCAAGAGAAACTTAGAGCTGTCTTGGAGAAATGACACAGATGTTTATGGACCCAGCACAGACGGGAGAAGGCAGGTCTGAAGAGCTGGGGAACTTGAATAGGGGAGACCAGTTTCTGGTGGGATTTGCAAGTTCATCCCAAAAGGTAGAGGTGGTGCTGGGAACCATCTGCAGATTTTACTCTTCGCTCAACAAGCAATGATAAAGATTCCTGCTGTCTATGCCATTTGCTTATCTGATAGGTTGATGTTTGCGATGTATGTGCGCGCGCGCGCATGTGTGCATGCAGTGATTTTACTTGAATTGACCTCAAACCGTTTGTTATAGCTTTGTTTCTGTGATGAGATTCTCTCACAACCAGCAGCTTGGGGAAAAGGAATTTATTTCAGCTCACAAATCAGTCTTTTGCTGCGAGGAAGTCCCAGCAGCAGGAGCACAAGACATCTGGTCTCATCAGAGCCACAGTCAAGAGCAGGCATGGGCTTACTGCTCGTTTCTACCCCCATACAGTTCAGGGCTCAGCCCGTGAAATGCTGCTGCCATCCTTCCTGGGTCTTCTCACCTTACTTGACCCAGTGAAGAAGCAGCCCTCTGAGGAATGCCTGCAGGACAGGCCAACCTGATCTAGGCAGGGCCTTGAGATCTTCCTGAGTGATTCTCAGCTGAGTCAAGTTGATAATGAAACTAATCAACACATTATCCTTCTTAAGTTCAAAGGCGTGGAGGCAACGTGCTGGCCCCTAAAAAAAGGACTTCATTGAATCTTCTAAAAGGAATTGGGGATGCAGGGGTACAGCAGACAGGGTCTGTGCCTTTTTAGTTCATTTCTGCCGTACCCAGCACGAGGATGCAGAGCGGATACTTGGTGAAAGGATGCTTACATGTTTTCCTGTGGTCATCATTTAAATCCTGCAGCAATTCAGAGAGCCAGTCCCTCTCTCTCTTTCTCTCTCTCAGTGTCTCTGTGTGCAAATGTGTGCATGTTTAAAGGAGTGAATATATGCTTGTGAGTGCACATGCATGAATGTGTACATGCATGGGGTAATTCCAGATGTCTTCCTCAATCACCGTCCTTATTGTTTGTTCATGAATTTGTCTTAATCTGGCTGGCCAATGAGCTCCAGGAATTGGCTGTCTCTCCCCTATGGTACCTGACATTTATATGGATTCTGGGCATCTGAACTCGGGTTCTCAGGCTTGCACGGCAGACACTTACACTGACTAAGTCATTTGTCCGGCCTGAAAGTGAGAACTGTTTCATACACAAGGGGACCAAGGCTTGGAGAAGCTGAGGTCACAGAGATAAGAGTCAGCTGAGCCATGTCTAACTGGAGCAGCTAGAGGTATAAGTACCCCTGAGAAGTTGGGTTGTGAAGTAGACAGAAAGCTAGGAAGTAAATGATAGTGGAGAGAAGACTTGAGGCTGCAAGGCTCTGACCAGACAGGAACAGCAAAACCTTTGGACAGAGAGTAGGACGTTCTAATGTCCTGCTGTGAATGGCCAGGAGCACTGAGAATCAACAGCAGACACTTCCCCAGGCAGGGGGAACCAGAACTGAGCAATAGGATTTCTTGGTTTGCTGCCTCAGCGGTATTTGCTCATCCTTGGCTCCACGTTAGTCATATTGCACACAAAATGAATAGGAAGCGTGGAGAAGAAAGAAAAGAGGTGTGGCTAGGGTTTCTGCTGTTGTCATAAAATACACAACCAAAAGTAGCTTGGGGGAGAAAGGGTTTGCTGCAGCTTGCAGTTGCAGTCCATCACGGTGGAAGTCAGGACAGGAACTCAAGGCAGGAACCTGGATGCAGGAATAGAAAGAGAGGCCATGGAGAAATGCTTCTAACTGGCTTGTTCAGCTGTTTTTTTATATATATATAGCTGCCAGGACCACCAGCCCAGGGATGGCAACCACCCACAGTAAACTGGGTCTTCTCAGATCAATCATCAAGCACGAATATGTCCCATCGACTTTTCGGCCTATTGAAGGTGTTTTTTTCAGTTGAGGTTTCCACTCTCCAGACAATTCTTGTATCAAGCTGTCCTAAAAACTAACCAACACAGCAGGGCAGTGATGGCGCACGCCTTTAATCCCAGCACTGGAGAGGCAGAGACAGGTGGATCTCTGTGAATTCGAGGCCAGCCTGGTCTACAGAGCTGGTTCCAGGACAGGATACAAAGCTAAAGAGGAACCTTGTCTCGAAAAACCAAAATACAAAAAACAAACCAAAAACAAAAAAACAAAAAAATAACCAACACACAAGACTAGGAATTAGAGCAGCAACTCTCAACCTGTGGGTCCAACCCCTTTTCTCAACCTGTGGGTCCAACCCCTTTTCTCAACCTGTGGGTCCAACCCCTTTTC
>NC_022012.1:69897471-69905677 GCF_000317375.1 Microtus ochrogaster | reverse complement strand
TCTCAACCTGTGGGTCCAACCCCTTTTCTCAACCTGTGGGTCCAACCCCTTTTCTCAACCTGTGGGTCCAACCCCTTTTCGGGGCGGGGTGTTTGAACAATTGGTGAATGAGGATGTCAGAGGGCACTCGTCCAATTGCAGATAAGCCTCAGATTGGGCAGAGTTAGTCTGGGGATTTTCAGAGCTCAAGGCAGGCCCACACATTCTGAAATTAACCAAATACCAAAATAACTCTCTAATCGCTTCTGACTAAGATTGCTAGACCCGACATAATAACACATTTGTAATCCCTCCTGCGGCAGAAGCTTACAAACCTTACTGTGGGTTCGTGAACTAGACTTGGCGAGGGATCACTTGATCTTTGAGCCTGTGAGGTATTTAGTAGATGCTAATCCAAGAGCAGAGGGAGAGTTAGGATGGGATGACTTGGGATCCTGACCTAGCCTCCATCCCCAGAAGGTCTCTGGTCACCACAGGGAAGCAGAGAGTCTGTGCAGCAGGAAGGGGGACATGTTATGGTGGAGCACACTGAAAACTAGGCGTGGAAATCTCATTAAGGCTTACGCCCTTGGGAATGGTACGTCACTTTTCCAGGGGAATCTTTCTATTTGCCCAAGGTAGAATCCCACCTGAATCCAGCTGGGTGAGCAAGAGAGTCTACCAGGGTTTCTTACATGAGGACTGCACAGTTGGGCCACCAGGAGAACCCCTGCACACTTTAAGGCAGTCACACAGCTGCAGGGACTTCTCTGGCACAGCAATTGTTGACCACTCCTATGATCTCAGGAAACTCCTCCCTCCCTGAGGGTACCATTGGGGATCTGACCTCCTGTGGGTCTCATGTAGGTGATTCAGATGGCAGTAATCATGTCCAACCCAGAAGAAACAAACACACACGCAGAGAGGTACCACTGACAATACCACCTGAAACGAGACATTTTGTCTACTAATTCCAAAGACTGTTCATGTTTAATTAAAGGAAATATTTCCTAACAGATTTACTGAATAGCTGCATTAATTCAGTTGTAAAGCTTGCTGGTTATGCAGTTTTGTACAAATTACTTAACTTTTTAAGTTTCTCTTAGTAGCTAAAATATATAAACCAACCAACCAACAAACAAACAACAAAACAAACAAACACCCCCACCCAACTTTTTCTATGGACTAGCTATAGTACTAAGATGAACTTCTGCGTGCTCTATATGTCACTGAACATAACACTTAGGGGTGCCCTAAGGGTGGTGTCTGTGACTGTTATACAGCTTCTCTTGTGCAGAAAACATAGCAGGCTGCGGGGGATTTGGGGTGGACAACAGACTGTGCAGGGCAGGCAAGGTGGGAAGAACATGACCTTACTTTAGAGGGAGAAGAAATAATGACCGAGAGAACTTATTTGCACACAAGCAAATGAGGGCTGGAGAGATGTCTCAGGCAGTCAAGGGATCCGTGTGCAAGCTGGAAGAGCTGAGCTGGGATCTCTGGTACCAGAGTAACTAGCTGCCAGGCACAGCAAATGTAACAACGTAACTGTGTTGCTGTTTAGTGGCTTTCTGTTGCGGTGGTAAACACCAGGACTGAAAGCCTCTTAGGGAGGAAATGGTTTATTTCAGCTTAAGGCTCACAGTCCATCATGGAGGGACATTAGGCAGGAACTCAGAGCAGGAACTAGGAAGGGGTATTGCTTAATGAGTTGCTCCCCATGGCTTGCTCAGCCTTTTTTCATATAGTACCCAGTACCAAGAGCCCAGGGATGGCACCAACCACAGAGGTCTAGGACCGCCCACATCAATCAATTATGAATTAATAAAGTGCCCCACCAACTTGCCTCCAGGCCAGTCTGATGGAGGCATTTTCTTGTTGAGGTTTCTCTTCTCTCTTCAGCTTGTATCAAACTGAAAAACAAAAACAAAATAAAAAAAAACTAACTAGCACAATTATTGTCTCTGGAGCTTATGGACAGCCAGTCTAGCCAACTGGTAAACTCCCATGACCAACCAGCCTAGCCAACTAGTAAAGTCCCATGGCCAGCCATCCTAACCAACTGGTAAACTCTAGGTTTAGTGAAAGATCTTATCTCAAAAAGTGGTGGGTCAGGTAGTGGTGGTACACGCCTTTAATCCCAGCACTTGGAAGATAGAGGAGGATCTCTGAGTTTGAGGCCAGCCTGGTCTATAGAGAGAGAGTTCCAGGACAGCCAAGGCTACACAGAGAAATCCTGTCTTGAAACACCAAAATAAAAAAACAAATAATTAAAGTGGAGAGCAATTGAGGAAGGCATCAGATATCAACCTCTGTGCACGTGCACGTACACGTACACACATGCACGTGTACATGTGCCCCCACACAGAGTTCTTATGACCTTTGCCCTCTACACACAAATCATCTGTAGGGATAGGTTATTTGCAACAATAAGTTCAAAGAGAGTGAGGTAGAATGCATGAGTTAAGTAGTACTAGTGTTAAGTACTAGAGAGAGAGAGAGAGAGAGAGAGAGAGAGAGAGAGAGAGAGAACAAGCAGGCAAGGTTGGGGGTTGGGGAACTCATGTTTCTTACAACAAAAGCCACTGAGCAGTGCGGGTTCTTCCGACAAGGACATTTCCCCTTCCTAATAGCTTTAAATAATTGCTGCAGCACCGTCAAATAAAGTAAGATAAATTTTGTATTTAGCATATGTGGAAATATTATGAGTAGCTGGGACTCGATTCACTTTGATCCCCTTTGACAATCTGATAATTTTTGCAAAGACGGTACTTAAAATGCCGTTTCATGCCGCGTTCAGATTCCTCCCCTTGTTGAAAAGGTACGCGGCGTCATTAATTTGCAGGCCTGTGTATTAATTTTGCTGAGAGCACCGTTTATTTCTCTTCCCTCCACTTTGTTGAAAGCGCTTGTTGACAACTCTCGGGCATGTCAAACTCTCATCGCTAATAATTGCTTAAGGACCCCTAACTTCTACAAATGTTGGTTCCAGCTCCAAACCCCACGCCAACCCTCAAAGAAAAAAAAATGAGAAGGGTCGGAAGAAAAAAAAGAAAAGAACTTCTTCTGATGAATTTTTGATTTTCCTGCTTAACAAAGAAATGTCTGCGATTCAAAGCAATAGCTTAAAGTAATATTATAAAATAGAATATGGAGTGCACGGTTCCGAATGGCTCTGCTTTTAATGTGGGGCTGAAAAAAATTGTCAGCGCCTTTTTTGATTAGATAGGACTCTTTTTTTTTTGTTCTTGATCTAAGAATTGAGGAGAAAAACATGCTACTCACATTTGAATACAGCATGAGCAGAGATGGCGGGTGCTGGGGCCGAAGCAACAGCAGCGAGGCCTTCAGGCAAGCCCCGTATCTTCAGGTCAATGCCACCCCTCCTTAGATCGCTGCGGCACCACTCTTCCCGCAGCGACTTTATTAGGCCTAATTAGGTGGACTGTCACTTTTATTGGTGATGGGAAAGGAAGATAAGTAGATCGCTTGTGTCATCTATCTCTATCCCGACGCGTCTAAAAAGTCTAAAGTGATTGCTGTAGGCCACGAAAATAGAGCCACGGTAGCAAAGGCAGCTGCAAAGAAAAGGGGGAGAGAAACCACAACAAAACACTCAGAACTGTAATAAAGAGAGAAAAAACCTCCAGAAATGCCTTACCTTTGACACTGCTGTGTATAATTTCAAACCCAAGAGAAGAGAGTGGGGAATATCGCAGTGGCCCTTTTGTTCTGAGGGAGAAGGCTGTCTGATAGATTTTTGTTTTTTGATGGCTGAGTGGAGTTTGGTAAAGGGAGATGCTTCCTACCCAGGAGTCTAGTAATAGAGTCTCAAGAGAAAGTCGGTCCAAGTTGTAACAAGGAGGCCACACGGGGAATGGCTGAACGGTAAAGAGTGACATTAAGAGTCGGGGGAGATGGCTCAGTGGGTAAAGTCCTTGCTTTGTGAGCATGGGGTGGGGGTGGCGGTCTGCATTTGGATCCTCAGCACAGGCATGGCAGTGTGTGTATCTGCAACCCCAGTGCTAGGAGGAGGAGGGTCACAGAGGCTTGCTGGTCCGCTACTCTATCAAAACTAGGAGCTACAGGTTCGGTGATCGTCCTTGCCTCAACAAGTAAGATAGGAACCAATAGAGGCAGACAGCTGATATGGGCTCCTGGACTGCAGAGCTGCATGCGTGTGCAACCGACCTGGGTACACCCGGGTGTGCATGCATGCACGCACACACACACACACGCACGCACGCACGCACGCACGCACGCACGCGCGCCCAAAGAAAACAAAAGGCGAAAAGGGAAGGAGTCACATTAAGTAAAGAAAACTCTAGGTCTGTGATTTTCGTTCTTATTGCTTTTTGGGGTGATGATTAAAATAGATGCAAGAATGGGCAATGTTTGAAATTTTTATTTTTTTAAAAATTATCTTTACATTTTATTTTTACGTTTTAGTTCATTTATTTTCATTGTATGTGTGTGGGTATTTTGCCTGCAGTCCGTACGTGCACCTTGTGCATGCGGTGCCCAACAGAGGTCAGGCTGGAACGGAGCTGTAGATGCTTGTGAGCTACCATGTGGCTGTGGGGAACGTCTCCCCAACCCTGCTGAAAATATCAATAGTCAGGTTCTTCCTAAGAACAACTGTTTTCTCCCATTTGAATAAAAGGCTGTGAAGATAGTACCAGCAGGGGGAAGTATTTCATAGAGTGTCGGGAATGTTTTCTTCAACTGTGATGGCCGACATCCAGAAGCTGTCAGACCGTAAATAGCCTTCCAAGCTGGGTGTGATTCAGTGTTACCGGTACAACACTTGCCTGGCTTGCATGGGGTCCTAGGGTTGAACCCCAGCATTTACCAAAGAAAAAAAACAAAGCAAAACAACAGCAATCTCCGCCTCTTTTCTCTCAAGAACTCTCCACGTGTGTGTCCTTTAGCCAGATGGTGTCATCTGCTGCTCCGATCCCTCAGTGTGGCTATGAGTCTTTGATGGGGTACGCTGTCAATTGTGATGCTCACATACAATCCCTTTGCCCATCACATTGCCTCAATAAGTTATGAATTATATGTAAGAGCCTTATTATTCTTATTCTTTCCGTGTCCCTATTATTCCCAGAGTGTGTTAAATGTATACTGGAAGCCTAGAGAGCAGTGGTTTCTTTAGTTGCTTAAATGTTTCGACAACTAAATGGTTTTTTTTTGTGTGTGTGTGTGTGTCAAATGAGAACTTAACCGTGTTATTTAAGATGTTGGTCCCAACATTAGTGTTAATTTAAATAATTTTTATATGTAAGCCTGAAGGGGGAGGGCTGGAGAAATGGTTGAATATGTAACAGTACTTGCTGCTCAGTCCCAAAGAACAGAATTCAGATCAATCAGCTAGGTAGGAAGCCAAGCATCCTTTAAATGCTGGTAACCCCAGATCCAAGAAGGGTAGAGATAAGAAAATTGCTATTGCTTTCTGGCTTCCAGGGTAAATGAGAAAACAGGAGTTTTAGGTTCAGAAAGAGACCCTGACTCAAAGGAACAGGCAGAGCATGCTAGGAGGTGACAGCTGATGCTCTCCTCTGCCCTGTGAAAATGTGCCCAGGCACCTGCACACACACACATACATGCTCACATCCACACACACACACACTCTCATACACATAATACATAAGTCTTGAAAACACCAGTTCAGGATCTAATAGCAAGAATTGATAAGCAGGATTGTGAAGAAGCTTCTGCACAGCATAGCAAATAGTCACAGAGTGAGCCCTGCTGTCCACTCCCAGGGTGTCTACCGAGGGAAGCTAAGTCAGCGTATCTCAGAGATGCAGCTCATCCTTGCTTATTGTAACACTGTTCACAGCAGCCAAATTACAGAATCAACCCTGGTGTCTTTCAATGTATGTGTGTCTTTTGTATACATTTGTATACATAGTGGAGTGCTTCTTTATATTTATGGTTGTGAGCCTAGCCTTTAACGGCTGAGCCATCTCTCCAGCCCTGGAGTGCTTCTTGGTGTCTTAGTAAGTACTCTGTTGCTGTGAAGAGACACCATGACCAAGGCAACTCTTAGAAGAGAAAACATTCAATTGGAGACCTGCTTACAATTTCAAAGACTTAGTCCACTATCTTCATGGCAGAGAGCATGGTAGCATACATGGCACTGGAGCGGTAGCTGAGAACTATATCCTGGCCCATAGGCTAAGAGAATTAATGCTGTGCCTGGCTTGGACTTTTGAAGCCTCAAAGCCCATCCCTATTGACATACTTCCTCCAACAAGGCCATGACCCCAGGTCCTTCTAATCCTTTCAAATAGTGCCACTCCCTGGTGACTAAGCATTCAAATATATGAGCCTTGGGGGGCATCTTTATTCATACCACCACAGTTGGCCATCGAGGACAAAGTTGGGTCATGTGTAGAAGAATGGATGGAACTAGAGATTACTAGGCTAAGTGAAATAGGTCAAACTGGAAAAGACAAGGTTTGTGTGTTTTCTCTTCTATGTGAAACCTAGAGGGGGATAAACAAAGTCATTGTGAGAGTAGAAGGGGGGACTATTAGAGAAACGTAATGGAACCAGGACATGGGGAAGGTGGGATGAAGGGACAATTGGGCAAATGTGATCAAAGTACATTGTATGTCTGAATGAGGACATCACAAAGAAACCATTATTTTGAACAATTAGGTTCACTTGTAAAAAAATTAATTGAAAACACGTCAAAAATATATTCCAGAATCTTCACTAGCAGGGTTCCAAATGGCCCAAATACCGAAGCAACTCAAAATTCCATTAAGTAAGATGTGCAATATTTCTCACTTGGCAGTGAGAGCAACATGATGACAACCCACGCTACAACATGGATGAACTTGGAGAACATGCTAAGCAAGAGAAGCCAGGCATAAGCACCCATATTGTATGTGAGTCTCTTGATTCAAAATGCCTGAAACCGGCATGCAGCACAGTGTTAGGGAGCTTCTTGTGCCGTGAGGGTGGAGAGAATGAGGCATGACCATGAATAGGGATGGGTTCCCTGGGTGGGGGACGATGGACGTGTTTCAGATCTGATAGCATGGTGAGCTGTGCAACTCTGTGCCTGTGCTCTTGGCTTCTCCTTCCCATGGGCAGCTAGTCTCTGAGTCTTGCTGACTTTTTCTCTTGGAGGCTTCTTGAGTCCTCTTTCTGATAAGCTGCACTGGCATGGGATCCAGTCCTCCTTACAGGTTCTTCAGATGACTGGCATCTGTCCCTACTGTTCCAGCTTTCAACTTTTCTCTACTATTCAACAGCAAGGGTGACCTCTTAGACAGGCTGAGTCGTGACCTTACATCAGCATCCACTATGGGTCTCCCACTGTCTAGGACATAGAACCCTCCCTGCGCCGCTGCTGTCAGCTCTTCCCTGTCCAGATCCCATCTTGCTCTACTTCTTATCTTCTCCAATGCCCTGGGCTCTTTGGTGGTACTGTCTTCCCTCATGCTATGATTTTGCAGATGCCTCTCCCTTTCCTTGTCTACTGGCAAGCTCAGACTGTTCTTTTTGTGGCTTGTTTGCTGCTGCTCGGCTGGTAAAGAAAATCAACAGTTTGTAGACATTGGGGGCGGGTTGCCTGCCTGTGGTTCTCTAAGACTACAGTAGGCAGTCTTTGCAGATGAGGAGTGAGTATGAGGGGGACAGATGATTCTGGTTGCAGTGCTCACAGGCAGGAAAGATATTGTCTTGACTGCTGTCCTATTACTATCAAGAGAAACGATGACAATGGCAGTATTTTATAAAAGAAAATATCCGGGCATTGTGATGCACACCTTTAATCCCAGCGCTTGAGAGGCAGAGGCTGGCAGATCTCTGAGTTTGAGGCCAGCCTGGTCTACAAAGCAAATTCCAGACCAGCCAGTGCTACACAGAGAAACCCTGTCTTGATAGGCAGCAGAAAGAGAGAGCCACTGGATCTGGCTTGGGCTTTTGAAACCTCAAAGTCCATCCCCTCCCCCCCATTGACATGTTCTCCCACTGACTCACATTCTCCAAGACACACCTCCTCCAATAAGGCCACACCCCCTAATCCTTCTCAAATACTGCCACTCTCTGATGATAGCCTATGGTGCTATTCTTATTCAAATAAACACAGATATTTTTCTCCAAATAAGATGCCTGGAGTTTGGATAAGGTTACAAAGCCAGAGAATAAGGAAACTGAGGCAGGGACTCACTTGACAAAGCTACAATTATTCCAGACCCGTGTGTGT
>NC_022012.1:69890840-69897371 GCF_000317375.1 Microtus ochrogaster | reverse complement strand
TCACAGGCAGGAAAAATATTGTCTTGACTGCTATCCTATTACTATCAAGAGAAACGATGACAATGGCAGTATTTTATAAAAGAAAATATCTGGGCATTGTGATGCACACCTTTAATCCCAGCACTTGAGAGGCAGAGGCTGGTAGATCTCTGAGTTTGAGGCCAGCCTGGTCTACAAAGCAAATTCCAGAACAGCCAGTGCTACACAGAGAAACCCTGTCTTGATAGGCAGCAGGAAGAGAGAGCCACTGGATCTGGCTTGGGCTTTTGAAACCTCAAAGTCCATCCCCCCCCCATTGACATATTCTCCCACTGACTCACATTCTCCAAGACACAACTCCTCCAATAAGGCCACACCCCCTAATCCTTTCTCAAATACTGCCACTCTTTGATGATAGCCTATGGTGCTATTCTTATTCAAATAAACACAGATATTTTCCTCCAAATAAGATGCCTGGAGTTTGGATAAGGTTACAAAGCCAGAGAATAAGGAAACTGAGGCAGGGACTCACTTGACAGAGCTACAATTATTCCAGACCCGTGTGTGTGTGTGCACAAAACGCCTGAAAAGAGAGACTGAAGGAAGGAAGGGTTTGAGGGTAGAGTCCATCATTGCAGCATGATGCCATGATCCGTCATACTGTGTTCACATAAGAAAGCGGGGAGAAATGAACGCCTATGTGTAACTCGCTTTCTTCTTATTCAGTCGCGGACCGCAGCCCACAAGACGGTGCTGCCCACAGTGACAGTGAGTCTTCTCAACTCGGGGACCCATTTTAAAATCTCACTCAGAGATATGTCCAAAGATCTGTTTCCACGGTGATTTCAAATCCTATCCTGCTGACAGTGGTAACCACCACATTGTGCCCACCCTGGCCAGCTAGCGGTGGCCTCCTGCAGATCTCAGAACTCCTCCAGCCTCGTGCCTGCCCCTCCTGGCTGCCAGACACCTCGGCAAATGCTCGTTCACATGTGGTCTTCCTCCCACTCTCTCCTTCTTTACTTCTTTATTCTCCCCCCACCCCATAATTAGTAATAATTATAACAACAGCTTTCAAATTTACGAAGCACTCTTGTGTGCATCCCTTAATTTCATCTTCATGACAACCATATGTGGCGCAATGCTATCCCAGTCTGTATCAGATATAGTGGCACACACTTGTAATGCCAGCTCTTGGGAAGTAAAAGGAACATGAGTTGGAGGCTAGCCCAGGCTACCTAGTAAAGCTTTGCCTCAAAAAGGAAATAATAACAGTAATGATATCACCAAGAAGAGTAAACTGAAGTCTACTGAAGTTAAATTTCTCGGTTCAAAGTTCCTTCATTGGTAGGGAATGGAATTGAAATGTCTGTTTATTTGTTTTATTTCAGTGCTTGGAGCCAAACCCAGAACTTGCATATTCTAGGTGTTTGTCCTACTCTGAAGCTACAGCTTCAGTTCCTGGAACTGTAATTTAAATTGAGGATCTTTAATTCTATATTTTAGTGTTTAGTTATCATTTTTTAAATATTATGCCACTGGTATTTAATTTAGAACTATAATTAAACCTGTAACATTTGCTCTGAAACTTAAAAGACTTCATTAAAAGCCAGGTGGCGGTGGTGCACACTTTTAATAACAATACTTGAGAGGCAGAGGCAGGCAGATTTCAGTGAGGTCAAGGCTAGCCTGGTCTATAGAGTGAGCTCTAGGACAGCCAGAGCTGTTATACAGAGAAAACCTGTCTTGGAAAACAAAGAAAAACAAACAAACAAACAACCCCCCCCAAAAAAAACGCCAAAAGAACTTTATTATAAACAAGTTAATTAATAATTTAATGTGTGCTGGGAAACAAATCCAAGACTCATGCATGCCATGCAAGTGTAACGACACTGAGCTACACCCCAAGGTCCAAAGATTTTGCTTTATAGACCTTTTTGGAGCCATAGGCACAGTGGCATATGCCTTTAATCACAGCCTTTGGAAGGCAGATGCAGGTGGATCTCTATGAGTTTGAGATGGCCAGACCTACATAGTAAGACCTTTTGTAAACAAACTCGCTCTTTTGGCATGCTAGCTCTGGCTACTCTAGAGAGAGTCATCCAATGTGCTGTCATGATCCCTTTCCTGTGGTTCACAGTATTGCTTCCTTTCCTGCTTGCTCTGTCAGTATCTGTGTTTGTCTCCCAAGAACAAGTGTGTGACCTTGGGGCAAGGCTTTCCCCATGTATTCCTGACACAGAACAAAATCCAACCGATGTTTCTCCAGAGCGAGAGGCTTGCCATTCTCATTGCTTTATTCTTTAAAGATTTATTTTTTTATTTTGTGTGTATAAGTGTTTTTCCTTCATGTATGTTTGAGTGTATATGTCCTGTATGGATGCTGTGCCTGCAGAAACCAGAAGAGGGCATCAGCTCCCCTGAAACCAGAGTTACAGACAGGTGCCACCAGGAACCAAATTCAGGTCTCTTGCAAGAGCAACCAGTGCTCTTAACTGCTGAGTCGTCTCTCCAGCCCTGTTTTATTCTTTATACACATGAACTTGTTCTGTTTCTATTAATCATCACAAAACCATATGAGGCTAGCTGTCAAAATTCTCATTTCAGCTGGGTGGTAGGGTACACTCCTTTAATCTCAGCACTCAGGAGGCAGAAGCAGGTGGAGCTCTATGAGTTTGGGGCTAGCCTGGTCTACAGAATGAGTTCCAGGATAGTGTGTTCTACAGAGTGATTTCCAGGCTAGCCAGAGCCACACAGAGAAACCCTGTCTTGAAAACCAAAACAAACAAAAACAATATCCATTTTATAGCTCGGCGAGCTTACACGTGAGAAACAAAGGCTGTGATCATAAGAGGAACAGGTGGTTGGAGTAGCAAAATCAAGGCCATGTGTTGTATAGGGTGGTGAAGTGGGCAGCAAGCAGAGGACAGGGTCTACAGGCCTAAGACAATCCTTTCCTTGTATTTCCTGTTTGCTGAGTAATCAGGAGGACACACTCATCCTTGTCGTCTTTTGTTTATTGTCACCCAAACCATGTTCTCTCTCAATGGAACCCATATGCTGCACCCCCTCCTCCTGAGGCTCAGCAATCTTTGAGGGAGAGGAGGCAGAACTGATGTAAGATCCAGAGGCAATGGATGACGACAAGGAAACTGTGCCTTTTGAACACACTGAGCGTCGGCACAAATGAACTCCCAGCATGGAGAGGGGAGTGGCTCACCAAGTCCTTTCTCTAGCCATAAAGCTGTTGACAATTGTTAGCTGCTCGGAGAGGGGGAAGACGGATTTCTCTAAGAGTGTAGCCCCTGGTTCTTTGACCATACTTCAGTGGATGACCACATATCCAACAATACTTGGGCAGCATAAATTGGTCTTGATAGACAAACAAAACAAAACACCAAATTGGGCAGATAAAGAATTCAGGGTGAGTGTGGAAGGAGTCAGGAGAGGGAGAAGAATATGATAAGAACATGTATGAAATCCTCAAATAACTAATAAAAATAAAATATGCAGAGGCTGACGCATCCCTGTAATCTCAGCACTAGGGAAGCAGATGCAGTATTAAAGTGCAGCCTGGGTATTAATTGGCAGATCCTGTCTGCCCCCCAAAAGCTATAATTCAACTATAACAACAAATTCATTATATATAAATGAATTAAAATTAAAAATGCTGAGTGTGCTAGCGCACACCTTTAGTCCCAGCACTCCGCAGGAAGAGGCAGGTGGATCTATGAGTTTGAGGTCAGCCTGGTCTACAAAGTGAGTTCCAAGATAGTCAGAGTTCACAGAGGAACCATGTCCTGAAAAACCTAAATAAATGAATAAATAAATAAATACATACATACATACATAAGCCGAGTGTGGTAGGAGGCATCTGCACTCGCAGCATCCCCCTGTCTGTGAAACCAGTGGCAATGTGCTTGGCGGGTCGCTTACAAGGATGGAACACAAGCCAGGAGCCTTTGCCGTTCTAAAGAACTCTCTAGGACTTTGGTTAATGAAGTCACCGCTCTGGTTGTCAATTGCTGACAAGTCACTGAGTGTGAGCCAGGGGCCCTCTATGTGTCCCGCTCTGCAGTGGCTCTCCCAGAGACTTCTAGCCCTGTGTTGAGTCTAGATTCATCAATTAGCTATGGAACGTGTTTCTAATTATTCGTTAGCCTTGGGGCTTGCTCACTCATTTCATCTTTATCTTCTCAAAAGGGAGAAAAAGTCCCTTTTGACCTTTTGATGAACTAATCTGAATTCTCCACGTACTTTTCTTACGCTGTAAAAGCCAGTCTGCCTTGATCTCCGCTCTTGCTCCTCAGTCTTATTCTTTCATCTCATTTTCTTGTCTACAAATTTTTGCTGGTGGGATCTGTGTGTGTTTTACGTATGTATGGGTGAACATGCGTTTGTGGGTGCGCATGATGTGCCTCTATGTTTAGGTGGAGGTCAGAGGTTAATGCTGGATGTTTTTTTTATCAGTCTCTCTCCTTTATTTACAGAGGCAGTTACACCAAGAGTCCACAGTTTGGGTTACTTCAGCTAACCAGCTTGCTTTGCATTTTTTTATCTCTGTTTCCCTCCCACCAAAATTACAGGAAGGTCTTCATGCCCACTTGGCATTTACATGGGTGCTGGGGATCTGATCTCTGGTTCCCATGTTGGCCTGGCAAGTCCTTTGCCATCTGAGCCATCTCCTCAGCTGCCTCTTTTATTTCTCACTTATGAGAAACACTGTGTACAGTGGAGAGGATCAGATCGTTACCCGAGGATCGGCTTCTGACAGTGACACTTTCCTGGCTTCTTGAATGGTGTGGGCTCCAGCTTCAGATGTGCCAGGGTTTGAGTCCCAGCCCTGCAAGTTCATTACTGGGTAGCCACAAGCCTCAGCCTCCACACTGTGTGGGAATGACAGTCACACATCCATCATGGGTTCTTATGCCTTCCGAATGAGCTAATGCATATAAAACTTTCAAACTCATGCCTGGCACATCATGAATACTCAAAAAGAGGTACAAAGGGCTTTTAGATGACATTGCTGCTTTAGATTGTGCATCTCAGCCACATACCCTGGAAGGAGAGAGAGAGACAGAGAGAGACAGAGAGAGACAGAGAGACAGAGAGAGAGAGAAGAGGAGAGGAGAGCTGGAAGTGGGGTGAAGCAATAAACCTTCAAAGGCCACCCCCTCTATCATAACTTCATCTACTAATCCTGTCCTAAATTTCCATAGCTTTGCCAAACACTGACGGTACCTGGGACCATGTGTCCGCATACATGATCCTGTGGGAGACTATCCTCATTCAAGCTACCGCAGCTAGCTTCCACATGTTAGTCCACACACAAAGGTCACCCCAGGAAGGACCAAGGATTTCACCTTAGCACCTGAAGTGGTCATAGTCCTCAAGGAACTCAAACTCCTCTGAAAAAGAGCTTCTAGAGTTTGGCTTTGGCAGTGGTTTCTGAGATCAGCGTACAAATGGCACAGTACACATAACCCAGAATAGAGGAGAGGGAGCAAGTACCTCGAGGCTCTTGTCCAGCAAAGGAAACAGCTGAGGGAGCAAAGAGACTGGCCTAGGAGAAAGCATTTGCCAACAATCACCTGACAGGAGATAACGTGCAAAACAGCTAAGATTTTCCTATTTAAAAGTTTAAATGTTATTTTTTTTTAAATGGAAGATGTGCATTCAAAGTGCTTGCTTCTCTTATGGAAGACCCACATAGGGTCCCCAGAATCCACATGACCTAGTCACACCCACCGGTAACTCTGGCTCCAGAGACTCCAATGCTCTCTTCTGGCCTCTGAGGGCTCCTACTTGCATGTGTCACACATAAATTCATACAGACACACATGCACATATGTAAAAATAATAAATAAATATATCTTCCAAAAATGTCAGAAGACATTTCTCAGAGATGACATACAATGACCCCAAGTGTACATGGGAAGTTATTTTGCCAATGATCAGGCCTAGAGACCAAGCCACCACAAGCTATTAGCTCACACCTGTGGGATGGTGGGCTCTTAAGACTTTCAGAAGAGCTCTTCAGTGTTCAGTAAGAGCTGACCTATTGGCAGGGCTGTAAATTAGTGCAGCTTTTATTAAAAACATGATGGAATTTTTCCCAAAATTTAAAAGCGGGGACTAGAGAGGTTGTTCCATAGTTAAGAGCCTGTATTGTTCTTGCAGACGACTTGAGTTTGGTTCCCAGCACCCACTCACACACAACTCCGGTTCTAGGGTATCTGATGTCACCTTTTGGCCTCTGAAGGCTCCTGTGCTCTCACACGCACATACATCCACATACATGCATCCACAGACATACATCCACAGACATACATCCTCAGACACACATCCACACACATATACACAGACATACATCCACAGACATACATCCACAGACATACACATACATATACATCCATAGACATATATCCACTGATATACATCCACATACATGCATCCACAGACATACATACACAGACATACATCCACACACATGCATCCAAAGACATGCATACACAGACATACATCCTCAGACAGATGTACACAGACATACAT
>NC_022012.1:69886681-69890740 GCF_000317375.1 Microtus ochrogaster | reverse complement strand
CAGACATACATCCTCAGACAGATGTACACAGACATACATACACATACATACATCCACAGACATACATCCACAGATATACATACACAGACATACATCCACAGACATACATCCACAGACATACATCCACAGACATACATACACAGACATACATACACAGACATATATACACATAATAAAATAAATTAAAATAATCTTTTTTTAATTAAAAATAACTACCACATGGCTTAGAATTCCTACTTAAAGGCTGAAGTCAGGGTTCATTTCCCGCTGTGTCCTTGTGAAAAGCAGGCCCTCCTCATCAATGCGAGGCTTTCTATTGTTGTCAAAAGAGGGAAAAAGCAAATAGGCCTTGTGAGGTGATGGTGACAGGAGTTGGGGGTCGCCCACTCAAGAGTCTATAAACTGGGATTAGAGAGACGGCTTGGTAGGTAGAGGCAGCTTACTGGCAAGCTTGAGGACTTGGGTGTGGTTCCTAGAACCCCGTGATGGAAGGAGAGAACTTGTCCCCTGACGTTCCTCTCTGTCCTCCACACACTAGCAGTAGCGTAGGCACACCGTGCACCCGTGAATACATGAACAGAATTTTGAAATCTTTTAATTAAAAAATCATTTTAAAACTGTATGCTTAATGAAATCATGGGAAATTTGTATTGACCTGGAATTATAGTTATAGCCAAATGTTTTTTTCTTAATGGCTAATAAGAGCAAGGAGAACTCATTATGATAGCCTTTGTTGTTCAGAAAAACAATCAAATTGCACTAATGATTCCCTCGATTTCCACACAGTACCATTAGCTCTAGCTTTTTTCTTTTGTTCCTTGAATCAAAAAAATAAAAAGCCACTAAAGCCTAAAATGCTCCAATATTGCTACTGTTCTGAATCAATGAGGTCTTGGTCCAGTTATTGAGAGTTATTGTTACGGTATATTTATCCTCACAAACCACATAGAAGACAGCTCCAAACACTACCGTGGGGAAATAAACATAAACAGAACGGAAACACGCAAACAGAACCTTTATTTAACTCTTTATTTGAGGAAAGGTCTCACGTGTCCCAGACTGCCTTGAACTAGCTGTGTAGCCCAGGATGACCTTGAACTTCTGCTCTTCCTGCCTCTACCTCCTTGGTGCTGAGACTAGAGGTATGGGCCACCACGTCCAGCCTAAGTGGTGCTGGGGAGTCACCTCGGTCTTGGGCGTGCAGGAAAGAATTCTACGAGCTACATGACACCCCCAGCCCACAGATTCCTTCTGCATTTGTAGACCCCATGGCTTAGTCCCCTCACTTTTATGTGTTTGGCACTTTTTGGTGCTAAGGGCACAGCAGAGAGAAGGGCTTTTTGATTTTTAAAACCCTGTCACAAAGCTGGATTGTGTTGAAACCAGGTTTGAATATTAAGCCAGCTGGCTGACTGGTCTTGCATAGTCTCAGGCCACCTCCCTGCAGAGGGGAGCACTCAGGCTCCACCGCAGGTGATGCAACCTGTTTGGGAAGTACATTTTACAGAAAGATTCTGTGTTTTAATGGTCAGTTAGTAGCTGGCTACCAACTGTCTCAGCTCTCTGCCTGGGGACAGCAAAGCCAGCCTTATTAAATATTGAGGAGTTGTTCATTTGCTGTGGGGATCTATGACAACAGCCTATCTGCATACTGGGAAAGAGTAGGCTTATATGTAGAAGAGCGACTCCAGTTCCAGAGGACTAATGTTTGCATGGCTAAAGATGCATAAAAAGACAGGCTTTGTCTTGGAGATCTGTTCTGTTGCTTTTTGTATCTTTTTTTTTTCTTTCTTGAAAATGAAAACTTCAGAAGTCTAACTTGCATTTGGGAGGAGAATGAAAAGCAAATTTTGGGGAGGTACTACAGCTGAAAGGAGAAGTAGATACAAGCCCCCAACCCTAGCCCAGAAGTAATCTTTAACTGATACCATTTGAAAATGAAAATTTAGTTTTCTACAAGGGAGTTCTACTGGGAAAAAAACCCACTACTCTTGGGGGTAGACCACATGGTGTGTCTGTAGATGGCCAACAGAAGACAAACCCAGTGGTATCCTTGGAGGGCCATTGTTTCACAGTGTCGTGTCAGGGCCTTGTTTTTATTCTCTTATCCTATTTTTAACTTTTATTACATATACATATAAGTATATGCATATATTCTCTTTTTATCTTATAGGTCCTTTGCATATATATTATGCTGTCCAGTTTAGTGTTTTTATGAGATTCCTGAGTGTGTGGATGGTCTCTGTGTCTATATAGGTTATTGTGTGTGTGCCTTTTCTTGGGCTCTCTTCTTTCTGTTTGGTTTGTTCTATTTCAATGTGTTAGTTTTTGTTCTATCTTATTATATTATATCTTATTATTATCCCTTATAAGCCTGTTTGTTTTCTAATAAGAGGTGGAAAGGGGTGGATCTGAATGGGAGGGGAGGGAGAGAGGAATTGGGAGTAGAGGGAAGAAAAATTATAATCAAGAAATATTATAGAGAAAAACTATTTTAAATAAAAGGGAAAACATTCTGAAATATGTTTTAAAAACATATCTTTTTAAACATAAAATTATTTTATGCTGACTCTGACTATATCAAATGTTCGAAGTCCTAACTGACGTTGGTGTATTATAAGAAAATGTATTTATACTTTGATTATTGAATGACTTTAGACTTAAGAAACTGAGAAATTAAATAGAAGGCAGATAAAATATAAGGGACAAAAATAATGGGATATTAGCCATCTCTTTGAAATGTTCTCAATAATAGGAAAATAAAAACCCTGCTGTTTCCTACAACAGAAGCTGAAATCAACAACCCACAAATGTGCAGGACACTTTGTCTTTGAGAAGATAATTTGGCATTGGGACGTATGTTAGTGGCAGCTTGCATGCTTGACCTGTGCAAGGGTTCAATACCTGTCTTAGAGAGGTTCTCAATCATGACCTGAGTTCAGATTCCTGGAACCTAGGTAAAAAAACTGGGTGTGGCAGCTTGCACCTATACTCCCAGTGCTGGGGAGAGATAGGAGACCCTGGGACTCAATGGCCCGAGCCAGCATAACTAAATTGGTGAACAGTTTAAGTGAAGGACTTAAAGGACTACCTCAAGACATCAAATCAAAAGCCATGGAGGAGGACACCCAATGTGGATCTCTGGCCGCCACGTGCATTCTCACATATGTGCATATGCGCCTGGATAAACATGTGCAAACTGATGTGTGACCCACATGCCCAAGGCTCTCCTTCACTAGCAAGTTGCAGGAGCCCATGCTGACTCTACTGATGATTTAGACCGTGGCTCGAGGTGAGCATGTGAGAGAGGACCAGTATCTCTTCGCTGACTCTCATCACTCCGTCATGTGACTATATACGGCTACACATGGGCTGAGCCAGTCTTTCTGGGTGCACATGTTTACAAATGAGAACAAAGTTGTTCACCTCAGAGTTTCACCTTACTCTCGCTTTCCCTTCTTCCTGTCCATCCTTTCAACAGATGTGAGAGCCTGCATTTCTCATAGACACAATGGCACAGATCAGCATCCTTGAGAGTTGAGTGTTGAATGTCTCTACATCCTGATCTTGGGTGTTCTCTGGCTTCTGAGAGCTGCTCTGTTCTTATCTCCTCCAGTGCTTGTTCAAATTGTCATTAAGAACAAAATTCTTCTTGGAACTTGTATTTCTTGCCCTTCAGTGGATACTGTGTGTGTGTGTGTGCGTGCGTGCGTGTATGCACACGCATATGCATGTGTGTGTGTGTGTGTGTGTGTGTGTGTGTGTGTATACACATGAGTGCAGATACCCACAGAAACTGGGTGAGCTGGATCCCCCAGAACTGGAGTTACAGGGGGTTGTGAGCCACCTGATGTGAGTGCTGAGAATCAATTAAACTCAGGTCCTCTAAAAGAGCAGTAAATGCTCTTAACCACAGTCAGTCTAGTCTAATCAGTGAGCCCGGGCCTGTGAAAAAACAGTGTCTCAAAAAGCAAGGTGGATGGCTCTTAAGACATGACACCCAGGGTTGACTGCTGGGCCCTACACACACACACACACACACACACACACACACACACA
>NC_022012.1:69881437-69886581 GCF_000317375.1 Microtus ochrogaster | reverse complement strand
GGGGGAGCAGTATGATCCAAGTATTTCTATGCTGGTTCGTTCATTGGCTCTCTCTCATTCCAGAGCAGGTCCGGGAAACAGTGATGCCCTTTCTGGGTAGGGAGAACTGGGGAAGAGAATCTAATACCTGTGGCCACTGGAAAACGAGCCCCCTTCCTGAAGGTCTCACTTTCTGATTTCAGTTCTGTTTGGTGCACCCTCCGCCTGGCTCCTGGCCTTTCCGCTCTATGTTCTTGCTGGCCATTGCAGGAACAATCTCACTCCTGTTTGGACTTCTAGCTTTCCTTGTTCTGTCATGGCAGTTGACTGTCAGGGACCTTGACAGTCAGTGTGGAAAGGTCACTGGGCGGAGGTCAAGGTCACGTGGGTGTGCTCCAGGTCTGTGGTTAATCCTCATCAGAACATTGCTACAGATAAGAAGAAAAGCACAAGGAGAAAATTCTGTACATTCCGTTCTTATTCCACCTACTTTAAAAAATGCTCAAAGGCTAAGGAGAAATCATTTTAATAGATAAATGGGTCAGCAAGTAATTTTCCTAAGAATTTATTATGTTCGGATAGGGATGTAGCTCTGTGGGAAGAGGGCTTGCCTAGCGTGTGTGAAGGCCTGGGTTCAGACGCCAGCAGTGCATTAACAGTGTGCTGGTGCACAGCCATAATTTTAGCACTGGGGAAGTGGAGGCGGGAGGGTCAAAAGGTCCTTCTCAGCTGTGTAGCGGGTTTAACTAGCCTGGGGTACTTGAGACCTGTCTTTAACTACAAATTTGTTGCCGCTGTTCTCTGTAAGTGGGAAATGAATCTCTGTTTCATTCAAGGCGGCTAGTTGGAATGATTCTGGAGCCGAAGGAAATACGTTCAAGTTACGGGTCATCCTGTGTATCACCTTGTTTCACGGGATTGTGAAGTTAAAGGTAAGCAATGTACCAACACTTGGGGACGGAAGCGGCGAGAACGCTTACTCTCGGGTAGCATGGCCTTTGACATGTGGAGAGGGTTCTGAATAAAAACTGTGATGCTCTCAAAGCTCTGACTTCTCAGAGTTCCCAGCATTTCCCTCCAGCCTGGTCCTACTGCAAGGATGTCTCAGTTGGCTCGACAGATGGGTCTCCAGTTAACAAAGGGAAGTGTGTGTGGGAGGGTGTGGGTGTGTGGGTGTGTGGGTGTGTGTGGTTACTGTTGATGATGTCCAGGCTGACAAATGGTTTGGGGTCCAGACTTGTCCTTGCATTATTAATGAAAAATTTCATATCACCTGAGGCTAACCTCGCTCCTCTCGCAAGTCTTTGGCGACTAACAATCTCGCTGTGGTCTGAAGGAGTCCGCCAAGCCGGCTCTCCTCCCACTCTTCCCCTTAAGAGATGCTTCGACACGCAGCTCCAAATTAGGTTTGAATAAAGGACTGTGATAGATAAGTCAGCGTCTCCTTACACAGACTGCCACTTGTTTGGGAATTAAAGTATCGATTTTTGAATGTGACTGAGATTTAGATGCAGGTTAATTAAACATTTACATATATGTGCGGAACAATATATGGCCTGGTGCAATAATGTGCATTTTAATCAGAAACCGTGGGTGTTTGTGTTTGCTTTCTCCATGCTAATTGGCACCACGCCGGCTCCCGCTTACGTATTTGGCTAGATGGAAGAAAATAGACATGATGTTTTAAATATTTTAATTAGGACCAGCAGTTGTCGGCTCCCTCGTTTCTCATTGGACTGCTTCACATGCATGAATAAATTAGCTCGCCTGGAAGTACTCTGCAGAAAGTGGTTGCCCTCTGGCCATAAAAAGAGCCCCATTCATTAATACTTTAATGAAATTAGCTGTGAGCAAAATATTATTCCTTTTAACTGTGTTCTAATTTCTTAATTTTAATTAGGCAGATAATTGTGGGGTGCTGAAATCATCTTCGTGTTCAGCAACTAAAGTTCTATCATCAGGAGCCTGTGGCGGGGGCATCGTGCACTCCCCATGCGGTCCAGCAGGAAATTTCCATCCACTTTCTGCTTCACCGAAAGTCCTGGCTACGGTCTCGCTTGCCACATGGAGGTGGTGATTCAGAATTCTTTCAGATTCTGTCCGAGAGAAGCAGCATGGTCTACCATGAATCTGGCCTGGATTCTTTTTTTTTTTTTTCTTCTTCCAAATGTAGCTACACGGCCCCCGGCCCCCGTGTAGGGCCTGGGGATGTGATTCAGTTTGGAGAGTACTTGCCTAGGATGCACGAAGCCCTGGCTCAGTTCCCAGAGCGGTATGAGACCAGGGATGGTGGTCCAGGCCTGCAATCCGAGCTTCCAAGGGTGAGAGGGGTGAGAAATGTGATGCCATCCTCTGTCGCATAGCAAGTTGATGCCAGTGTGGACTATGTGAGACTTTGCCTCCATTCAGTAGTTAGGTATTTCAGTGAGCCGAGAAAGGCAACCAACCTACTCAAATAATGTCACAGGCAGGTCTCTGGTCTGCACAGCAAGTTCCAGACCAGCCGGAGTGGCATAGCAAGATCCTGCCTCAAAAAGTCACTTATTGATAGATAGTCTACAAAAAAATGGTAGAATGTTTTGATGGAGTCCTTACAGGGAGGCTTTAAGGAGAGAAGGCCAGGGAAGGTGCCTGCTGCATACTGAGAGTTCAGAAAATAATGTTAGGAAATGATATTGGTATTCTCAATCCTGGTACTCAAATGTAGGCTTCTAGCCTATGAACTGTACAACATGCCTTACTGGTTTATAACGTGCAAAGTTCTCCAGCTTGTGAGCTTCGCTTACTTGCATCTCTTTCGTAAAAATAGATCTGAGTCCAGCTCTACAGAGTGAGGCAGATGTTATTACAACTACTGTCATTTTAGGTGCTTTTTTCTCCCCCTTTCTGCAGCTCTGGGATTCAAACCCAGGGCTTTGTACATAGTAGGCAAGCATGCTACCGATGATCTGCAGCCCTGGGCCCTCATACATTCCCTTAAAAAAAAATTAAAGAGGTCATAGCTCAGATTTAGCTTTCTGCTCACCTCTGCGGGTTTTCAGACTCATTTTTCTTCATGACAGTTTTTAACTATCTTACATAGGCTGGGCAAGCACTCTACCACTGAGCTACCTCCCAAGCCCTGTATATTCATTTGGTCTCATTTCTGTGCCTTAGAGGAATTTCTTCCTAACATTGGCTATGTCTTTTAATTTTGTTGATGATATTTCTACTAAACAAGGGTTTTCTTCTGTGTAGTCTCTGTCAGTGTAATTCATTTTCTTGTATTTTTTTTAAAAAAACAGTTCCTTCTATTCCTATAGTTCCTAAAAATTTTTCTTTTCCTTCCTTCCTTCCTTCCTTCCTTCCTTCCTTCCTTCCTTCCTTCCTTCCTTCCTTCCTTCCTCTTCCTTTCTTTTTGTATTTGAGACAGGATCTCAGTTTGCATCTCTGGCTGTCCTGAAACTTGCTCTGTAGATCAGGCTGACCTCAAACTCACAGAGATCCACCTGCCTTTCAAGGGCTGAGATTAAAGATGTGAGCCTCTATGCCTGGCTTATTTTTTATATTTAGTTTTTAATGAACTTGACTTTGTGTATAATACAACTTATGATATAAACAAGGATTGTGTCTCCCATGTGGCCGGCTGTGTATTCTAGCCATGGATATCTAATCTGTCTCTTTACACCTCCAGGTTCTCATCCACGTATCCACCATGTTTTATGCAGCATTTATATTTTCCTTGAGCCACGTTATATTTTTATTTATTGCAGAATTGCAGAAGTCCTCAAGTTTTCAAAACTGGTAAGGTAAATTACCCGGTCTCCTGTCTTTGAGATTGTTTTAGCTGATTTCTCATTCCATATCATGAAACCAGTGTCTCAGATCACACACACATACACCCATATACATCACACATAGACATGCACACATGCACATACAAACACACAAGCACACATATAAGCACTCATGACATGCACACATACATATAGATACACATTTTGGGGGACTTTGAGGTTAAAGAAATTTGCAAGAAGCGGTGTATTTGTGATTGTGAATTTTCCCCCATGTCCATTTACTACTTTTATTTATATCTTTCTCTATCTTTTAATAATTTTTTAATTTTAGCTGAAAATTATTGCAATACATAATATTTTTATTTTTTCTAACTCTGGCCTTTAATCTGTATTCAATATGTCAGTTTTACAACTGTCTTTTTCCACTTCTCTTGGCTTCTCTTTTGCTATATCTAATAATATGATCAATTCATTAAAATCTCCATTTCAATTCTAGAGGCATTGGGTCTGAAATTTGTGTTTAAATCTTAGAAAGAAACACACCTTAGGGTTTACCAACATTCTCTGTCATTCTATCCACTTTCTTAGATGTGCCAGTCCTTTTAAAGGAATGTCAATGAGTATGTGGGCTGTTGAAAGGGTGCTGGGGACGAGACAAATGCTTCTGAAAGTATTATACAGTTGATTATCAGAGGGATGCATATGAGGATTCCTCGGAAACCAGCAGGTACTGGTAATCAGAAAGACTTTAATCCATTGTGTTTGTAAATGAAACGAAACACTCAAATTTTAAATAGTCAGATTATGTCACATTCTATCACAATTAAGGTTTATGAGGTGTTTACTAAGCCACAGCCTCTTATACTGTGAGGGTGTGACCTCACATGGGTAATGTAATTGATTGTGGGGCTTGTGAAAGTGTGAGCACATAGGATAGAATGTGGGGCTTGTGAGCGAGCGTGTGAGCCGGTAGAGCTGAATGTGAGGTTTGTGAAGGTGTGAGCTGGTAGGGCGGAATGTGGGGTTTGTGAAGGTGTGACCCCATAGGGGTTGTGTAACTAAATGCAGAGTTTGTGAGGGTATTAACATAGAGTGGCATAACTGAATGTGGGGTTTGTGGGGCATTCAGCAACAGTAAAAAGTTTCTGAACACTTAGTGACCGAAACTTGGAAACTGAAAAAAAAAAAAACAAAAAACAAAACAAAACAAAACAAAAAAAAACAATGGGGATGATTCTGAGAAGCACTGGTGTGAGTTGCACTGCTCATTGTCACTGCAGCATGGGTCTGGGCTGCACTATGCGTTGTCACTGCAGCTTGGGTCTGGGCTGCACTGTGCATTGTCACTGCATCATGGGTCTGGGTTGCACTGTGCATTGTCACTGCAGC
>NC_022012.1:69880156-69881206 GCF_000317375.1 Microtus ochrogaster | reverse complement strand
TCTGGGTTGCACTGTGCATTGTCACTGCAGCCTTGCTTTTGAACACACAGTACACACTCACATCGTGGATGCCATCCCACCCTTCCAGGCGGATCAACGGTGTCTGAAACAGTTTGACTTAGGTTTAAAACTATCGTATGCTATGAGTTGCGTGCCTCTGTCCTACACACAAAGCTTTCTTTTCTCTACAGAAATATCGTGGTCTAATGATGGAGGACAAAGATTCCCACACGATCGTATTCCTCTTCATGCAAATCTGCTGAGTGTTCCTCTGGGCTCTATCCTGTTAGAATGCTTGACTACGTTTGCTGTTTGAGTTGTGACAAATTTTGTTTTTAAAATGTTACACGAAATTTGACTTGGGATTAGGACAGAATTTCCAATTTCCGAAATAGTCCTAAATGTGTATCGTCCATTTTACACTATCTGTTAAATTAAGGTGGCATTCCTATCAGTGATGATTACAAATCAAAATATCTACCAACTTTGAAAAATGTCAAAGAGGTGTTATATACTGCAGTATTAAATACTCACCCAAAGTTTAACTTTTGAATATCTATTTGTGTGTGGAGTGTGTGCTCAGGTGAGTGTGGTGCTCAGGGGACAGAGTTGGAAGTACAGTTGGTTGTAAGCCACATGATGTGGGTGCGGGGGACTGAGTTCTCCAGAGGAACACAAGTACTCTAAGGCACCGAGCTACCTCTCTAGCTGACAGGTTTATTTTTTTATGTAAAAAGAAACGATCATATCTACCTCATTCTCATGCAAATTTTCTTTCATCTTTAATAAATGGTAAAAGCATGCATATTCCAAGTAATTGTTTTAAGGTAAATTTCTGTGGGACTTACATCTGATTTTTGTAAATGGAGGCTGCATTTTCATTTCCTGGCCGCCCAGACCTGAATAATCACACAAAACTACATTAATTACAATGCTTTTTGGCCAATAGCTCAGGTGTATTCCTAGTAAGCTCTTGCTTCTTAAATTAACCCATTTTTATTAGTCTGTGTAGTGCCATGAGGTTGTGGCTTACTGGTAAGGTTCTGGCAT
>NC_022012.1:69850468-69878526 GCF_000317375.1 Microtus ochrogaster | reverse complement strand
AAAATTCCTTGGCCAGAAAGGGTCACCAGTGGGAAAAGTTTAAGAATCCAGTCCTAAACTGGGAGGGTCAGGAGAGTGCATTTCTCTGGGGGTTTGGGGGTTCTGGTTACCTGGAATAGTGTCCATGTAAATTAAATGCTTAAAAATGTCTTTGTAATAGGATGGGCTGGTGAAATGGCTCAGTGGGTCAGGATACTTGTAACTACCCTGACATTCTGAATGTGTTCCTTGAGAGCATGGTGGAGGAAAGAATGGACTCCGGCAAGTTGTTCACTGATGTCAACATGTGGACCTTGGCAGGTGCTGCCAAGTCTTGCATGGCTTGTCGTGGAAGCCATCACTCTGATGGAGAGCACCAACTGAAAGAGCAACAGGAACCCCAAAAGTTTAGACATCTGAATCAAGGAGGCAGGTTTATGGCATACAGCTAAACAAGGTTTGGTCGTCTCTGTAAGGGCAGCGGGCTCGGGCTGCAGTCTTCCAGGAGGAATCTGCGGTCGATAGTTTCTACACACACTTTCCACGTTTGTAATGGAAACAAAGGGGAGCTTTGCCGGTTTCCCTGAGCCTCACCACGGAAAGCTCTGCCACTCCTCCGGGTCTGAGGCAGATGGCTGTGCCCATGTCAACAGCACATCCACTCAGGACTTCCTCCACTCTGCACATAAACAAAATTATAAATGAAATGATTTTTAAATGTTGTAGCTGGAACTGAGCTAAGAGTACAATAAAAAAAATTCTTTCCTCTCTACATTAAAGATGAGAACTGGATAATTTTGTGGGGAGCTCAGAATAAAGTTTTGTCTGTATGCACCTCTATGCTATGGAAGGGGTTATTTAATAATTAAAAAAAAACCTGCATCTGTCTCAGTGGACAACTCTCAGAATGCTGAGCCCAGGTAAATAGGGGAAGGAAGAAAGGAAGAGAAGAGCGAGGAGAGTGGGCTGCAGGGCGGAGCAATGGAACCCTTTGCCTCTCCCACTTCAGAATTGCGCAAGCTTTTGAATGTGCTTCTGCAGTTGGGCTTCGGGACAGCATAACCACCACACGTAGCTATGAGCGCCAGTACTAGGAGCTCGTAGGTGTGGCTACACCAGCTGTGTGGATGAGGTGTGCTCTTACCTATTACGTTTGGGGGATGATGGCTCGGGGTAGAGCACCGGACTGCAGATACTGCACTTTTAGACAATGTCAGCCGTCATCAGAGGAGGTAGTTAGGCAAGACTGCCCATCTGAAAACAAGGCAGTTGAGCCATGGCTTTCTTTTCTTGGGGGTGGGGCGCTCCAGACAGAATTTCCTTTTGTAACAGTGTAATAACCCTAGCTGTCCTGGAACTACCTTTGTAGACCAGGCTGGCCTAGAACTCACAGAGATCCACCTGCCTCTGCCTCTTAATCTGAGATTAAAGGCGTGCGCCATCAAGCCCGCTACTCATGGTTTTTATTGCACAAGGTCTGAGTGGCTCCTGCTCTAGGCACGACTATGAGAGGTTCTCACACCAGCTAGTCCCGGTGGCCATAGCTCTTGGTTGTGATTCTCCTTTGGTGACTAGAGTCAGGTTAGTTTGCAATTAAAAGTGAATGTCTCGCTCCAAGTGGGAGTGATGTTCTTTCCTTTCTTTCTCACCTATTGTCTATGTATCTATTTATCATCACTCAATATATCCTCTTTTAATCTATCATCTGTTATCTATCAATATATCATTTACCTACCAATCTATTACCTGTTTATCTACCATTTTTCAGTACGACATGCCCATCTTTCTTCTCTCTGCATCTGCTGGCAACTCCAGACTCCACCCTTCTCCCAGCATTCTCCTAGTTTGTCTCTCCTGACTAACTTTATTCTGTTCAGTTACTGGCCAGTCAGCTTCTTCACTAAACCAATCACAGTGGGTTCTTAAATGGAGGGTTCTTTTTTTGTTTGTTTGTTTTTTTGGTTTTTCGAGACAGGGTTTCTCTGTGGCTTTGGAGCCTGTCCTGGAACTAGCTCTGTAGACCAGGCTGGTCTCAAACTCACAGAGATCCACCTGCCTCTGCCTCCCGAGTGCTGGGATTAAAGGCGTGCGCCACCACCGCCCGGCAAATGGAGGGTTCTTCAGGGTGATGACCGAACTCAAGTATGGATTTCAGCCTGGAGGTGAGACAGCTCTTGTTTCTCCTTCTCCTCCTTCCATGGATGTCTCAGGTGGACCCCCCCCCATGCACAAATTAAAGATAAAATAAAATGTTTCCTACAGGGAGAGGTGTGTCTGGAAACCCATTCCTCTCTCCTAACCTTCACCCTCTATCCCTTTCCTATGTAGAGACAGGATGTCGGTCCCCAAGATCAAGATGAGACTCAGTTTACGAAGGAAAAGGAATGCCGAGGTCTGTTAAAGGAAACCTCACTTCGAAATCTCTTCTACCTGAGAGCTTAAAACTGGTTTTTCCATTTGATTCATGGCAAATTGAACATGGGCAATAACATGTCTCTTCTTTTCCTCTATGATGTTTAATTGAAGTCTCTAAAAGAAAAAAATCATAACCATAATTTTCTTTAACTTTCCATTCAGCAGTTGATGGAGTCCTGCCATACAGCTTGGCACATTGTAAAGGAAGGGTGTGAATTCTCAGGTTGCACGGTGCCTGTGTGTGGTTGGAAAGAATGCCCCTGGCACTGGCACCGCCAGTGTCCCCTCAACACTTCCTTTGGCGCGGTAGAGGGCTAACATTAGCAGTTTGTGATCGGTGGGTTTTCTAAAGGAAGTAATGTCTGCGATTTAAGCATGAATTTTAAGCAGGAAGACCTAGATGCATGTGGCAAGCCCTCAGAAGCAAGCTAACTGTGTTTTATGCCATTAATTACTGCTGCTTATCAAAGTGCCATCTCCAAGCTAATTGCTGAGTCCCAGGGGGTCTCACTAAGATGAGCTATGGCCAAGAATAAACAATAAAACCCAAAATCAGCAGAGGTGGCTGGTTTAACGCGCTGAAGGGCTACTGCATGTCTGCCGTTGTCTCTGTGTCAAGTTAGGTGAGGCAGAGCTGGTCAATGGAGGAGTCATTGGTTTGCGGGGGAGGGGTCCTGCCAGGGTGAAGGAAACTAACCTGTCCCTGCCTGGGGTTACAGCTAAGCCCAGCGCACCCAGATCCCACCTTTAGGTTGCTGTGGGCGAAATTAAGACAAAGAGACAGGAGAGCGTGAGAAAGGCAAGAGCACAGAGGGGACGCTGTCAGGAAGAAGAGAAAGGAGACAGGAGGTGAGAAATGACGAGAAAAGCAGAGGGAAGCCGAGAAAAGAAAGACGCGGGGACATCCATGGCTGGTCATCTTCTGAGTGGGAGTGGACTGTTTGAGAGCTGTCCAGACACCCGTGTCATTAGATTGGGACCCAGATAGACAAAGGTCTTATCAGCCGCTGTCTTCCCTGGAAGTCCATAGCTGGAAGCGAGCTGGAGACTTTCCTACCATGAGCCAAGCTTTCTCCACTGAGTATGAGTAAACCTCTGCTCTGCTCGTGACCACTAGATGATGGCCAGCTTGAATGTTTGGAGTGGCTTTTGAAGACACCAAGCCCTGCCCTGTACCTGCTCCTTCTGAGATGCAGAGCAAGCATCACCTTAGCAAGGGAGTTTGTGGAATGGGTGTGATGGAATGGAAGCCATTCTCCCATTCGGCTTTATGGGAATGAGTCCATCATATGATATAGCGTCTGATCCCATTTCCGGCTCCTCAGTGAAGGATGCCCCTGCAGCAGTGACCAAGTGCTCACCTCTCAGATGATCGGGGAAGCACAAGGGCAGGTCTACCCACACTGGCAAACACTAACTACTTCAAAGGATGACCCTCCAGTGGAAATTCTGGACAGGCCATGTGTGTTCCTGGGGTGCACATGGAGCCCCTATATGGCTCCCTGAACTTTGTCCCAGGCATGCCTATGTTACTGCTTCCTTGGTGTCAGCATCAGACAAACAGATACCGTGGAATCTCAGGGTTCTCCAAGACCTCATCTAGACATGGAGATTCCAGAGAGAGACCGGTGAAGTCGATAACACAAGTATTCCTTTAGGATTCTGATGTCAGAGAAAGGAACTCAACGGCTCTGAAGCTGTCAGATCTGCCTTAATTATGATTAATAACATACACATACCTGAGAGGGTTTCTCTCTCTCTCTCTCTCTCTCTCTTGCTGACTTCCTTAAAATGCCTCTGCGCTAAATATGATCTCGGGATCCGTGCAGCTGTAGCCACAGGAAGAGACTGGCGTGGTGCTTCTGTGTGCAGCGGGGCTTAAAACTCTCTCGTGCTCCGCTGGGTATGCTGGCTCCAGCACTTTGGATACCTTGCGTACTCCCCATTTCTCCACTTCTTTCCTTTCTCCTTCCCTCCCCTTTTCTTTTCTACAGTATTTCTTATTGTATTTGCTTTCTTTTTTGGAACAGCTGTACCCCAGGCTGGCTACAACTCACTGTATAGCCTGTGCTGGCCTCAGACTCACAGCCATCCTCCTGCTTCAGCCTCCCAAGTGTTGGGATCACAGGCATAAAGTACCACACTCAGCTGCTTTTCTGTAGAGTTCCTACTTCCATAGTGCAGAAAGAATGTGTGTGGTGAGCCAATGTTAATGTGGTCCTAAGCAAGCCTGCTTATTTTAAAGAAAATCTGTGAGATGTTGTTTATCACTGTCCCTTTAGGAGAATGGCTGCCATGAGCTTTGGGGGTGAGGAACTGTGTTGTTCAAAGAGTAGGAAATAGATGGGGGTGAGCATGGTGTTTCTGCAAGAATGAGGAGATGTCTTGAAATTAGAAACTGTGGCTAAATTGGGACAGCAGAGCTGCAGCGGTAGCTGTAGTGATGTCAGCGAACCTGGGGCTTTAGTGTGCTTTCTGGGGCTGTGCTCAAACACCGTGTGTTGGCAGAGGCTGCTCATTTGTTCCCCACTGCTTAGACCTGAGATAATCCCTCAGAAATTATATTATTTGCAAACAGCTTAAGTGTATTTCTGGCTAACTCTTATCTCTTAAACTAGCCCATTTCTATTAGTCTGTGTATTGCCACGTGG
This sequence comes from Microtus ochrogaster, assembly GCF_000317375.1. Classification (NCBI taxonomy): domain Eukaryota; kingdom Metazoa; phylum Chordata; class Mammalia; order Rodentia; family Cricetidae; genus Microtus; species Microtus ochrogaster. Next base: position 69,873,481 of record NC_022012.1, on the reverse strand, counting down.
CTGTGGCTTACTGGCAAAATTTCAGTGAATTTGTCTCCTGCTGGCAGGCACAAAGCTTCTCCCTGACTCTGCCTACTCTCTCTATCTCTCTCTCTATATATATATCTTTTCCAGCCTGGCTATGTTCTGTTAAGCCATTGACCAAAAGCAGCTTCTTTATTCGTTAGCCAATAAAAGCAATGCACACACAGAAGGACTTCGTGTGGAGGCAAGGCTTTGCTTGATGTGCATGTCTCAATCACAGCCGTCACTGAGGGAAGCCAGGGCATGGACTCAAGCAAGGCAGGAACTGAAGCAGAGATCACGGTGGGGGGGGGGGTCTGCTTTCTGGCTTGCCCCCATGTGATTTGTTCAGCTTCCTTTCCTACCTCGGGAACCCAGGGGCAGCACCCGCTACTGTAGGCTGGGCCCTCCCATCTCAGTCTTTAGTCAAGGAAACGTCCCATAGACTTGTTTCAGACCTATCTGATGGAAGCATTTTCTCCGTTGAGATGTCGTCTCCCAGATGACCCAAGCTTTAGCACACTAACAAAAATATCCAACCAGCATTCCTGACTTGTGATTTAGTATTCTCCCGCACACACCACACACACACACTAATGGTGCTTTATATGAGTGCTCTATGTGACAGCATGCATCTAGCTCTGTTTTTGACACAGAAGGGGATATTCAGAAACGTACATTAGAGAGACTGTTGCAGAGAGGCCGTGTGTTAATGTGGACAGGCCTTGCCTTTTCTTCTTGTAGCATAGACATATCCTTTGCTTACTCTGGCTCGTGTTCCCTGCACGGCCTACGTTGGTACAGTGCCTCGCTCTGCTGTTACCAGTTATTCCAGGGCGGATATGCACCTGACCTCGTTCTGTTGTTTAGGTAAAGTTATCAGGCCTTGGAATTCAGGGAGTCAATGACTCCTTCTTAGGCTTTAATTAGACAGTTTAAGCTCTAATTGGCTACTGTGAAGTCAATCAATCAGTAAGAGTGCTCCTTCGCTCTCTGGGAATTGGAGGCGCAACCGATCTTCTCAGCAGCAGAGACTCATTCATTCAGCATGGACCAGCACACTATGCAGGGTCGTGGGGCAGGGGGCAGGTGTCCCCTGGGCAAATGCAGTGCATGGAGAAGCAAATGGCCCTTGTGCTGCTGATGGCAATGCATTTGAATGACATGTGCTTGCTTGTCAAGACAAAGATAGGCACTGCTGTCGAAAGGAAAGCTGCCTGAAAGGGAAGAAAGGGTGCACAGGCATAGGCAGGAATGACACTCTGACTGCCCTGGGTCCTGGAGATGTGGGTGCCAGGTGAATTTCAAACCTGTTTGGCTGTGAGATCCCCAAAGAAAGGACTGGATCTCATCCATGCTTGCATCAGGACTTCTGGGTCTTGTGTGCCACGTTTGCTGAACAAACAAAACATTTATTCTAACAGTGGATCAAACATTGCTCAAAGCATATGTTTACCCAGAACTTAATATTTGCATATGAATATTCATTTTCTTTATTCTCTGACTTTCATCCTTTTCTCACTTATGTTTTGCGTAGCAGGTAGGGGTGCTCCCGGGGTGTTGGTGTATATACCTGCATGGTTGTGTGTGGGAGTCATGGTTGTCTTGAGGGCCTTCTACCTTTTGTTCGAGGTAGAGTTTTTCCTTGGCCTGAACTTTGCCGTGTAGGCCAAACTAATTAGCTTCTGAGTTTTGGGGGGTCTACCTGTGTCCACCTCTTCTCTTGCCGCTGCTAGACTTAGAGGCCTGTGATATGCCTGGCTTTTTATTTGTGTTCTGAGGATCTGAACTCAGGTCTTCAATTGCAAGATAAGGGCAATAGTACCTGAACCATCTCCCTGACCCATAACCTTCATTTTTAACTATATATTCTCAGGTACACGCAACCCCGCTGGGAGCATACCTAACATGTACAGCATTATGCTGCACCACACAGATAGTCTTGGGAGACCCATCTTGGCAATTTAGCTGTATAAATTTTTGGAGTGAGTTTTATTCTAAACAAACAAAACAAGCAAACGAACAAAAAACAGGCTGGAGAGATGACTCAGAAATTAAGACTGGTGAGCCTGGGTTTTATTTGTGGCAGTTGTTGAATATATGAATTTGATGATTTTTTTTTCAGTATGCAGAGACTTTCGCTGGTGATGCAAGCACAAGCTAGGTGCTACCCCTCCCCAAAGGAGTGTACAGGTGAGAGGCAAGGATGGGCTGTAATAAATCATGAAGGACCATCTATCTAACTAGGAGTTGGATGATCAAGGAGGCTTTTGCAGAGAAAACAGCACTCTGTTTAACCTTGAAAGATAAGGGCTTTGGTCTGCAGAGAGGACACCATCAATTCCTTTCCCACAGCACCCCAACTTTGACCACTATGGTGTGCCGACCCAGCTGTTTGCATGACTAGGGGTTTTCTTTTGTTGGCAAGCTGGAAGTTCTAGCTAGGCACGAGTTGCTTCTTAGGGGCCAGCTCACAAGCAATGACCAAGGAGAGTACATAGATAAAGACCCCAGATTCCTGTCTCCCTCCCTTGCAGATCCCCAGGGGTTTGGCCATCAGCCGGAATACTGACACTCAACATCTGCTGGCCGGGTCTTCCTTCCCCCAGCTCACATCCACTCCTTCCTCTGTGTTTGAAAATTACCTTAGAAACCCTCGTTTCCATCTCCTTGTCATCCTGGGAAGACAAAGAAAAGAGCAAGAACATTCTAGACAAAGCCAGAGATTTTTAATAAAATCCCAGCATTAAAGAATAATTTAAAAAAAAGCTAGGTGATGGTGGCACACACCTTTAAAACCAGCACTCAGGAGGAAGAGACAGGTTGATCTCTGTGAGTTCGAGGCCAGCCTGGTCTACAGAGTGAGTTCCAGGACAGGCTCTAAAAGAAAAGAAAAAGAAAGGAAAGAAAGAAAGAAAGAAAGAAAGAAAGAAAGAAAGAAAGAAATATAATGAAATTTAGTGTGAAGTGTGTGTTAGCACATAGCACTGGTTGGCCTGAGGGGATGCTACACTGTCTTGTTTTCCCCTTAGATGGGTTGACCTAGGAATGGCAGTGATGGGTTTGTATGAGTTTCTCACAATCCCAGTTTCCTAGGAACACACACACACACACACACACACACACACACACACACACACACACACAAAGAGAGAGAGAGAGAGAGAGAGAGAGAGAGAGAGAGAGAGAATTTGCCAAAGTGTTGAAATCTGTAATTTTGCTTACAACAAGAGTAGCTTATGCTGGGAATTACATTCTTAATCCTATGCCCCTTTAGATTCATCTTTTCATTCAATGTACTAATTAGACGCTGGATATTAATACAGGAAAACCACAATTTCACTTGTGAAATCAAATGTTTAAAAATAGATCACTCAACATAAAATAGCAGATACTTTGATCTGATGTTTGACAGCAAAGACCTGAGCAGCCCTTCAGGAATAAAGCACCCTTGCCTTGGCCCCCCTCTGCTGTCTGCTTGACCAGGCAGGAAGAAACCATCTGTGGCTTCCAAATGGGTTTTGGTCCCTGCATCCCTGGCCTGGTGCCTTTTTTGAAGGGGAAAGTCTTCAGAAAAACCTGTGTTGCGTTAAACTTTGAGAGCTCTCTCGTGGGCTGATGTCTAACCAGCCCCTGCCGATCTGAATATCCCCTGCATGCTAAGCAGACCATTGTCAGCTACTTCCTGTCGGTGAGGTAGTTATAAATGCCTTTTATGGCCCTGCTATGACAACTGTGAAGGACACGCCGAGGAATTTATCACAGGATTACCCATCCACCAGCGGAATACCTAATAAGATTCCAAATGACCCAAGATGATAATAAGCGCTAGCTTGTAGCAATAAGGTATTAATAAACTGCTCTTTTCAATAAGGGAGACTCCCGGCATCATTACCTTGACATATTTGTTTTGCTTATATTTTGTGAACAAAGTAGGGCTGCTGGATCGGATAGTAAATTTATAAAAACCCGTGATGTATGAAAAATACAACCCTTGTAAAGTGGAACCTGCAGGTTAAAGTCAAGAGCATAGTGTTTGCCTATGAAGCCCAAGGGCTGGGATCCCAAAGCCATCGATTCTAATTTTTCCATGCCATTTGCCTTTGTATTTAAAATTTATATAAGAAAAATATATCGCCCGCTGTTGACCGCAAGGCCATCATTCAAGTGAAGAAATTTAGTAAAATCATAAACCAAGAACGTGTGGATAAAGAATGAATTGAGAATACGGAATTCAAAATGAGAGCTGGGATCCGGCTGGTGCCCCTGCTTGGAAAATAAAACCATTTAGTGTTGAGTTAATTAAAAATATGGACCCCGCTTGTTATCGCTTAACTATTCCTATCGAGGGCAAGTGGCAGAGACTCAAGAACTCCCTGGTAATCATTTTTCAGACAGAGTATTCCGAAGGCTCAGCCCCTCCCTTATTTTGTAGCTGGCCCACCTTGACTTTCCTGACTGCTCTACAGATCGCCCGCTGGCTGCACTGTGCGTGGGTAGCACCTCCCACGCTCTAAAAGCCCGTCTTTTCTAGATTAGCCTTTTGCTTGGACGGTGTTTTCTGGTGGGTTAAACTTCTCCTGGTGTGACTGGTGAGATGGCTTAGTGGGTAAAAGTGCTTGCCTGAGTTTGTTCCCTGAGACCCACTAAAACCCGGTGCTCACATCTGTCACCCCAGGACTCCCGCAGTGAGGTGGAAGGTGGAGCCAGGAGAATCCCTAGGAAACACAGGGGACCGGTAAAACAGAAACAAGGGAGTCCCAGCCTCAAGCTGGAAGGTGACAATCTATTCCCAGAAGTTGTCCTATGACCCCCACGCTTAAGCTATGAAGTGTACATTCTCACACTGACCGGATAATTTAAAAAATAATGTTTATCACAGCAAATTTCAGAATTGGAATTAGCAATTGTTTTTTAATTGAGGCATGCTTTCCGCACAATGAAACGCACAGTTATTAAGTGTATAGGTTGTGCTGTAACCAGTGAACTTCTGCGCCACTGCCTCCTGAAGGAAACACCACAAGATTTTCATCTAGTCTATTGTCCATACTCACTTTGGTGTGTGTACCCCATTTTCTGCCCTGGCGACTGCTGTTCTTGTGCCTACCACTGGATCTACTTCTTTAACTTTAAAGAAATGAAAAAATACACTGCATTTTTTTGGGTCTATTTCTTGAAAATGATCTTTTATTTAGTCTTTGACAATTTTAAACCTTCAAACGATCTGTCCTGATCTTATCTAACCTCCAACTCCTTCCCACTCCAACTGGACACCACTCAGCGCCCTTCTTTTTATGCCTCACCCCACTTTTTAGAGCAGCTCTCTGAATCCAGTTAATGCTTCCTTCTGGAATCTTGACTGCTGTTCTTGGCTTAATCTTGTACGGATCTGTTGTTGAGCCATTACGAGTGAAGTGCCTGTGACCGTTATGAGCCAGTATTTTTGCTACTCTACATGGACCATGACCAAAGCTAACAAACATCCTGAAACTGCTAGAAGAAAATAAAGTCCTCCCAACCGTATGGCTAAACAATATTTCCTAGATTCGATAGGAAAAGTAGGAGCTGGAAAGATGACTCAGTAGTGAAGAGCACTTACTGCCTTTGCAGAGGGCCCAGGTTTGGTTTCCAGTGCCCACATGGCAGCTCACAACTTCCTGTAATTTCAGTTCTAGGAGAGCTGACACCTGCTCTGGTCTCTTTGGGAACTGTATCCATGTGCACAGCCACGCACAATGCACATAATTCAGAATAAAATAACTCTTTATAAAAGGATCCCAAATGTAGGCATTGTAAAATAACCAGCTGATAAACTGGCCTGCATGAAAGGTTGTGAGTTCAAGGCCAGCCTGGCCTACAAAGTGAGTTCTAGGACAGCCAGGACTGTTACACAAAGAAACCCTGTCTTGCAAACAGAACAAAATAAAAAGACTGGGTCTAGCTAGGTAGTGGTGGCTCACACCTTTAATCCCAGTACTCAGGCGGCAGAGACAGGAGGATCTCTGAGTTTGAGGCCAGCATGGTCTACAGAGCAAGTCCCAGGACAGCCAGAGAAACTCTGCCTCCTCAAGTGCTGGGATTAAAGGCGTGTGCCATCACTGCCTGGGTGATACCCAAATTTTATAAGACTAGAAATAATAAAATTGCTTTCTGCCCCCTATGGATGATAGCATTCAAGTTGAGAGAACCCAGATTGATGAAATCAGGCTTGAGTTTGTTTTTAATGTGAAGTTGCATACTTTCAACTGTGGGTCACTCACACAGACACACACACACACACACACACACACACACACACCAGGATCTTCTGCTTTGTACCTGAGACCTGCCTTCCTTTCTGTGGCCAGTGGTCCTGTGATCAGGCCATTGAGTTCTAGGGCGCTCACCCATGGCTGTTCTCCAGAACAGCACTACTGATCTCCAAGGTATTCTTTGTGCAGTGTGTTAGCAAGGTCAGGAAGACAGTGGCTGGGGGTCCCACTGTCCCTTCTGAGAAAAGTGGCTGAAGGTTTTTCCTTAGACAGACATTGCCCTTCTGTGTGGTCTGACCTTCAACCTGGAAATGGCTACCCACCACGGAGACCCTTAGCAATAGGCTTGATCAGAATACAAATGGTAATGATGGGAAAGACGTTAATAACAGACACTGATCGCACACTTACTACAATCAACTCTGTGGCCTATATTTAATGCTTTTGTTAGGAAAATGACCCATGGTTCGGGAAAACTGGTCCTCCAGGTCATGGTAGGTTGCTGGGGTCTGCCACTAGGGGGCAGCATTGCCGCTATCGTATTAGAGTCCAAGCAAATTCTGTTTACGATTCTTAATCTTTTTAGGTACATTTCCCCTCATTTAGAAGGAATATAAATAATCTTCCAGTTAGCTTACACAGTAAGTTAATAATTTAAGAAATGAACCTGGCCTCTCATAAATACTGCAGAGGAAGGACAGTGACATAGTTTTCTTTTTCTGTTTTTCTCAATCCATTATTTTATGTCTTCATTAATTATTCCATTTGTAATAGTTGGGCTTGTTAAAAAGGAAATCTCCACTCTCAGTAATGAATTATTAGCACATGCTTTTCTAGGGTGTGTGCTTGCCCAGAGCACATAGCTTTCCATCTATTTAGCTGAGTATGGTTAAGTTTGGGTATTCTCTGGGGCGGGGGTAGGGGCACACATCTGATCTAAAGTCCAGTTTGGCAGAAGACGGACAGCTGTGGTCTGCAGAGATGAAATGTGTGCCTTGACTAGCCTTACCGATCTAAAACAGGCACGCTCACACCCTCCTGGCATTGTGAAGAGCTAATCTATCTCCTGTATGATTCGCTTCATGCGGTATGAGGACATGTGCTTTGGTTCATCCAATCTTGGATCATGTGTCGCCTCCCACGACCCACTTATTTTCTTTGTTATAAACTACTGACCCCTCTTAATAACTCCAAAGAGCTTTCCCCCTTTTCAGCCTTAATTTTTTTTTTTAATTAGACTAAGTTTATGAGCCAGAGTTTCACTACATGCCTCTGGCTGATCTGAAACTGTTCTGTAGATCAGGCTGGTCTTGAACTCGCAGAAACCTACCTGCCTCTGCCTCCTGGGTGCTTGGGTTAGAGGTGTGTGCTTTCTTTGTGTTCCTGTTTGACAATAGATCTTTTTTATCTTTTCACTTTAATTTTGGAACATACTTATTTCATCCTTGACTTTTTTGATGAGCATCTAACTGATCTATCGCAGCCTTCCGAATATTTGCCTTTAATTGACCAGTATAGTTCAGTTAAATTCCATGACTTAAATGCGATTTCACTGGGCTTCCTCCCCTCCCTCTTGTTTGTTTTAATATACTCTCGTGTTTGTTTATTTGTTTGTTTCACACAGGGGCTATGTAGTCCTGGCTGTCTTGGAACTCATTAAATAGCCTGGCTGGCCTTAAACTCACAGAGATTCCCCTGCCTCTGCCTCCCCAGTGCTGGAATTAAAGGTGTGTGCCACCATGCTTGGTTCATCATTTCTCACCACCCATCATCATCCTGCTTTCATTTCAAAGAACTGCTTGTTTCAGTCCTTCGCCCTTTTCCCCATTTCCATTGCCGTTATATGTTATGGCTTATCTCTTAGTGACCATGTAATTTTAATATTGATCCTCACAGTCAAAACTTAATAAATAGTATCAGAGCTGGTAGGATGGCTCAGTAGTTAAGCGCAATGGCTGCTCTTGTAGAGTACTCAGGTTCACGAGGTAGCTTGTACCCATCTGTAACTCCTTCTCTGGCCTCCTCAGACAACTGCACACACACGGTACACATGCAGACAAACAGGCACATGCATACACACCTAACATAAGATTGTCTAGGTTCATCCATGTTGTCACAAATGACAAGATGTCATTCTTTTCCTGACTGAATACTACATTGTTGAAAATGGCACATTTTTTTTTACAGCATGTGTTATCAGTCAAATTTTAATTTCCAAAAGAAGATATACCGAAGACCTAACCCTCGGCCCCTCAGAATGTGGCCTTATTTGGAAATAGGCTCTTGAACATAGAGGTAATCAAATAAAAATGAGGTTGGCATGGGCCTTACTGTGACTCAGATCCTTGTCATCAAGAGAAGCTTAAACATAGACACACACCAGAAGCAAGGTCTTGCAGGGGACCAGGGAAGTGTGCAGTGCTGTGCCAAGGCCGGGGACCAACTATCACCAGCTAAAGAGGGACAGAGAGGGACCCTTCCTCTGGGGAGCTTCATGGGCAGTGTCACCTTGCCAATACCTCAATTTTGGATCAGTAGAATCAGATGGGACAGACTTGTCTGTTGTTCTAAAGGTACCCAGCTTGTGTTATTTTGTTAGAGGATCTTAGAAATGAAACACAACATTTATTTAGTTTTCTGTTTTGGTTATGTTTTTCTGAATTTCCAGAAGCAGGTCATTCTTTCTGAATTCTAATTACTTTTTATTTTGTGGTATCTTGGCTCTCTTATCATTCCTTATAATTTCTTTCATGCCTTTATTTTATTTATTTTACATTTATATAAGTGATTTTGCATCTATTTAAGAGTATGTGTGCAGTGCCCACAGAGGCCAGAAGGGATATCGGACCTCTTAGGAGTGTGAGCCACCTGTCATGGGTCCTGGGATCTAAACTCTCGGGTCCTTTGGAAGAGCAACAGGCAACCTTAACAGTAGAGCTGCCCCTCCAGTCTTTACCTTTTAAGCATTTTAAACATGTATACCTTTACTACCTGCTTCAGATTTTTCTACTGTCTTCAGTTCCCAGCTTCTGAGATTTATTTTATGTGCACTGGTGTTTTGTCTGCATGTATGTCTATGTGAGGGTGCCAAACAGATCCCCTGGAACTGGAGTTACAGACAGTTGTGAGCTGCCATGTGGGGGCTGGGAATTGAACCTGGGTCACTAAGCCATCTTTCGAGCCCTGTAACCTCTTTATTCTATCTGCTCCTTCTCCCTGGCCCTTCTCTCTCCATCTCTGGCCTCCTTCCTTCCTCCCCCTCCCTTCCTGTCTCCCCTCCCCACACTCTGTCCTGGCTAATGAACCTGTAGCCTGGTGAATGCTGGGGAAGTTCTCTGCCCCTGAGCGACATCCCCATCCTGAGTCTGTTATTGGGCTCATTTCCTCTTGGACTTCTTCTTTTCATTGTAAGCTTCCTCCCAGTGAGATTTCCCATGTCTTTGGGGTCTCACATTCCTAAGGTCGTGGAAACATCTTTGGAGCAGTTTTGCTTTTTTTTTTTTTTTTGTGCTGGACACCTGAGTGGATATTTTGGTTTACTGTCAGTTTTGATTTTAACTCCTTCAGTAAGGCCTTCTAATAGTGAATCTGGGTTCTATACTCTACCCAAGCAAGCTTGGGATTTAATTTTGGTAGCAGATTTTTTTTTAAGCACCTGGAGCTGAAGAAAGCTGAAGTTACTTATGCCTTTCTGTCTTAGTCAGTGTTCTATCGCTGTGAAGAGACGCCGTGACCAAGGCAATGCTTATAAAAGAAAGCATTTGACTGGGGCTGGCTTACAGTTGCAGAAGTTTAGTCCGTTATCAGTGTGGCAGGAAGCCTGACAGGGAGCATGACATGGTGGCGTGCAGGCAGACATGGTGCTGGAGAAGTAGCTTAGAGTTCTACATCCAGATCCCCAGGCAATAAGGAGAGAGAGAGAGAGTCATTGGATCTATCTTGGGATCTTGAAACTTCAAGATGGTAGTAGTGCAAGCCTTTAATCCCAGGACTCAGGGGGTAGAGGCAGGCAGATCTCTGAGAGTTCAGGGCCAGCCTGGTGTTACAAGAGCTAGTTCCAGGACAGGCTCCAAAGCTACAGTGAAACCCTGTTTCAAAAAACAAACAAACAAAACAAAACAAAAGAAAAAGTAAGAAAGAAAGAAAAAGAAAAGAAAAAAGGAAAAAAGAAACTTCAAGGCTTCACCTCTAGTGACACAGTTTCTCCAACAAGGCCACACCTAATCCTTTCAGATGGTACTACTTCCTGGTGACCAAGCATTCAAAACTATGAGCCTGTGGGAGCCATTCCCATTCCAAATACCACACTTCCCCGTGTCTTCTAGAATCTTGACTTTTGTTGGTCCCGGCTTCCCCTGCTGAGGCTCTGCTGCACCTTCCTCTGGACAGCTGGGTATTTTGGCTCAGCATTTGGCCATTAGAATCTCTGTTTACCTCCGGACCTTGTTCACCAGGCAAGATGGCAGCCCTGGCTGTATGTGCCTCTTTATCTCTAGCCCCTGGAGCAGGAGACATGCCTTTCTTCATTATTTCTTACAAGGTCTACTGCGACTTGGAAAAGTTTGTGCAATTTCCCCCAGCATTTTGGTGCCATTTTAGAAGTATTCTGGGCTGCCTCATTTTTCTGGGACAGCCAGCCAGGACAAGGAGCCAATAAATGATCGTGAAGGATGGCTGACAGGGACCATGAGGAGGGACGCGGCCACTGTGAATTAATCACAGCCCTGTCAGTCACTGAAGGATGAGACAGAATTCAGAGACATTTGGGTTCAAACAGTCCCAGTATTTGGCATGGTAGTCCGATTTAGAGCATGGTGGAAGGATAAAACATTGTATTCATGGTCTGGCATGGTCACATGCCTACCGCACGTTAATTCTCTGCAGAGCGATGCTCACCTTTCCTTCCCTCCCCCAACCATGCCTTTTTCTTTGTGGAAGCAGAACTCTGTTCTGTAAACCACGGGAGGCCAGGTATCTGCGGGAAATGGCGCAGGGCTTCAAAACACCTCCATGCTGACTTGGCCCTCAAGGCAGGGGTCTGTTGTAAAGCAAGATTCAGAGATGCTCCCAGGGCGGTCCAAATGGTGGCTAATGGAGGAGGAGAGGCCTGAATCAGAGTTGTGGCTTTTAATTTTTAATTTCATCAACTGTGATTTCATTGTCTGAAGAGCTCAGAAAGTAAGTCTCTGGTGCCATGTTGGAAACGCCCTTTCCACCCACCAAAGTGGAACTAGCCACCTTGCCTAAGTCCTAGGAGCTAGTGACAGGATGAAACAGGAAGCTAGGGCTGAATGTGCTTTAAAGAAAAATATTGTCAAGCAAAAAGACCACTCGCCTCTCAAAGGGAGTGAGATATAGCTTATTTTGGAGTCAAGTTTGCATGGCTGTAGTCAGGGAACCCAGGTTCAGGCTACTGCAAATGCCATGGACCACTGTGGTCGCAGTTTCATAAAATATGTAGAATAGTGGTACAAGAAATTAATCAATCAATGTTTTTAAAATCTTATTACATTTATTTGTTTGTTTGTTTATTTATTTATTTATTATGTGGGGGTGCAAGTGGCACCTGAGGAGTGTCAGGTTGTCAGGCTTAGTGGCCGGCACCTTCACCTGCTAAACTGTCTCACTAGCCTTCAAGGTACTTCGGTGGAAACATCAGGGAGGGAGGGAGGTGCACACAGCCAAGCAGGAAATCTGCTATTTGCCTCAGACGCTAGCTGTTGACAGTCTTAGCCTTGGAGTTGGTGGAAACTGAGAGGTCTGTGCATATATTCCAAAAAGGTATTACCAGATGGGTGTATGCATGGCTGCCGGGTCATACTCAGAGCTGGGCAGACGGTGGCTAATGATGGGGCTGAAGGTAGCTGAAGATAACCCAGCTCCAGACATGCAGCATTCCAATTCTCCAGAACGCAAGACGTATGCAATCAACCTTGTAGAATTTTTACATGGGTGTAATCACTTTTCTGTTTATGACAGGTTGTATTAAATAGATAGGATCATGTCCTAGGTCAGAGCACAGATTCCAGAGTCACACCGTTTGGAGTTCTAGCCCAACTACCGCTCACTACTGGGACAGTGACCTTTATTATCAGGAAAAACAAGAGATGCACCTGTCAGTTACGGAAGGCATTGACTGAGATGGAAGTACGCCTGCCGCTTAAGCCGTCGGTGAGCCATCTGCTCTGTGAAAGCTCTTGACACCACAGTCTAGATAGGAACATTGACTTAGGTTCAGGGACCCCAAAGAAAGTCTAAAATAAGATCAGATTATTTGAGAACTCTCTGAAATTTATACCCCAAGTTGTGTGTGTGTGTGTGTGTGTGTGTGTGTGTGTGTGGTATGTGTGTGTGTAGAACAATATTTGTTTAAATTAAGATTCTCAGAGCCCATGTTCAGCTCACAAGACACTCCTCAGAGGCTGGCTCTGGTCCCTGATTGTAGCTCAGCCATATTGGAATGGCCCCAGCTCTCCATTTTGTAGGGACAAAATAGTGGTCATTCAGAAAGCCCAGAAAGTCACAGGATGACTTATGTTGAAGGCATTAATGTCTATGGGTGACATCACAGCCAGGTGAGCCCACCTGACTCCCAGGATGGCCTGTGGAAGGACTAGGGATTCACTTGGGGCTTGTGTCTGAGAGTATAGTGCCTTCCCTTCCCAGGGGATCAGAGTGAACCGGGGGTGGTGGCTGTGAGATAGAAGGCCTTGGTGAAACCCATGGAAGCACGTTTGGGAACTCCTCAGTCTGGCAGATGGTAAGAATCATGACTTTCCTCCTGTCTTCCTCTCTTGCCTTAGTCTGGGTATCTGGGGGGAATTTTGAGAGACTAGTGAATGTGTAAATGTTAAAGCCATTGCTGTGTGGTGAAGTGTGTCATATATAAACATGTTTATACAGCCCTTGGTCCACAACATGCTCACACAACGCTCTTTGGGCTTCTCCCTTTCGGTGATATATTTAACTCAAAGGAAATCCTAGTCACACGGTGGGCAGCCAGTAGGTAGGAACCTGACAACAGGCTAACGAGCTCTCCTGTGACTCCCAGGGAGGACTGGGACTCATTAAGTCTCATTTCCTGGGCAAGTCCACACAGCGAGAAGAAAATAACTGTAGTGAAGGCCTGAGAACTTATTGCCTTTAGAGTTCTGAGCATCTGTAGATGCAGCCACATGGTAATCAGGCAAGCAGCAGAAGCTCCTAATTAGATTCTCTGAAATATTTAATTAGGCACCGTATTCATGTTTTGTTATTTTCTGTTAGGAACTGACCCCATCCCAGGGAGTGTCCACATACCAAGTGGGACTGTCGTTTGGTTAAATTCAACTCCTGCCGTCAACCTCCAGCCTTGTGCCTGAAGCTCATGTTTCTACAGTAACTGTGGTCAGAAAGACCCTCCTGCAGTTAGGATTTCTGCTTAGATGGTCATGGACAGGAAACCTCACAGAAAAGGTACCCCAGACAGCCTTCTCAATGCCAAGGGGAATGTGTGCTTGAAGGCGTAAGTCACAAACATTGCCACACCAGTTTGGAATTATGATTAATAGGGTGGTATTTATTTAAAGGGGAAAAAACTTACAGATCACCTGTCCCAGACAACAGCCCTCTGCACAACCAGGAAGGGAGTCTAGTCACCGGCGGAGCAGGAAGTGAAGAGAGAGAAGGAAGTGGCCGCTTTTTTAAAGGGAGAGAGACCACGCCCCAATGGGCTGGTATCTCAGCGGCTATAGGCTGGAGGACCGGAAGGACCTCCCGCAACATGTGCTGGTGTAAAACACTGGGGAGACTGAGGCTAATTCTGATCCCAAGTCATGTTTGTGTTAGATAATAATCTTTGAAGCTGTCCATCCTTTTAAGGTCACAGATATTTAATATAATATAGTGTGCAGGCTATGCCGAAGGGAAAGGACCAAAATCCTAGTTCTCAACAGGAAGGTAACTGAGGGATACTACTACATTTTCTTAATTTAAAAATTCACTTTAAGACAAACATTCCTAGCTTGGCATAGTAGCATAGGCCTGCAACTCCAACACTTTGGATGCTGGGGCAGAAGGATGACAAGTTGGAAGCCAACCTAGGCTATATAACAGACCTTGCCTTATACAGCAAGGCAAAATTACTGCATTTAAAATAAAATCTTTTTTTAAAACATTTTTTTTATTTTATGTGTATGGGTCCTTTGCCTACAAGGTAAGTTTGTCTGCACCATTTGTGTGCCTGGCACCTAAAGAGACCAGAGGAGGGTTTCAGACCCCCTGGAACTGGAGCTACAGGCAGTTTGAGAGCAGTTGTGTGGGTGCTGAGAATCAAACCTGGGTCCTCTGGAAGAGTGGCCAGGCTCTTAACAACTGAGCCATCTTTCTAGCCCCCGTTTCAATGCTATCAATCAATCAATCAATCAATCAATCAATCAATCAATCAATCAATTATAGACATGATATGCTGTATCCCAGGTTAGCCTCATATTCATTGTGTCACCAAGGATTCCTTTAAACTTCTGATCCTGAGTACTGGGAATGTGGACATGCATTTCCACACCTGGTTTCTGTGTTCTGGGAGCCAACGCAGGGCTGAGAGGATGCTAGACAGGCCTTTTGCCAACTGAGCTACCGCCGCAGTCCCTCGATGGCTTTAATATTCATAAAATCATGCTTAATATTCTCAATATGATATTTTGCTTTCTCCTCAAATAGATGTTACTGAATCTGTAACCAATACATCCTCAGAATGTAGGGAATCATGTTCACTCCCTTGAGGACAGAAGAGCTTTCCCCAAACTTGTTTGCATTTTGGTTCGTAAAATCACCATGACTAAATAAATCCCTTACGCTGGTGGGAAGGGAAGGGAGGCACAATGTTTTAAAGCAGATAAACTCTGTGCTCAAGCTGCTGAAAACTTAAACTTGTTCCATAGGTGGGCTGGCCCAGAGCTGGGCAAGCCTCCAAAGACAAATTGGGAAGGATGCCCAGACAAGGTCAGTGCCACTGAGACTTAGGGGTATGGCCAAGATCAAAGGTCAAGTTAGTAAAGTTAGTGATTCCACTCTCTCAGAGGCAGAGTCCGTACGGAATACTAAGAGTAAAACCTTGCAGCAGAACTGGGAACATGGCTTGGTGGAGAAGAGCTCGTGCCTCATGAGGCTGATGAACTGAGTCCCATGTTTCCAGTCCCTGTGTCGCACTCCGATAGCAAGAATGGAGTGGAAACAGGAGAGTCAGCAGCAGAAGCAAGAGACTGTGCCTCATACAAGGAGAAGCAACCCCTAGAAAGCTGTCTTCTAAGCTGTGGCAGGCTCGCACGTACAGGATTGGACACGCATGCGTGCAACACGCACGTGCGCACACACAAAGATCTGTCCGGTTTTTTCACAATGTGAGCGTGCAGCAATGGGAGAGACAAAGTACCATTGTGGAGGCGAGAGCAGCCCTCACCAAACACCAGATCCTCCCTGCACCTTGAACTTGGATCTCACAGACTCTGGGGCTACAAAACAGGAAAAAGTCAACCACAAACTTGTGTCATGCACATGAGCCCAGCCTACACCCAATCTTTAGGCCTCCGTCAGGGCTTCCTAGCAAGCTGTCTTGCCTCCCCTCCCAAGGGACCACGTCAAGGCAAAGCAAGGTAGAAAAATATCTTTTCCTTCCCATCTTTCTCATGTGTGTGACAAGAGAAAATGAAGGAACACCGAGGCCCACATGGGACCGTGGGTGGATGGAGCCTCCCATAAATCTTCATTCACGACTTAGATGGAAGGGGAGAGGAAACGTCACTGGATCTGCCAACACCATCCATTTCTTTCCAGAAGTTTCAGGTCCCAGGCTAGCCTTTCACCCCCTCTGACTCTGCTCTTAGGACCCCCGTCCTTGCTGCACTTCCCTTCCTGTGTTGTCGACTGCCATCTCCCTATGTGCCCTGCGTCCTCTGAACCGCCTACAACTTTGGAAACTTTGTTCTGAAAGCAAGTGTCTGGGTGTGCACGCGTTTTCCCGAGCAGCTTGTGCTTCTGAGCTGAGACCGGTCTTTAGTGACTAACGAACACATTTCTCCGAACACAGACCGAGGACTGTTCTAAAGGTTTTAATATTAATTAAGGGTATACGTGTGGGAGGTGGTGGTGATAATGAGGTTTCCTGCATCTTCTCCACTGGGCAAAGGCGCACATGATGCCTGGAGTTGCCCAGATTAACATGTTCTTAGCCATACCATAGGGTCTTCAGAAGTGGGTATTATCGTTTCCACCATCCAGCGCTTTGACAAAATGTCTAACCACCCCAAACGCTAGTACTTCTGGGTTACAGGGCCACGCATGCGCCATCAAGCGCTCAGGCAATTTACATAGCCACCTAAGGGCCCTCAAGCCCTACATGGCATACATGCGGTGTGGTCAATCGTGATCTACGCATGACACAGCCACATAAGCCCCTGTGCGCAGGCGCTAGGCAGCCTTTAAAAGTTGGACACGCCAGCGCCACGCTTCCTCCCTGCACCAACTTCCTCATGCCTATACATGTGTCTTTTCCTCTCTTAACAAACTCTTAAAGTGGATTTTGTTGTGTGTTTTGTGATCGGTTCTCTCTCGCACCCGGTAATTTCAATGGGTATTTGGGCTAGTTCCTGAGAATCCAGAGGCGCACGTGGGCCAGATGTGCATGTGGATTCTGGCCTCAAATCCAGAGTTTCAGAGATGATGGACATCCCCAGGAGCTTCCGGGAAGGAACTGCTGTAGTGGGTAGAATCGGATTCTAAGAACATGGACACTGTAAGACACATCTTAGACTGTTGAGAGTCTGCCCCTATTCTGCCCCTACGGTCTATTCTCAAAAAGCTTGTCTGTCACTTCTTGGATGGTCAGAACATAGTAAAATTCTTAAGTGGGGAAGGAAGACAGGAGCATGTCCTCTCTAGCCCAAGGCCCCTGCCTTGCAGATCTGGACGTCTCCAGTCTTCCTTGTCCCCCTGAGTTTAGCGTTCCCACGTGGATCTCTGCAGTGTAGAGTTGTGTCTCTTCCTCAACTCAGAATCGAGTCCTGTGTTTAAACATAGGACTCAAGCTCTGCACTGGGGTTCCATTTGCTATTAAGGGCTCTAATGAGGAGGGACAGGCAATTATTATTATTTATTTCACTAATTAGCCAGATAATCATTCATTCCGAAACTATGCCAGGCTGGAGAGCTGTTCGGGTGCCCTTTGTCTGATGTGGATTCATTTTATCGCCCCGCCCCCATTTTCCTTTTACTCAAAAAAACAAAAACAAAAAGACAAAAAAAAAAAATGGGGGCAAAGGCAGGGGGTGAGGAGGAGAAATTTTAGGAAGATGGAGAGATCATTTCTGAGCTGCAGAGACAATGCAGCCAGGAGTCCGAGTTCATAAAAACATCACTCTTCAGCCTCTGAAGACATCATGCTTGATGATAGCCATAAAACACGTTAGTGTGAAATAAATTGGTCTTCTATTCAAATCCTTAAACGTACCACTGTGGATGTCACTGAGAAATGCAACTCTTCTCCCTGATGCTGAGGTATATTTTATCATAATTTGTGGGGTGGGTGACAACCTTATACACATGATTGCCTTTTCCTGCTCAGTTAGCTTGGCAAGGTCAGAGTCCTTTGGCCTTTTATGAATGTAGGACTATTAAGAAATGAGAAGGGTAACTGAACAGCACAGAGAGGAAGCTGGATTTTTCTTTACTAATAAATAACATTTTTCTTTCGTGGTGTTTGCACTTAGGAAATTACCCTTTTAAAATTCTGAATTGGTTTGGGGGGAATGAGGGGACCATTGCCAATGTTTTGGTTTTTCTGGGTATTATTATTATTGTTGTCATTGTTGTTGTTGTCCTAAGACAGAAACAACTTTTGAGAAATTGGAATTCCTTCTCAATATCACAGCATAGCATTTGGTAGGAATTTTCTTTTCCCAACAAAATATTTTAAAGTAGATCCTTAGAATGAGAAATTGTTGCTTATTTAATGTACTATGTGTTGCAGGAGATTTGTTTGTGCTGTTGCTTCAAGACCACCAATGGAGTCAGGCCTTGGTTTGGAGGGTGGGGTCCACCTTCAGCTGATCGGAGTGGACCATAGAATTTTTTGACCTACTTAGAGGAGATAGATGGACACACAGGAGGAATAAGGAGAAGTCAAAGGAGACACTCAGCCCTTCCAAGGGGGGACGCATAGAGAGAAGAGGGCACCGATGGCTTTTTCCATTGCTCTGGGGATCTATCATGTTTTACCCTAATATCTGACTCCTGACCATGTTTTATTAATAAAATAATAAAAGAAGCAACTTTAAGGGGTAAAAGGTATTTTTGTTAAAGTGAGTCTCTTAGAACCAGCCTGCTAGACTAGACCAACAGTTTTTACTGTTTTTAAGACTTCTATACCACAAGTTCTACTCCTCCAGGCTGAGAGAATGGCAGGAGCTGTTCCCAAGCATCTGCGGAAAGGAGGTGAAAAGGCAGATCTTAGTGAAAAGTAGGCCTCACCTGCTTGAAGGGTGACTGGTGTTGGTTAGCCTTCCATCACTGTAACAAACCACCAAGGTAATAGAAGAAAGAAAAGGATTGTTTTAGCTCATGGATTCAGAAGTTTTAGTCACGATTGACTAGAGCATTTTCAGACCTGGGGCGAGGCATCTATCATGGATGCAACTCACAATGGGACTCAGGGTCAGGAGTGAAATCAGGAGGACCAGGCTCCTCCAGCGCCCTTTAGTGACCTGAAGGCCCTACCAGACCTCAGCTCTTAAAGTTCCCCCCATTTCCCAATCACGTCATCCTGGCAACCAGCTTTTAGCATCCAGGTCTTTAGGGGACAATTGTGATCCAAGCTGTAGCTCTTAGCTCGTGATCAAAACCAAAGGACACCTCTGCTCTCTTCACTCCTCAGCAGATCAAAGGACTCGGTGCGGGGAACGTCTAGCTTTCCATAAGTCCCTCTCCTTAGTGGACTCTGACGTGTCTAGTGGTTTGGGAACTAACTCTGGAATTTTCTTGAAAGCCATCAAGATGGGACCTACAAGTCTTGGGCAGCAAGTTCCAGGAACCTTTGTCCCTAGCCCTTTACTTGTTTGAACCAAACTTTCAGAAACTGTCACAGGGTTGTTATACCCAGGATCTTGGGGACACCACAGCTACTTCTGGTAGGGATGGAGCCAGGAACAATGTCCTCAGATGTATTATACTCACATCCACAGTGATGAAATACTATCTGGAAGGAATGAGAACTTTAAAAAAAAGCAAGACCTTTAGAACATTGGGTATATAAATTATAATGCATTCATACTACAGTTAATATTTGTGCTTTATGCCAAAGGAAATAATGTAAATATGGGTTGGGACTGTAGCTCAGTTGATGGGGTGCTTGCCTAGCGTGCGTGAATCTCTGGGTTCCATTCTGAGCACTGCATAAAACTGAGTGGGTGGTGTGCAGCTGTGACTCCATTCAGAGCATTCGGGAGGTGGAGGCAATAGGATCAGCTCACTGTTGGCTACATAGTAAGCTCGGTATCATCCTCGGCTGCATAAGGAGTTCAGAGCCAGCCTGGGCTAGACTCGGAAGGAAGGAAGGAAGAAAAGAAGGAAGGAAAAGAAAGAAGAAAGAAATTTAAAAAAGGAAAAACAGAGAAAGGGAAATAAATGAAGAGATGTTGCCCTACCTAAAAGTGAGAGGCAGTTACCAAGTACTGCCCTAATGTGCTAGCCTATGAACAAAAAGTTCAGAATAATTCTGCTGTATTCTTGGAACCCTTTCAGGAGGTCTAGGGAAAGGAAAATTTTGAAAGAATTACAAAATCAGTGGAGCTGCCTTTTAAACAGATTTTCAACAAGCACCACTCCTCTTCAAGGTCATCTCACCAAGTTCCACACACTGCCTGGTGACAGGAAACAGCCTCCTGCCAGCGACCATATGCAGCCACTCGGAGGGAGTTTTGTAGTAGCTATTTACTACAGGAAAGTGCAGGAGGGAAAAGTGAAGAAAACAACTGAGATTATGAAGCAGCAGAGTTGGAGGAGTGAGCCGGGCAGAGCTGTGCTTAGTCTCACACTCGGGGCACTGCACTATGTCACTTAGTCCTTAGCTCCCTGCTAGATGAAGCCAGTGGCTGTAGGTGGTGTTTGCCTCCCACGAGAAGAGGCTCCAGTGGCCCTTTGAGACCTCGACACATCCAAGTTAGCCTTGCCAGCAGGATTTGGGATGGATCTGACAGTGAGAGACTGGGGGCCACATATGGATGGACCAATTTTTCCTGTTAGACTGGCTTGTTACAGTCACAGTCAAGTTTCTGGGTCCATCTGGGCAATAATGATTTGACTTGTTATGTTTTCCCCTCGATGTCTGTGTGGTCTGCTGTGTAGCTTCACTGAGGATTCTGGTCAGATGTCAATCATCAGCACCATTTTTAACCCCTCCCCCTCCCCCACCTCACTCTCCACCCTCTTCCCTCTCCTCTTTCCATCACAATTACAGCATCCTCCTTAGTCATCATGGTTCCATTTCTGTTGCTGTGATCAAATGCCCCAAAGATAGGCAACTTAGGGACAAAAAGGCTTGTTTTAGTTCTCAAATCCAAATTATATAGTACATCATTGTGAAGAAATCCCAGCTACAGGAGCGAGACAGCCAGTCACATCACACCCACTGTCAAGAGAAGAATGAATGAAGGCTTGAGCGCTTGGTGTTCAGCTAGCTTTCTCTACTCAATACAATCCGGGACCCCAAATCAGGGAGGGAATGGAGCTGCCCACTTTTGGACTGTGTCTTCCAACATCAATTAAGGCATCAACACAATCCCACCCAGACACGCTCATGGATCAACCTGTTCTAGATAACCCTTCATTGAGACCTCTCTTCCCAGGTTGTGGTCATCTGGCAGCTAAAACTCTCATCGCAGGGAGTAAATTTAATGAAGTGGGGAGTATTGCCATAGAGACATTCCCAGTAGTGGGTTGGTCACTCTTCTATCCCAAGAGACTCTGTCAGAGTCTTCCACCCAGTCAGAGTTTGGCATGTGCTTCCCATGCAGATGAGGGAGCAGTATAAATAGCTCCTCTTTTCCCCCGCCCCCTTCTGGTGCCAAGCTTCACACTGAGTCACATGCACATGGATGCATCTGTGCCTGATGCTCACATTCTCTGAATAATGTCATACTTCAGCTGGCCCCACAGGTACAGAACACTGTCCCTAACTGAAATGCCCCAAAATTCAGGAAGGAGAACCTTTTTCTTAAATTAAAATTGTTATGGCACAAATTTTAAAGGAAAATAATTTTTTAAAAGAAATCACAGAATTACAAAAAGATCATTAAGCAGGAAAATATGAATATTAAAATTTCAACAGCCTTCCTGAAAAGAGCTTTTTGTTTGTGGCTTAATGCTCAGTTAAGACTGAATTTCAAATAAGTAACAAGGACTATTTATTAGTGAATATATGTCCCTTATGTGTAGAATGTCTTTGTTTTTTTTCCTGAGACAGGGTTATATAAAACATCCTTATGCATAGAAATTAGTGTTCATTTATCAGTAACATATAAGAGACACAAAACACCTATTTTTGATATCTGTATGTGAGTGTGTATGTGCATATATGAATGTGTGTGTTTGTTTGTATAGGCTTACTTGTGTGTTTATGTATGGACACATGTGTAATCCAGAGGTCAACCTTGTGTGTGTGTGATTTTTCATGTGCCATCCGCCTTTTATTATTATTTTTTTATTAGATACCATGGGATATGTGTGGAGGTCAAAGGACAACCTTAGGAATTCTGCCTCCCCACCCCCGGAATGTGGGCCATGGGATTGCACTCAGGATGTCAGGCTTGGCTGCAAGCATCTTTACCCACTGAGCTTTCTCTCTAGCCCCCAACTTGTTTTTGTGAAACAGGGTCTCTCACTGGCTTAGATTAGGCTATCTGGCCAGTGAACCTCAGGGATCCTCCTGTGCCATAGAATAATCCTTTTGTACACTGTAGAGATTTGTCACTCCAATTGGTTTAATAAAAAGCTGACTGGCCGGTAGCTAGACAGAAAGTATAAATGGTACAGCCAGACACAGAGAACTCTGGGAAGAAGGAGGACAGAGCCAGCTGCAGAAGCAGCAATGTGCAGAAGTTCATAGATTAGGTAAACAAGTCTTGGTAGCACACAGATGAATAGAAATTGGTTAATTTAAGTTGTAAGAGCTAGTTAGTAATAAGCCTGAGCTATTGGCCCATCATTTATAGTTAATATTTAGTCTCTGTGTAGTTATTTGGAAACTGGTGGGCAGTAAAGAAAAGTTTGCCTATACTTTTGTCTCTACTTTCTCAGCTCCAGTATCACAAGCATGCCCTATTGTGTGTGGCTTTTTTCATGTTTGTTTGGGGGATTGAACTCAGATCCTCATGCCTGCATGACAAGCACTTTACCAGCTGAGCCATCTCCCCAGGCCAAAAGCACTTATTTATTGTTACCTAGAGTGTAACTAGGAATCTTTTACTTTATCTGGCAACTCTAACTTTGTTAATTTTCATTTCTGAAAAAAAAGAGTAGAAAATAATAATGAAAGAAAAATAAATGGTTCCTGTCTCTGCTCCTCAGGAATGAGATGGCATTTTCATAAATTCTCTGGGCTGTATTCCCCTGCCTCTTGCTCACTCATTTTTCAAGAAAGAAATTCCAATCTCAGCATGAGCAAGTTGCCTAAATTCACACAACTCCAAAGCCCATTTTCCTTTGTCAACATCTGGCATAAATTATTTTAAAT
>NC_022012.1:69824161-69850103 GCF_000317375.1 Microtus ochrogaster | reverse complement strand
TATGAGCGCTAGCTAAGCATGGGTCAGTGAGCCAGCAAGCAGCAATCCTGCCATGGTTTCTGCTTCAAGTTCCTGCTCATGTTCCTGCCCTGGCTTATCTCAGTGATGGATGGTGACCAGTGAGCTGAACTAAACCATTCTTCCCCTACGTTGCTTTTGATCTTGGTATCTGCTACAGTCATGGAATGAAACTAGAACATTCTCCGAAACAAAAATAAACCCCTGGGAAACTCCAGATGCCAGGGTCTTCTTGGCTCCATGACTAGAATTTTCCAAGACCTTAATTTGTCTTCAAAGTATTAAATTCAAGCTCACATACTTATAAAACAGTCCTGAAGGAATTGCCGGGGATCTGCAAGCCTTCTCAGTTTTTCTGGGCCCTGTGGTCCACACAGCTTTGCCCCAAGTCTAGTTAATTTCCCATGTGGGATCATGTGGACTTTCCTGTTTTCCTGCTTTTCTTTCTTGTGTACTTAAAAATAATTAAGGATCTGGGAAGTAGAAGAGATTTCTTAAGTGAACTGGGGGCGATTGGGGATGAGAAATGAGTGATCAGTTGGGGGAGTAGGGGAAGAGACCACTGGATGAGAGGTGCATTTCGGGGTCAGGTAAAAGCCTGGCACAAGGGAATCTCCCAGGACTCTCCAAGAAAGACCCCAGCTTAGACTCCTAGCAACAGCACATACATAGCCTGAACTGGCCATCTCCTGTGACCAGATTGGTTTCTAGTCCAATTATCATCAGAGAGGCATCATCCAGCCACTGATGGAAACAGATGCAGATCCACAGGCAAACATTAGGCAGAGTTAGGGGAATCCTGCAGAAGAGGAAGAGAAAGGAGTGGTGGAGTCAGCAGGGTCAAGGACACCATAAGAAAATGCACAGAATCATCTTACCTGGGCTCAGAGAAGCTCACAGAGACTGAACCAATGACCAGGGAACCTGCATGGGACTGCCCTAGGCACTCTGCATATATGTTACAGTTGTGCAGCATGGTCCTCTTGTGGGACTCCTAATAGTGGGAGCAGGGGCTGCCTCCAACTCTTTTCCAGGCTTTTGGGACTCTACTCCTCATACTGGGTCCCCTTGGCCAGCCTTAATACAAAGGGAGGTGCTTAGTCTTACTACAATTTGATATGCCATGTATTATTGATGCTCATGAGAGACATGCATTTCCTAAACCGAAATGAATGAGAAGGGGATTGGGGGATAGAAACAGAGGAGATGGTATGGGGGAGGGGAGGGACTTGGAAGAGAGGAGGAAGAGGAAACTGTGGCCAGGATGTAAAATAAATAGATAAATAGATTTATTTAAAAAAAAAAAAAGAAGAAGAAAGAAAGGAAAGAAAAGAGCTGAGGATCAACAGAAAACAGCAGCAGCCCGGACAATTTCAGTTCCAGGGTCCCGGGCATTTTCTTCTAAACGACAATATTTAACAACAAAATTGCTTCGTTTCAACCTCGTTGCGTTTCTTCGAGTGGGAGCCCTATAATTTAAAAATAATAAATGCAACAGACTGAGCATATTGCTTTCATTAATCCCCAATACTGCTTATTTTCAGCGCTTTTAAATTATTTGGGTGTGCTCAATAGATTTAGTTGAAGTGGAAAAAGAATCATTCAAATTTCAGACCATTTGCAGCCATCAATTTATCTGCGGTTTTCCAGCCAAGTAACCGAACTTCAAAGTAGCATTTAGTTTGAGTGATTTCTTGCCCCACCCCCACCCCCACCTCTGGCTGGTTTGAAACAGTGAATTAGTCAAGTAAAAATGTCGGAGGAGGTGAAGGGGCCATAAACAAGAGCATCATAGCCCCTGAGTTATCAGCCAATGTAGGTGGCTTTGACAGCACGTCACAACCTCTCAAGGACATCCGCAGGGAAAGTGGGAACTTTCAGTCTCGCCCAAGTGAAGGGAAGCAGTAAAACCCGTCACCTTGACTCCACTTCTAACCTTCCCATTGCTTGAATCCCAAAGACTTTGAAAAAACCAAGAGCTGGGAAGGTCCGGCAGCACCCAGCACTAACACTGAGTTTCCAGAGAAGAGCACAAGGTCTTAAATTTGACTTTCAGATAAAAGCTGGGTGGTTTGGGCTGGGGAGATGCCTAAGTGGGTAAGTGCTTGCTTTCCAAGTCTGGAGACTTAAATTCAAATCTATTCGTGCATGGACTTGGGCTGCCCACATGTCCCTGTAACCACAGCGCTGTGGGAGGTGGAGACATGGTGACCACTGGGACTTACTGGTCACCAGATTAGCTCAAGATTCAGCAAGAGACCTTGTATAGGGGGGCATAAGGAAAAAATGGGACACCCAAGGTCCTCTTTTGGCCTCTGTGCACACAGGCACGTATGAGCACCAGAACACACATGTCTGCATCTCTCACACACACTCACACATGCATGCGTGCACACACATGCACACACACACACTGTGGAATAGCACCTCTGCCTTCTATTATCATGCCTCGTGCTGTTCTTTAGATGTTCAAGACCATGGCTAAATATGATAGGAGTGCAGTGAGTGATCCTGTGGCCTGGCCGCTGTCCAACACAGTTCACATGTGCAATCATCCAACTTCCTGGCAACCCTGTCACTTAGGTGCACTGTTTGCTCCTCTTACAAATGCAGCGAAGTGACATTTCAAGGGGCCTCGTCAGTGACCGTGTGTTGAAGAGTGTTGGTGTGCTCAAGAGTCTTCCTGATTTCACCACAAGTTATGATTCCTAAGGAAATGAAAAGATGCAGGGAAGGGCACACATGTTCTTTCAGATTTGTCATCAGATAGACACCAGGGACATAGGATAGTTGGTAAAAAATGCATGCTTGAATCTCTTGGCTGGATCCTCAGTAATGAGACAGAGAAAGAGAGAGAGAGAGACAGAGAGAGAGAGACAGAGACAGACAGAGAGAGACAGAGAGAGAGAGAGGATGGTGGTCCAAATTTATAAGGCCAGTATTTGGGAAGGGAGGCAGGAGGAGGATTAGAATTCAGCGTCATCTTTGGCTGTAGAGTGACTTTAGGCCAACCTGGACTACACAAGACACTGCCTCGAAATGAATGAATGATTCACAGATAGTCATAAAATCCTATAGCATGTTCATGGCGACGTTTTGCAGTGTGTGCCTGGGCAGACAGGCAGAGCTTACGTTGTCAAAAGGACTGATTAAGGGAACCTCCCAACTCCATTCAAAATACAAATGCAAGGTGTGAGCCACAAAGTCAAGAGCTCCACAACACGTCGAAAGCGGGATAGCCCGTCCCAGGCAATTGGTTATTTCAGATTCATTAAAATTGACATTTAAAGTTCGCTACGTGTTGCCTGGCTTTCAGATTTAACTGTGGTTTGTTTGGGTTTTGAAGCTGTGGATTTGCTGAAAGTCTGGGCTGTTTCCTAGTTGGGTAATGAACAAGCCGTGGGCAGCACGGGGACCACAGAGAGGACCTCACTGGAAACATGCTTTTAGAAGAGCCAATGTGTTTATGGTTGAAAGACGATGACACAGCGCTTTGAGAAGACTCAAAAGGAGAACAGGGCACCTACCCGCCATGCCGTTTGCACACTTCTTTCCTGTTACTGATCTCTGAAGTGGCCAGAACTGGCAGAGCTTCCACAGGGCTTGTTAGAAATGAATGCATGGTTTCCGGCAAGGAGAAACTGCCTACACTGAAGAAAAGGCGGGTGACAGAAGGAACCCTGCCTTGCCATTCAAAGTAATTCTATTTTTGCTTTCTTTTAAATTCGATAAACAAGGTGTGCAATGAGATGCTAAGTGACTGGGTCTTTTGCTGTCATTTCTCTCTTTGGTTCTCGACCCCTAGGGAACTGGGAGTGGATTCCTGACATCCTGGAGGCAGGAGAGTCGCCTGCTACAGACCCAGCCGAATGAGGCAGACTCCTGGGTCCTCTCAGTGCTCACTTACCAGACGCTCACCGGGCACCTTCCTGTGGGTTAAAGCTGAGACGGAACTTGAACTTGTCATTCTGAAATCCTTATGGTTGACAGACTGTTGTAGCAATAAACCCAAACAACTGACGTGAGGAGACATGAGATCAAATCCTTATGATTCATCTAGAATCAATACCTAGAGGGTTTGGCTGCTCCTTCCCCACTCAATCAGTTAAGAGCATGTCTCAAAAAGAGAAGACTGCTAACATAGGAAAATGATGATGTGTACTGGGGAGGTGGCCAGCTTAATAGATGCTTGCCTAGCATGCACAATGACCCTGGCTTTGAAGCCCAGCACTAGGTAACTCACCTGTAATCCCAGCATCTGGGAGCATGAGGCAGGCAGATCAGGAGTTCAAAGTCACCCTCAACTACATATTGAGTTCTAGCGAAGTCTACATGAGATGCTGTATCAAAACAAACATAACATGTCAGGTGTGGCCGCCCTTTAATGCCAGCTCTTGGGAGGCAGAGGCAGGGAGTCTCTATGTGTTAGAGTCCAGCCTGGTCTGTATAGCCAGGTCCAGGACAGTTGTGCACCCCCCCACACACACACACGATTAATTCAACCACAGCAATGAGCAGCTACCTTTGTAATTCTACCAATTGTGCATAGACTCGGACTGGTCTCTGGAAGAGCTAGATTCCCTAGCAAAGGGAAATGGTTTACACTTGAAAGCCACAGCTGCTATGAAAATAAACATTGAATCAGTTTCTTCCTTTAAGTCCATGTTCCATTAGAATAACTACAGTAGGTGACATTTTTCACATTTTAATTGGTGTTTTGCTGATTTTATCAGAATTTCTGCTGATCAAAGCACATTGGCTATTTATTTATTTTGTAACGGAGCTAACTGTTCCCTGCAAGTTTAATGTACTGTAATGAATTTTAAATATCCTCCTAGTTAGATTACAAAGTGTTTGAATCTAGGCATCCTTGTTACACTGAAATTATTAATTGCTCAAATGGACTAAAGGTAACAGTCAGAGAAAATGTCACATTTTAAATGGATCTGGATTAGATGAAAATGTTGGGGTCACCCTTAGAAGTTTCAAGAAGACCAGCTTTTCCTGGCAACCTGCTTAACCCACTCCTACCTGCTTGGTTCTCAGACGTATGATAAATACATTCATTATTAGTTTATTCTCGGTAGCTCACAGAACAATAAGTTTTTATGTTATTTACACTCCAGTGACTTTGGTTTAATTGGCTTCTTTTATGTTATTTATATAAATATAAATCATGCTGGGTTTTAAAGTATTAATGATGCATTTTATGTTGTAGTGCTGTTTTTGTGCAGTCCAACACCCCATAAATTCACATTGTCCCTGGGCAATAACTGAGGAATGATACAGAATCTCCTTCCAAAGTTGAAGCGAACGCCCCCGAATCTTCCAGAACTCATACCCGAGATGAAGAGAGCCACAGAATTGCAAGGCACTTCCAGTTGAGTTAGCAAGCTAGTTTATTCAGATATCTGGAGAGCAGTTCTCCAGTGCTTAGAAAATGGCAGAGTAGACTTTTTGCTCCCACTGAGGTCTTATATGGATTGTCAACTTGACAAGATCTAGACTCACCTTGGAGATAAATCTCTGGGCATGTCTGTGAGACATCTTCTAGATTAAGTAAGCTGAGGTAGAAAGGCCCACCTTAAATGTGATGGACACCATTCTAGGGCTGGGATTCTAGACAGCGTACAAAGGGGAAAATGAGCTGGGCACTGGCAGTCACTGTTCTCTGTGTCCTGACCGTGGCTGCAATGTGAGCAGCTGCTTCAAGCTCCTCCCCTCAGGACTCCCCGCCATGACGGACTCTACCCCCCAAACTGTGAACCAAAACAAATCTTTCCCTTCTTAAGTTGCTTTTGCTAGGTATTCTTGGGGCAACAATGGGGACAGTAGCTAGTATCCACCACCACTCCATCCACATACACACACTTAGAGACACTATGACAAGACAAAGTAAAATATCCGCTTGCAGAGCACTTGAGTCTTGTTCCTTCTAGTTGACATGTGTAGTTGAACATTTCTCTTCCAACTGCCTGGTTCCAAATAGCCAACTCAGAGGCTGAATATTACTTATCAATGTTCAGCTGATAGCTCAGGCTTTTTTCCAGCTAACTCTTGCATTTAAATTAACCCATATTTCTATTTATACTCTGCTACATGACTTGGTATCTTTTTTCAGTATGGCATGCCCATCTTGCTTCTCTGCATCTGGCTGGTGTCTCCTGACTCCACCCTTCTCCTTCCCATCATTCTTAGTTTGGTCGTCCCGCCTATACTTCCTGCCTGGCTACTGAGCAATCAGTGTTTTAGTAAACCAGTTTGAGTGACAAATCTTTATAGTGTACAAGAGGATTATTACACAGAAGACATGATATCTGCAAATCTCCCACAGCCTTCAGAGAGTACGCCAGTACAGAAGGTGTGTTAAAATGCCTGGTTTCACATACATTTATCCAGTTCTGGGATAAAAATATATATATCCATCCCACCTTAGATTTCTCTCCCAGTTCCTGAGACAATGATGCCACTTTTTAAAGAACCACTCTGACAAATTCTCTGAGCAGAACAATTTAAAGGAGCAAGGATTTCGTTTGTCTCCCTGCTTCAGAGAACCTTATCCATCAGGGTGGAAGTGCTGGCAGAGCCAAGTCCCCCACCTCAGGGAAGACAGAAAGCAGAGAGGAGACAGAAAAGGCCCTAGGTCAAGATGGAGGCCCAGAGGACAAACCTGCTCCTAATGTTTCTAGCTCTCCAAATTGCACCAGCAGTTGGGGACCAAGCTGTCGACCCATGAGCTCTTCAGCGGAACACTTCATGGTCAAACCGTATAGTTGTCCTATTGAGGAGCACGTGATGTGTTCTAGCTTATTCATCTTGATTTCCATATTTGTATACTCAGTTTTCAAAGTGCTGAAAGAGTAACCATGACACAATAAAGTGTGTCTCTTCACACAAAGGACTCTTAGAATTGTGGACATTTTCTTTGATGGAAAAACTTTGGTCAAGTCCTTTATCCTCTCAGACTGGCTTTCCTTCTATTTGTAAGACTGACAGGAGCCCTTGCTTGCTTGGTGGGTTATTCTGAGAAACCAGTGAAGTGAAGTTGTATGGAGCCTTAGCATGGTCCTCTTCCCAGGAGTCCCTGCGCGAATAGCTATTATTGTCTATCTTCTGTGTAGTCACCCTCCAGACTGTAGGGAAGCCTCAAGGCAGATAACTGGTGTATATATATATATGTGTGTGTGTGTGTGTGTGTGTGTGTGTGTGTGTGTGTGTGTGTATATATATATATGTATATATATTACTCAGATGGAAACCTCTGTGGAAAAAAGCAAAATGTATTTAGCGAGAATGATTGATGTCACTGTGAAGGAGACAGAACATCAGATATTGAAAGCAATACTGTCTAAGACACTAAAATGATAACCAGTGGGACACAGGCAGCTGCTTTCAATATGAATCGCATGCTCCTTACAGAGCAGGCTGGAGGATTAGCAGGTGGAAGGAAACTAAAAGATGGACCATGGGGTACGCCTCACAATTAATGAGGGAGACTCATGCCACCAAGCCCATGAGTGTGGCTAACTACCTTGTTCTTACATACATTGCACTTTTTCTCTGCACTAGCTCGGTGGTAAAAGTTGTTAGAGTGTAATGATCCATTCTTCAGGTGAGATCATGGAGGCCGGGAATGGTGAAAAGGGGTTTGCCTCAGACAGACCTTGGGCTGGGTCTATCCCTTTTTGGGGGCTGTTTCCTGGGTAGTAGAACCTAACAACATCAGCTAGGGGTTATTGAAACAGTTCGTTACATCCTTCCAAGAATCCAAACAGGTGTTCTAGATTCCTCTCTGTTGCTGTTATGAAACACCCTGAGCTTAGAGGAGAAAGGGATTTCTTTCAGTTTGCCGTCCTAGGTTACATTGTTGTAGAGAAGCCAAGGCCAGAAGTTCAGTCATCCACAATCAAGAGCAGAGAGAAATGAATGCATATATGTGCATGGGTTTGCTTGATGTGCTCTAGACTCCATGTCTAGGGAACGGTGCCACTTACAGTGGGCTGGGTCTTCCCATATCTTAACTTAGTCAAGACAGTGCCACACAGACAGGACCCCAGGCTGATTCCGTGTAGATAATCCCTCACTGGGAGTCCAGGTTGTGTCAAATTGACAACAGTAGCCATCAGCGAAGGCATACTACCAAGAACTTCATTGTCCAGATAAGGGAATAGGTAAGAGGATGAATAACTTGTGGTATATAATCCAAAGCTTGTGGGAAGCCATTCTGGAGCACGAAGCCAGAATGTCTGGCTTCAGAATCCATACTCTTCAGAGTGTACCTTATCCCCTCCAGCTGAGCCAACATTGGAGGTCATAAATTGTTCTTCAGATTCAGCAAGCACCATTATCATAGGTTTCTGAGCAGTCTGGGACCCAGCCTACCACCAGAGCTTCTGATTCACGGAGTCCAGAGAACACTGACAATGTGCACTTTAAACATTCTCTCTAGCTGATGCGATGGTCTGGGACCCACCCTTGGAGAAGCCATGTGTCTCTACCAGAGACATCTGATCTTGGAGCTTCAGATACACTGTGCACTACAGAACTTTTTGATGCATTCAAGACGGTCAAAAAAATATTTAATGGGCCAGCGTGGGGAGGAACCAGACATGAAGTCATGCTTCAAGACCCCTTTAGGATCCTGAAAATGCAACGTGGAGTCGCTTAGTTGGCATTTGTAAAGGATTCCTAAGAACAGATGTGCTTTGTACAGCTGTGGTCATCTCCAGGATTTGTGAGAGCAACAAAATCACAGAGGTTGCCTTCTGATTACACTGTAGTATAATTCATTAGCTCATCACAGGCAGTCTGGAAATGGGCAGCAGGTGGAAGAGAGGGTCACCCAGCATTGTTTCGTCTTCCTGATGGGGCTTAGCCTGATGCTGCAGGAGGATGGGTTGCTTGGTGAGTTCCAGAACTATCACTGCTTTTCTAGAATTGTTTTCAGTGTTCTTCTGTTATCAACCAAGATAGCAGTTTGATTCCATCCCCTTTAAGGTGCCCAGAGTGTCCAAAGGTTGTTTGTCCATTTGGTGATACAGGGCAATGAAGATGTCACAGCAATGCAGAATGCTGTAAAATGAAGATGACACAGCAATACAGAATGCCATGACAATGAAGATGACACAGCAATACAGAATACCATGACCATGAAGATGACACAGCAATACAGAATGCCGTGACTGTGAAGATGACACAGCAATACAGAATGCCATGAAGACTGCACCATTGTGCTCAGCTGCACCATATTTCATAGAGTTGCCCACACAGCTTCTTTTGTTTGATGTGTTTATGAAGCTTCCTACAAAAACTCACAGGTTGGAGCTGGAGTTAAGGGCATATACTGCCCCGACAGAAGACCTGAGTGCAGTTCCCAGAATCATGCTGCTCAGTTCACAACTTAAAGCTCTAGCTGCGGGGATCTGATACCCTCTTCTGGACTCTTCAGGGTCCTACCCCACACAGACACATTCAAACACTTAATTCAAAATGAAAATAAACCTTAAAAAAACCCTATCAGTTTAAGCGATGATTGATTAAATTTCTCGTTTGAAAAAGAACTGAGGTCTGAGTGCTGCTACGGAGCATCTTATATTCAGATTGAAGGGCTCTATTGGTGTAGGAGGGTCTTCTATCTATCTGTTGCTTTCATTGGTTAATTAATAAAGAAAACTGCTTGGCCTGATAGCTTGGAACATAAGTATGTGGGGAAGACAGAACAGAATGCTGGGAGGAAGAAGGCAGTAAGGCAGACGCCATGCTTCTCCTACCCAACACAAACGGTGGTTAGACTCATGCCAGTAAGCCACAGTCAAGTGGCGATACATATTAATAGAAATTGGTTAATCAAGATGTGAGAGTTAGCTAGTAAGAGGCAAGCGCTAATGGGCCAGGCAGTGTTTAAATGAATACAATTTGTGTGTTGTTATTTCGAGTGTAAAGCTAGCCGTGCGGGAGCCGGGCGGGACGAAAAGCAGGTCTGCTCATCTCATCACCACACTTCATGGTTCTCTGGGGGAACAGTTCAGTCGCTGTACCAGCAGGTAATCTCAGTACTTGACAGAGCACAAAACTCTGAGCCCAAAGCGGTTGCTCATCAAGTGCTCAGCTGGCAAGACGTATGTGTGGAGCAGTTTCTGAAGAGGACGTTATGCGGTCGAACATGGTTCAGCAGCCAGAGGCAGGCATTCCTGCTTCACCAAATGTTTAGGTTGAGCTGCTTTTCTTTCTATCACTTCCTACTGGCTTCCATTGAGTGATGTTGAGAGCAAAGATGTCATGAAGACCTTGTATTTATTTTAAGATGTTGAAACCCACTGCTCTTTACAATGTGTAGATAATTTTATTTTTATTTATAAAAAAAGGTCAAAGATAAAATAACAGATTCTAAAACAGTTACACAAAGCTTTCCACAGCCATATCTGTTTTATAGTTTGAAAACCAAGTGTTATATAGTTTAACAACTCCCACAACTCATTTCTAGGTATCCACCATCCCAGAACTCAAATGTATCTTCCTTGTCCACATCTTGTTCTGTTGTTAGGTAAGTTCAAGCATCTACAAAGAATATGAAATATTTCTTTGAAGGTTTTCAGAGTTTACATGAGCATTGCCTGTTTAGCTTTAACTGTCTACTTGATACAACTTGGGGTTATTTGGGAAGAGAATCTCAATTAAGTAATTGCCCAGAGCAGACTGGCTTGTGGGCAGGTCTATGGGGGATTATCTTCATTCTTAAAGGACCAGTCTACTGTGAGAAGCCCCATTCCCTGGGGAGCTGTTCTTAAACTGTATCTGAAAGCTTACACTCAGCTAGCAAACAGCATTGGCCATGGTTCCTAGCCCACTTCTTTGGCTGTGAAGTGAGTTCCTTGGTAGGTGGTCATACTGTGTGTGTGGTGATAACAAACAGGCTTGCTTTTAAGCTCCTGCCTTGGTTTCCCTTTGTGATAGGCTATAACCTGGAATTCTGAGACAAATAACTCTATCTCTTCCAAGTTTGTATTTGGCCAGGGTATCTGTCACAGTAACAGCAGTGAGCCCAGGAGCTGACTCCCCACTCCAGAAGCTGTTTTCAGTAGAAAGCCTTAGGATGAGGAATTGATGGGTACACACCATGATCTTTTTGTATTTCAGAACTTTTGCATGGCAAAGGATCAGAAGCCTGGGGAAGTCATTAGCAGTTTAAGAATTTAGCATTTGCTGGTTCCTCTCGTAAGAATGCTAATTGCATCTACAAAGAAAAGCATGGAAATAATGTGTTTTTAAATTAGATCTCCTAGCTGTAATGTGATTTGGAGAGGCACACTGTGCAAAGTGTAATACCCAAACATCAGAACCTAATGTTGAACCCTTTGTGCTTCTGCTCCATTTCCCTCCAAGTTAAGCACAAGTCTGGAATTTTTCCCAAAGGCAATCACTCTGAACTTTTCGAACTCATTTCCTTGGAGCTGTCATGGTCACCTTGACCGACTGTGTCCACCTCAGACATCCAAGTGATCTCCCAACTTCAGGGAGGAGATGGGAAATGATACACTAATTTCAGGAGGAAACAGCATGTTCAGATTTAATTAGAAGCCAGGAAAATATTTGATCAAATAGGAGCAAATGTTTTTGCAAAATATGTAGAGAGTATTTATGGTGTATTATTTAAAATAAATTAAAGAGATGAATCTTAATACTTTATTCACATTCATCTATATATTCAATTAAGAATTTTCACAGCATGTGATAACTCAAATATCCATTACAGATTATTATATAATAAATGATATAATTTTGTTAATACATTAATTATAAGCACAATCATTCTTCAATGCTTGTGATTTGGGGATTTCTGAATTTTAAAAACAATCAATCCTCTCTCAAAGAAAAAGCTAAAAAGGAAGAAACAGCACAGTTTTCTAGAGACTCCCCCAAATGGCTGTTGATCTAGACTTCTACAACCAACAAAAATAGCCCTTAAAAAGAAGATGATACGAAAAGTATTTTCAGTAAAAAATAAGCTGGTAAATTGAACCCAAAGGAAGCAGTGAAAGTTGTTTATCATATACCAGATTCACAAGGAATGGAGGTTAGGAGATAGATGGGTGGTAAGTAGCTTAGTGCGTGTTCCAAGGTCTTGTGTGTTGTAGGATGTGGTCAAAAATCCTAAGTTGCACTGCAGTTTGATAAGTCAAGAATTCACTGTATACACTTAGGGAAACACGTGAAAGACTGGAGAGACTCTGTAACTGCCAAGCTTACAGTGAAGAGTAACCTGCATCCTGTAAATGGCAAGAGAGGATAGAAAAAAAACAACAAAAATGAGTGATTAAATCATTTCTTAAAAAGTTATAAAATGTGACAGCAGTCAAATCCAAAGATGTCAGAAACTGTATTATAGGAAAATGAAATAAATATTCTAATTAAGAGGAGAAACATGATGTGCCCAGCCCCAATAGATAGATCTAAAACATGACTCCTGTACCTAAGGTTTAGGGTACACTGTGGAAGAGGAGGCTGAAAGAACCTAAGAATCAGAGGACCCGGATGTCTGCCATAAGATGTGTCTTCTGTATACAGAAGGGATGCTGCGCCCGTGAAGTCTCAACATTATGTCTGCCTGAACAAGACCTGCATAGTGCCAGCACACTGACGTGCTCACGAGACAATACCACCTCCGTTTATTCCTTCAGTTTACACATTGACCTCACTGACACCCAAAGGTCTGCCTGTTTTCTATGAGATTCTAAATCAAGTCAAGATGAAATGAAGGTTTACCACATTGTAGGGAATTTCCTCCAAATGGAGACCTTCTCTCCAGGGAGGAGGCAAGAGCTCATGAGACTCAGGAGGTCAACAAAAAGTCAACAACAAAGCAGGCTGAGCAAGCCATGAGGAGAAAGTCAGCAAGCAGCCCTCCTCCATGGCCTCTGCAAGGGCTCCACCGCCAGGCTCCTTCCCTGTTTGAGTTCCTGTCTTGACTTGCTTTGATGATGACTAGTGATATGGAAACCTAAACAAAATAAACCCTTTCCTCCCCAACTTGCTTCTGGTCATGGTGTTTCAGTGCAGTAACAGAAACCCTGACTAACACACCCTGTAAAATATCCCGCTGAGAACCTTCTGCTATGTTTGCTTGCTTGTCATGAACATCCTTAATTTGTGTTTATCTTAAAATACTGTTATTCTCCATCCGTGTTTGAAAGGTAGTGTTGTAGGGTATAGCATTCTTGATTCACAATTGTTCTTTTTCTCCTCAAACTGAACCTTTTTTTTTGCCTTATTTGCTCTTGCTCTTTTTCATTGTAGATCTGAATAAAATGATTACTAACGACCACACAACAGAGTCAATATTAGACTGCCTTGAAATTCCTATCAACAAAATTAGTCCCAAACTCTTCTATTTAGCCCCAGGCAGATTCTTAGGACAAGGGCAAAAAAGCAGCCACATTGTTTGCCCAAATACCACAAGAATGGTCTCTAGCCTAGTTGCTATATTGTTACCCTCTGAAACCTCTTGAGCTCGGCCTCCACAATTCATGTAGCTCTCCGCACTGCTGTCTGCCACGCTCCTACTAGAATGGAATTCTAGTAGAATTCAACCACCACCCTAGTCCAAAGTCTTCTATGTTCCACGGAACATCATAGTCAGGCCTGCCACACAATATCCTATTTCCCTGGTGCCAACTTCTGCCCTCGTTTTTGCTATTGCTGTGGTAAAACACCTTGACTAAGGTGACTTACTTAAAAAGGAGTTGAACTTGAGTCCCAGCCTCAGAGGGTGATAGTTCATGCTAGCAGAGTAAAGGACAGCTAAACACTCTTCATCTAGAACCATGAGGCAAAAAGAAAGCACTGGAGGTCACATGAGTCCACAAGGCCACGCCTCCTAATAATTTCCAAATATTTCCTCTAACTAGTGATCGGGTATTCAAATATATGCACCTATGAGGGGCATTCTTATTCAAACCACAGGCATTGACCTGCAATCTTTTAATTTGATTGACCAAGCTCAGAATCTGATCCTGATTCTGCCAAGAATCTGATCCTGTGCCTACAACCAAGACTCTTAGATTGACCTCAGAGGTCAATGCAGGGTCCTGGCTTTGCTCCAATGCGCTCAGTGTCTCCTGAGAGACTGGAGTTTTGCTTCCAGCTGTCCACTATGGTTGTGGAGGTCCAGTTTCTGGTGATCCAGTTGTCACTGCAGGACTGAGAGTCTACACTGCTGTGGTCAGGGCTTATTTTGAGTGTGTGGTCCTAACAACAGACTCAGATAGTAGATAGACTTCGCTGGATCTGAAGTTGGATATCCTGTCTCTGGTGGGTTCATAAAATTCAAAGATTGACCAAGGTTTTGACTCCATCTGACCATCTTGGTGCCTGGTAGGCAGGCCCACTCTTGATGCTTCTATACAGTATAATTTATAAAATACGCACCAGTGTGCGTAATGATTAATAGATGGGGGTAAAGGGAAATTTTTACATTTTTACTCTACTTATTTTATAGTTTGAATCTTAAATGCAATTTTACCATTACCTTTGTAATTAAAGAAATCTGATGTGAAAACAACATGCTGGGAAGTAGACAAGTTGATAAAGATTGACCCCAGGAAGCCCCAGGGAGACTAGGGACAAGTTCCTAGAACAAGCTCCAT
Organism: Microtus ochrogaster; assembly: GCF_000317375.1. Classification (NCBI taxonomy): domain Eukaryota; kingdom Metazoa; phylum Chordata; class Mammalia; order Rodentia; family Cricetidae; genus Microtus; species Microtus ochrogaster. The sequence continues at coordinate 69,835,443 of NC_022012.1, read as the reverse complement.
GGCTCATTAATTTCTACAATATCTTTAAAGACACTTCCATTTGCCTCTGGAAAATCTGTGGCTCTCACAACCAATCAAGGGGTATTGCCAGCATCTATCAGAGCAGAAAATGAAGATAAAATGTAACATAATGGTCCAATGAAATCAGTGGAGACATCCCCAATGTTGATCTGTCTCATGTGATAGCTCTTAGGCAAAGGGTCTTTCACCAGGAAAACCTAAATAAATTAGACAACTAAATGAATTGGATAATTTTCCTCTTAACCCTCTCTCCCCACCAGGTGGGAGCCAGTGGAGATTAGCTGCATTTGCTGGGCCCTCTGGTATCTAAGGCTGCTCAAGAAATCTCTCAGAACCTGGATTTGAACAGGAGATCCCTGTCAGTGGAGAGAGAACAACCTTCATACCCTTGTTTGCTTTGAAGGAAGGCTCTCCCTTGGCTTGGCCCATGAGGTCTTTATGGAAACAGCTTTGTCTGGCTCCTATCCCTGGAATTGCTTGTGCAGTGTACTCTGAAATGAGTTAGGAGTGTATCTTCTGATGTAGTATGATAACTTTTGGTAAATATCTGACCTGGAGTTTTCTATCATACATAAGCCCAGGCTAGCCTCAAACTCCCTGTATAGCTTAGGATCCTCTTGAATATCTGATTATCCTGCCTCCATGTGCTGAGTTCTGGGGTTACAGGACTGTGCCCCCAAAACCAGTTTATGTGGTGTGGGGGGATTCCAGCCCAGGTTTTGGTGCACGCTAGGCAAAGGTTCTATCCACAAAGCCACATCCACAGATCCTTATTTTCATAGTGCACTAAATAGAGAGCAACTGTGAGCATGGAGCACAGTCCCCACCCCCGGCAGATCCCTCCTCAAACACTGGTGCAGGAATTGCTTTGGAAATCCATCTGCTATTCCTGTGGTAGACTCTCTGATGTTTCTGGTTATTTTTTTCAAGTCAGGGTTTCTCTGTCTAGCCCTGGCTGTCCTGAAACTAGCTCTCTAGACCAGGTTTGCCTCGAACTCACAGAGATCCACCCGCCTCTGCCTCCTGAGTGCTGGGATTAAAAGCATGAACTACTACCCCTTGCTGACCCCGATTTTGAAGAAACTCTCAGGTTCTGTGAAGGTGGCTAACTTAGGAACCCCCACAAAGTACTGAAGGAGTAACACTTGCTTGATAAAGTCTGTGGAGAGTCCTCTTCATTCCGATCTTCAGTGACTTGCAACCCCTGTGACGTCACATCCTCCTCTTTTCTGGGTAAGAAAAGACTGGGAGGGATTTTTGCTTTCTATTAAAATGTTGTGTACACTTCCTAGCTTCCTAGAAAGTTCACCCACACTGCTCCTACGCATGGACAGAGTCCTGGGCTGCTGGCCTTCATCATGCCGGTGGGCACCCTGTTCCAGTCAACATGTCCTGACGCAGTTTCTTCTGACTTGCAATCTCTGCCCAGCAGGTGGGCCCCATTGCAGCTGCACCTTAGCCCAATAAGTCACACCACAAGAGAAGCGGGTGGGCCCTCGGCAAGGCAGGCTTCTCCCAAAGGCCAACAGCCTCTCCCCTCCTGAGTGTGACCTGATCAAGTACTAAACTGGTTCACAAAACTTAACAAACCACAAAATAAAAAAAAAAAAAGCAAGCAGTTCAGTCTCCAACAGTGGTCTCCTAAACAGACCAAGGGCTGGAAGTCAACAGGACTGATGTCCTGTGAAATATATTACTTAATTAGTTTTCCCTTCTATTGGAGAGAAGGTGGAGCAGGCAGGGGAGGGGGTCGGTATCCAGTGGGCTATGGTGAAAATATCCATAAATTCAAATCTCTGACTTGAGCCATTTAGGGTGGATTTCATTCTTCCTGTAGGACAAAAATGGCTGAATCCACGTGGAAAATCCTTCTCAATGAATAAGAAGGGTGTGTGGGTTTTTTAGCCTATGAAATCATGTTTAAAATGTAAGGCTTGTTCAAGACCACTGGGTTATGTAGACTGTGGGGAAAAGTGTTGCCTTGTTATCAATTTAACAATGATTCTTCTTTATTGGCTGCCCAGCTGGGAGCTTTTGAGCTGCGTAAAGCCAACAGAATTCACTGGGGGTTACAGCGGGCCCACATTAGCAGGATAGATTGGGCTGTGATTTGTGTCACCAGGCTCGTTTTACACGGAGTGTTTTCCATCCGCCCACAGCTTCCTGGTAGTGTCGAATCTGTCTAGTCAGTTGAGGGCCAGTAGCTTAAGGAGCTAATGAATATTCATTTCTTTTTTCCCTGGGTACAAAGTAAAATAACCAGTAATTAGTATAATATTTAATACTTCTATTCAAAATAAATAAATCTTTTGTAAAAAAAAAACCCTAATTATTATAATGTAGCAAATTCTGCATATGTAACTGGAGTTAGATGTAGTGTTTTGAAAATGCTTCTAAGCCCTAATTTACATGTTTTGAGATTAGTTAATTACTCCCCTTGTACGCATAAAACAAAACTCTAAATTCCTTATTCATTTCCTTGTCTCCCAAGTTTAGCTGATCCTGATATTTAAATCTCGTATTTTTTTCTTAATGTTTCAGATATGTGTATTTTGAGCAGTGCTCTGAGTTTGCATGTGTTCTCAGCCTCCCCCTTCTCTCAGACCTCAGATAGGCAGAGGACACTGGGCTTACGGAGAGTCCCCGGTGGTGCTGATCCTACTTTTATGTGGCAAGGTTTGCTATTTAAATTTTTTAAAATATGCTTTTTTTAAACGCATTTCATTCATGGAAGGATTCGTCACTTTTTTCTTGTTATTTTTATTCCACCAAAATCCTATGGAAAAAAAACCATTTTTTTTAATCACCAGATATACATGAGGGAACTAGACTCCAAAGAAGTTGACTCCCCGAAGCAAAGAATAGGATTCTAAATTATTCATCAGTCTGAATCCAAATCCAGTTTCTACCCCAGCTACAAATTCTGAAGCCCCCTCCTGCCAGTTGTTGAAGGGAGAAGAATTTAGAGGAGGTGTGACTGTGTCCTGGTTGTTAGGGTTTACATCTAAGTGACCCCCCACCCCAAGACCTATGTGCTTAAGGGCTTGGGAGCCAGCTTGCAATGCTATTAAGAGATTGTGGAACCTTCTGGAAGTGTAGCTGGTGGAAGTTCAGTCATTAGTAGTGTGTCCTTACGGAGTTAGTAAGACCCTGGCCCCTTATTTCTATCTTATAGTCATATCTTAGTTCGGGCTTCTATTGCTGTGAAGGGACACCACGATCACGGCAACTCTTATAAAGGAAAACATTTAAGTGGGGCTTGGCTTACAGTTTCAGAGGTTTAGTCCATTATGGTAATTGTGAGAAACATGGAAGCATGCAGGCAGACATGGTGCTGGAGAAGGAGCTGAGAGTGTTATATCTTGATCTGCAAGCAGCAGGAAGTGAATTGTAACACTGACCCATGGCTTGAGCATCTATGAGACCTCAAAACCCTCCTCCACAGTGACACATTTCTTCCAACAAGACCATGACTACTCCAACAAGGCCACACCTTCTAACAGTGCCACTGCCTATGGGCCAAGCATTCAAACACAGGAGGGCCATTCCCATTCAGACCACCACAAGTCACCATAATGTAAGCAGCTTTTGCTCCACTGTGCATGCCCTGCCATGATATTCTGCTTTCCCATAGGCTCAAGACTATGGGCAAAAAGCTTCAAAACCATGAGCCCAAATAAATCTTACCACCTACAAGTCAATCATATCATTGCCACTGTGGCGGAAAGCTGAATCACACTCACTTATGTCAATCAGCATTCACTAGGTATCTTCGTGGGCTTAAGACCCTATGGGAGCTGACCTATGCTGGGTCAGAGAGGAAGCCTGGAATCTGCGGTCTTTTAGTTAATGCCTCTTGGACCTGTGAAAAACAGGAGCCTTCTAACCCACAGTCTGGCAGCCTCCCAGTGATGCTATTGCCTGCCACAGAGACTTGGAATATGTATGTTGGGTGTAGCCGTGGTCCATGAAGGCCTGGGTAATTCATGGAAATACAATCCTTTCATGTTTTAAGCATGCAAACACAGAATGCAGTGGATTTGTTTGAATAATGTGGGGTTTGGAGTACAGGCAACAGCCTTGAGTTTAGATTTTTGTGTGTATGGGAGACTCCCAGGACAACTAGAATAAGATTCAGACTTCTGAACACAGCCCGCTGCTGCTTGCCTCCCCCATCACCTCTGTACTCTTTCCGTCTTGGAGCCAGCATTTCCCATCACTAGCAGTCTCCTTTCTGTTCCTCCAGGGCAGGGGTTCTTAGCCTTCCTGATGCTGTGACCCTTTAATACAGTTCTTTCTGTTGTGCCGACCCCCTACCATAAAATTATTTTGTTGCTATTTCATAACTGTAATTTTGTAATTGCTCTGAATCATAACGTAAATATCTGATATGCAGGATATTTGACCCCCTGTGGGGGTCACGACCCACAGATTGAGAACCACTGCTTTAAGTTGTTCCCTCTATCTGCACATGGCTGCCTCTTCCTCACCTTCAGCCTTGGTTCCCATATCACCTTCCAAAAAGCTTCCCTGATCCCCTTTCTAAAGGAATCTTCATTATCCCCATGGCCTCCCAGAGTCTTATTAACATAATGCTGTGTATTCTATCTTTATACTCTCTCTCTCTCTCTCTCTCTCTCTCTCTCTCTCTCTCTCTCTCTCTCTCTCTCTCCCCTCTCTCTGTTGTTGTTGTTTTCTTGTTTGAAGACAGAGTTTCTCTATATAATGGTCCTGGCTGCCCTGGAACTCACTTTGTAGATCAAGCTGGCCTTAAACTCACAGATATCCACCTGCCTCTGTTTCCAAGTGCTGGGATTAAAGGTGTGCGCCGCCACCATCTGACTTTATTTTCTTTCTTATTGGCTGATTTATTTACCACTCTGTCCTTGTGGCCCAACTGTAACACATGATTGCTGTGCAGCTATGTTCTCTGAACTGAAGCATTCCTTCTGGAAGGTGGGTCCTTTAAGACTCAGAAAGTAAGTGGATGAAGTCTCAGGAAACAATCATACAAGTCTGGGAATGTTCTGGAAGTTTACAAGATCCGCAGGTGCTTTCCCAAGGGTATGTGGACAATAGTCATTGCTGGGTAGAGATTCTGTGACTGGCCAGGCAGCCTACAAGTTGTGCATGCACTCCAGGAATGAAGCACCTGTGTCTTGTCACCAGTGCTCAGTGGGCTTTTTCAATGATGCAGCTGCCTTTGGTAATAACCCCAATAAACTTATGGGTTAACTAAGCTGAATTTGGGTGGAGGCATTTTTTAGATCAATAGATGCCCTATTGGAGGCAAATATGTACTTGTTCCTGTCTCCCTAGACAAAGTCAGTCACACAGCATAGGTACTCAATAAATGTACCTTAAAATGAGCGAAAGAATAACTGGGGGATAGTGTAATTTACAGAGTCACAGTTAGATCTGTCGTGTACGATGCCCCTTAGATTTACATTCACACTTAGTGGACCCTTGAGTAGCCAATCTGACCTTGTATCTTTATTTGATTATTCCAGCAAGAAGCAGGTCATTGCTTATCATAATCATCTGTCCAGTTTTTACATTGTGAGGTGGTACACAACTATAGAGAACAAGTATCATTCACCTACTTAATTCACATCCAAATATGATATAAATTCACTGTGGATCTTGGCTAAGTCAGCTGGCTCGAAATGTCCTGTTCCCTCATCTGCAAAGTGGGAGACCAACACCTACCCTGGTACAGTGAAACATGAGTGTTGCAGGTTATCAGATGTGTCCATACAGTATCACATTTAGGAGGTATTTAAAGTGGACACAGGGGGAAGGTCAAGGAAGGGTCAATTTCCTTCTTGCCTCTCTGCTCCATTTTTTTGCTGTGTATTGTGCAAGTCACACACATTTGTGTTTAATTCCACCCATGACAGGAATATTCTGTATACAGTTTGCTCTTGAGGACACTTGAGCAACACTGTGAAGTGCTGTGCTCAAAATACTTCCTACTGAAAAATGGGCTTTCCTCTGTGTGATCAGTTCCACTTCCCACTCCATCAAAGTTACCTGTTCCCTCTATCCACCAGACAGTAGACATGAGCATGAAGGAGAAGACCAGTTGATCAACTGTACCGGTTGATGTAGCTCAGAATGACAAGAGAACGCTGCTTGCTGGACTGGGAGCCACAACACAGGGCCATCAGTGGGCCAGCCTCAGTCCCCTGGTGATAGAACACCATAACTTCTCCATCCGTGGACTCTGACTTGGGCTCTGGAATGAATGGCAAGACATACATGATACTGCAGTTACTTCCTGCTATTATCAAAGGCTCAGGAGCTCCAGCAAGATGACCTCAGGCACCAGGATGCGCCAGGCATAGCTCCCAGTGTCGTGTGATCGACAGAGGTACACAGAAGTCCTCAACTAGATTTGGAGTCAAGTTGAGTTCAGACTCCTGTCCCATTGTGCATCTGCTCTGTGACTGGGTAAGTGATGCTCCGGGCTTTTCATTTGTTCCTTCTGTATAATGGGTATAATTCCATCTATGTCCCTAAGCTGATTTGGAAAACAGCCTACACCCAGCACAGGCTTAGAATGTGCAGAAACAGCAGTCTCTTTTCTGTCAGGTAGCATTGTTCCCTGGATGGGAAGTCAACAGAAATGGAAATGTGTGAGGATTCCTCTCATGACCCTGTGGCAAGGGGCTGAAGGTCCCCTCCTCATTTTCACCTTGCGTTCTATTTTCCCAAATGTTCCAGGTGAATTCTGGGAGGATTTGACAGTTCACTTCTGAATACTTCTTAGTTAGGGTGGAAGTAATGTGAGCAATAAATTATCATCTCTTCCCCACGCTCTTCCTGGTCATTATTCTTGAATATAATTAGAATGCCAAATGCAGACCATCCATCTTCATCCGGCAGCCATGGTGAACTGGGGAAAATGCTTACAGCAAGGAATGCTGGCAGAAGGAAGAATGGATTCCCATGGACCAGCAGAGAGCCAAGCTTAAAACCTGGAACCCAGGCACCAAGGAGGTGGCTCAGTCAGTCAGTGACGCACTTCCCACACAACAATGATTCTCAGACTTCCTAATGCTATGACCCTTTCGTAAGTTTCTCATGTTGTGGTGATTCCCAACCATAAAGTAATTTTTATTGCTACTTTATAACTGTGATTTTGCCAGTTATGAATTGTAATATAAATATCTGTGTTTTCCGATGGGTTTAGGTGACCCCTGTGAAAGGGTCATTCCACCCCAAGCAACCCTTGCCAAAGAAGCATGTGGACCTGGGTTCAGGCCCCCACCACCCATGTGTTGTTGCATATCTGTAACCTCAATACTGAGGGGAAAGGAACAAGCATATTGCTGGAGCTCGTTGGTCAGCCAGTCTAGCCAAATCAGTGAGCTCCGGTTCAGCCAGAAACTGTCTCCAAAAAAAAGTCAAACAAGAAACTGAAAACCAACCAAACAAACCAACATAAAACCAATTAGATGAAAAGAGATTGAGAGACCTGACATTGACCACTGGTCTCTACATGTACACATATGCATATACCTTTTCACACACATGTGCATATCCACATGAACATGTAAATATACCCCCTAAACACACACACACACACACACACACACACACACACACACATCTGAGTGCTCACTTTTTGACTATGCATGCCTAAGAATATACTTTGCTTTTAGTGGGTAATCATCCAAAAATCTCTGTTGGAAACCCTTACCGAAGTCTTTAGGATATATCCACGCTGCTGTGGCTCTCTCCCTTCCAGGATTTTTTGGGGACCATTCCATCGCATCCCCAAAACTTCACAAGATCTTGTGTCTGGATTTGTGGTCTGTTTCTGGTATCTTTGAATCTTTGTGATATTTTGTGTGTGAGACCATCAAATGATGCGAAATTTCTACCAGCAGGTCTGGACACTGCTGAAGAGGACACATCCTGAGGAAAAGATACAGCACCGGCCAGGCAGTGATGGCATGTGTCTTTAATCCCAGCAATAGCGAGACAGAGGCGGGCAGATTTCTGTGAGTTCTACACCAGCCCGGTCTACAAAGCAGATGCCAGGACAGACACACAGAGAAACCCTGTCTTGATTGAAACAACAACAACAAAGGTCTTGCACCACTGAACCTTTTTTAAAAGGGGCATATTAGCTGACCTGTATGCTTCTCTCCACAGAAAGCATAACCAGGCCATGCCATTTGAGGCCCCATTATAGACAATTCTGCTCATTTTTTTTCTTCCCTGCCCTACTATATTCATTAAAATTCTTGCGCTGGGACTAGAGAGAGAGCTCAGCAGTTAAGAGTGCTTACTGCACAGTCATGAGGACCAGAACTTGGATTCAGACCCACATAACAAACCAAGTGTCCTGCCCACATACCTGTAACCCAGCTTTAAGGAGAGTGGAGACAGGAGGATTACTGGGGCTTGTTGACTTCCAGTCCAGCTGAGAAATTTAAGCCCTTGATACAAGGAGAGACCCTGCCTCAAAGGAATAGATGAAGAGTGACGGAGAAGGACACCAATGTCCTCTTTGGGCCTCTATATACAAGTACAGATGATACACCCACAGACACATCTACACACACTCATACACGCACATAAATAAATAAATTTATTTTTAATTTCTATATTCAAAGTTTCCACCATCCCTCTCTTCTCCAGCCACTACTCACCAATTACTTCCTCTGAATGGCCCCTGTTTGGTGAGGGCGGAAGGCACTTGCTCTCATCAATGTCTTTTCTCTGGCACAAAGAGCAGATAGTAACAACTGAGCACACATTTTATCTATTTATTTTTTTCCCAGGAGACCAGTGTGCGGCGAACTTTCTGACCAGCAGGAAAGAACAGCCACCAGACGAGGATGCTTCTCAAATCACGCTTTATTGGAGCCTCTTGGTTGTAGGGAGAGCAGAAAGCAAGGGGCCCAGAGCCCTGAACTATAACTGCTTATATAGGGAGTCTGCCTAGCAACTTTTGATACTTTGATACTTTAACTGCCTTTCTGGAGACCCACCGGCAGGAGAGAAAGCAGGGGAACATCCCTGTCAATTACAGACCAGGATGTTCCCCTGCCGGTCAGGGGAAGTGTGGGCAGCTAGATCACAACAACTCACCCTGTTTTCCGGTGGAAGAACTGCAACCCTAATATGGAGTTTATCAAGCGAGGCTGGGGCCAAATGCCATCTTGTAATGGCAGCTTTTCGAATCGGCTCCCAGCACCAGTGAACATTTATTCAGTGACTGAAACATGCAAGGAGCTGGAAGCACTTGGCTACTTGATTCTTACAGTGTCCCCAAACTTAAATTATTTACCATAATGGAAAAAACAATTTCTTTTCCTCGGCCATTGCCAGATTCATGACTAAGACATCCCCATGGAGCAAAGACAGATGAATCAGAAGAAAGCATACATATTCTTTAAATAGAAATTTTGTGGGGCTGGAGAAATGGCTCAGTGGTTAAGAGCACTGACTACTCTTCCTGAGGACCCAGGTTCAGTTCCTTGCTGAACATGGCAAGCTCCTTGCTGTCTAGAACTCCAGTTCCAGGAGACTTGACACTCACACAGACATACATGCAGACAAAACACCAGTGCACATAAAATAAAAATAAATTTTTAAAAAATTTAAAAAATATTTTGTGTGCAGAGGCTTACGATACAGGGACAGCTGTTGGTGTTTATAAAAGTCTGTGTCACACAGAAGCAAAATCAGAGAAGAAAATGGAGGGGATTTAACAGTAATAAGCCAAGAGGAGATCACCAAGGCCTGTTTGTCCAGATACTCTTTAAGATCCCTGTGTGACATCCCTTCCCCTGAAAAAGGGATGCTTATACTAGTTAGTTTTAAATGTCAACTTGCCACAACCTAAAATCTGGAATGATGGCTCAGTGGTTAAGATTACTGGCGACTCTTCCAGAGGTCCCGAGTTCAGTTCCCAGCACCCCCATGGCAACTCACAACCATCTGCAACTCTAGTTCCAGGGGATATAACCTCATCCCCATCTTCCGTCCTCCAAGGGCAATGCACACATGTGGCACACAGACATATATGCAAGCTAAACACTCATGAACATATAATAAAAAGAGATAAATCTTAGAATCACCTGAGAAGGGAGTCTCAATTGAATTGTCTAGATCTTGTTGGCCTATGGGTATGTCTGTGAGGGATTGTCTTGATTGATAATTGGTGTAGCAAAACCTAGCACACTGTGAACAGCACCATTTCATGAACTGGGCCCTGAACTACACAGGGAAAGCTAGATGAGAGCCAGCTGGCAGCATACGTGCATCTGAGTCACTCTGTCCTTGGATGGGACGGTCACTTGAGTCCGTGCCTTGACTTCCCTACAGTGATGAACTGTAAGCTAAAATAAACCCTTCTTCCCCTGCATTGCTTGGGTCTAGGTATTTCATCACAGTAACAGGAATGAGACTAGGTCAACAGTCTCCAGGAGAGAAGAACAGTAGAGTTCAGTGGGTGATCTTCCCTGATTGTACAGATTGCTTCCAGGTGCAACTGTGTAAGACTGTCAGACAGATCTCCTTGCATCTCCTCCTGCAGTCCACATGCCAGGGTGCAGCTGAACGTGGATGAATGACCTTGATCCTAGGACATCTGCTGGGTTTTATTTAGCTGATAATTTTGAACTGGAAACACGAGTTTGTTTTGGACAAAGCAAATGCAAGATGATGAAAGAAAATTTAGAGAATGATTTCCCATTGTCTTACTACCCAGAAAAAACCAACAGTCATAAGTATTTGGAGCTATATCCACACATAGATATAGGTCCTGGCAGGGAAAAATGTAAAACAGTGTGGTGGTTTAAAGGAGAATGGCCCCTGTAGGGTCATAGGCTTGAATACTTGGTCCCCACTTAGAGGAACTGTTTGGAAAGGATTAGGAGGTGTGGCCTTTTTGGAGGATGTAATACCACTGGGAGTAAGATTTGAGATTCCTTAAAACCCACAATATTCCTAGTGTGCTCTCTCTGCCCCATACTTGTAGATCATACGTCAGCTCTCAGCTTCTGTTCTGGTGCCATGCTTGCCTGCCAGCTGCCATGCTCCCTGCCATGATGGACATGGACTCTAACCCTCTGGAACAAAAAGGCTCAAATTAATGCTTTCTTTTTTTTAAGTTGCCTTGGTCATGGTGTTTTCCCACAGCAGTAGAAAAGTAACTAAGACAGAGAGGCAATCTAGGCAATTACTCTGGTAATCAGATTTTTTTTAAAAGATGTCTTTATTTTTATTTTATGCGCATGAGC
>NC_022012.1:69820967-69823786 GCF_000317375.1 Microtus ochrogaster | reverse complement strand
AGAAATGTTCTACCCTTCCTGGCAACCTTTGCTCAAAATGTCTGTTGTAACTGCTATATCCAAACAATTTGAAGGGAAAAGTATGACTCTCTGATCTGTCCATATCAATATTAAGTTCAAATAGCTAAGTGCATAAATACAGTTGTTTACCTAGCTATACAGTATGAACTAAATGGTTTGAACATGTAATATTGTTTTACTTATTATCTCGCTTAACTCCAACACAGAGTTTGAAATGTGTTCTGAGGGTTTTTTGGTGCCACAAAAGAGGAAACTGAGTCATGAAATACATCTGTTTTACTCCGGTCCTGCTCTTACCATGGAGCTTTCCTGCTCATGCTGTCTCTGTCTTGGCCTTGCAACACATCTGCAGGAGCAGACTCTCTCTCCACGTGAGAGATGCGTTTGGAGCTCTGGTTGCTTCTCGGTGAACTGGAGAAGCTTTGCGGAAGAGCCGCCTGGGAGTCTGCTCCTTAGGGGCTTGGTTTTCTGGGCTTCTAATGCCAAGGTTTCACCAGAGAGGTTTCACCAGAGAGCATCCACTTGGAGTGGAAACAAAACCCACCAAGCTATGGTGTTCAGACTTGAAGGAAACACGATTTGAGAGAAAATGCTGTTTTGCTTTCACTAAGGTGAGTTGTCTTACAGGAGGCTAAAAGGCAGACTTGGGGTCCAGATCGGGCAGGCTCTGCTTAGCTGCCTGGCGAGGTCAAGCTCTTGCCTTCTGAGGCCTGACTTCACACAGGAGGAAGAACCACCAACCTCACTATTCCATCTAATTGCAAGCTTAACCTTCTCTGTGGTATTTGGGAAGCTACAGGAAGAGGGCGCTCTCTCCTCCTCCATCTTGCCCTGGTCCCCTAACCCTTGGCATTCAAAAGCAGCTAGCTTCCAGAAGTCTTGTAAAACTGAGGGTAAGGACAAACCCATCCTATCGTCAAGGATGGAACATGAACCTAATAGCTATGATGTCAGCTAGCTTGTGGGAACACAAGCCATGCACACATCCACAGCCTCGCACATCCACATGAACTAACACACCCAGCCATGCATTTTCAAGCAGTCTAAAATCCTCACATTTAAACACGCTCACACACCCAAACACAGAGTCACACACTCAAGCTCACACAGACGCTCACTGACACACATTTAAACATGCTCTCACACCCGAACACAGAGTCACACACTCAAGCTCACACAGACGCTCACTGATGCACATTTAAACATGCTCTCACGTACCCCTCACGCAAACACTCACGCACATCCCCATCCAGGTAGTCGCATTGCATGCTCAATACTGTTTTTCTGAAAATATCTGTCTCTCCTCACCCCACTCTGCTTCTTCCCATTTTTGTTAGACAGCAACAATGAAAAATCCTTCCCCATTACTTGAAAAACCAAGCGGATCCCACCCCACACCCCATACAAGCTAAACAGTGCACAGCTATGAGCATAGGCTGTGGGCCATCGGTTCCCTCTTTGGTAAGGAAGCTGTGCATACTAAACTAACAAGGACACAAGCTCAATTCTAAAATCTTGGGAGAATTTTTAGGCTGATAATTTTGATTTGCCTAGTAGCTCCCTTCTAGTTTAGGTAAAAGTTGGCCTTCTCAGAAATACCCGTAGTTCTCAGTCATAGAAAATGAGAAGCAGGGGTAGGGCCTGATGAGTGCAATCCTTAAATAACTTAAGAGCTAGTTATGTAGCTGGTGGGTAGGCAAATGGTTGGGTAGTCTGGGCACAGATAGTGGATAGATGGATGGGTGGGCACATGAGTAGATAAATGGGTGGGTAGATGTGTGTGTGTGTGTGTGTGTGTGTGTGTATGAGTGGACAGGTGGGTAGGTGTGTGTGTGTGTGTGTATGGATGGATGAGTGGACAGGTGGGTGGGTTGGTGAAGACTGATTTAATAGATGAGTTCAAAGAGCTCCAGAAGGCTAAGCCTTGCGTGGATGATGGGTAACCCTGAGCAAAATGGTCTAAAGCCCAGGTCAGCCAATTCAGACCATAGTGTTCATTGCACCATCCTCTGTGTCTCTCCCCACCCTCCCACACCCCCACTAAGTCTAAGCCTCCTAGGTGATTGTGTTCAAAGTGTGCATTCACTTCCTGCTTAAGGGAGACATACTGGTGCTGAATGGGTGGGTGTGGCCGCTATAGCCACCCCTAGGTACTTCCCTTCTGTTTGTAAAACACAGAGATGTACACAAGTTAGATAAAGTAGGAAGGAAGAAAACCAGTATCTATCATCTATCTATCTATCTATCTATCTATCTATCTATCTATCTATCTACCTATCTATCATCTATCTATCATCTATCTATCATCTATCTATCATCTATCTATCATCTATCTATCTATCATCTATTTATCTATCATCTATCTATCTATCATCTATCTATCTATCTATCTATCATCTATCTATCTATCTATCTATCTATCTATCTATCTATCTATCTACCTATCTATCATCTATCTATCATCTATCTATCTATCTATCATCTATCTATCTATCATCTATCTATCTATCTATCTATCATCTATCTATCTATCATCTATCTATCTATCATCTATCTATCATCTACCTATCTATCTATCATCTATCTATCTATCAATCTATCTATCTATCTATCTATCTATCTTCATCATCATCATCATTATCTATCTATCTATCATCTATCTATCTATCTATCTATCATCTATCTATCTATCATCTATCTATCAGAAATGTTCTACCCTTCCTGGCAACCTTTGCTCAAAATGTCTGTTGTAACTGCTATATCCAAACAATTTGAAGGGAAAAGTATGACTCTCTGAT
>NC_022012.1:69818142-69820867 GCF_000317375.1 Microtus ochrogaster | reverse complement strand
TATCTATCTATCTATCTATCTATCTATCTATCTATCTATCTATCTATCTCCATTTCTCCCTTGAGTTGTCTCAATAGCCAAATTCTTCCATGTCCATGAAGTGTTAAGGGGAAGCCGAGCGAGTTGCTAGCCCTGTCAGGTGGCTTCTCAGAATCATATTTGAATGAGACATAGAATGCTTTAAGCCAGTCACTCGCCTTCCCTCAGACTTTTTAGCTGCAGAAGCTAAAGGCTCCTCTAGCCTGAGGACTCGCTCATCCTCCACATTGCCTCTTCTTTCTATGTCTCCCCCTAGTGGACCATCATAGGGAAGAGCCCCAGCACACTGCTGAAGAGCCCACCCTACATGTTGGCACAGACTTTGATGTGAGGCAAATGGACCAACATAAAAACCGTCAAGAAGGAAGCCACCTCTACTCAGGAGTCCTCTTCATAGAGTTGTTGGGAAATGTTCCCCCTCCATGACCTCTATCCTGTTTCTTACATACCTTGTGGAAAAATGAAAGTATTCTGGGCTTTCTTTTTGGCTGGGTATCTCTCTTTCTGTCCTATTTATATGAACGTTTCCAAAAAGAATAATCCAATAAATGCCCATTCTGATTTTCAAGCTTTCTAGTGGTTACTGACCTGTTCTTTCAAGTGGTTTACTAAATTCTTCATGCTGGAACACTTAAAAAGAAATTACTAATGTGATTGTTTTTTCTTTCTAAAAATGACAGTCAAACAAATATCAAAACAGATTCTTGCCCCTGTGAAAAGTCACCGATGCCTATTATCTCTGCATCCGGTACCTGATCCACTTCTTGGTGTCCTTAAAATGTCTTTTATAGCCGGTTTAGCCATGCCAGGATGCATCCAGGAATGACACATAACATTTGGTTAGTACATCTCTTATGACTTCTTCCAGTGTAGACTGAAATTATACACACAGCTAAGCTAAAGTGGGGCTGGTGTGACAGACAGCGCAGCAGGTAAAGGTGCTGACTGTGCTCTGAGTTCAGTCCTGGAGCCCATGAAGGTAGAAGAAGAGTGCTGATGCCACAGAGCTGACCTCTGACCTCCACATGTGTGCCTGTGCTGTGTGCTGCACCCCTATACACATAAGTGGACAGGTGAGTGGATAGATGGGTAGATGGATGTATGAATGGATGAGCGGATAGGTGGATGGATGGATGGATGGATGGATGGATGGATGCACATGCGCACACAATAACAGAAAAAAATTAAAACAAAGCTAACAACAACAAGAAGCCTTTAAACCATCCAGAAATTGATTGAGGGCTGAGAGAATGAGTATGCAGAATCCATAGGTCAAGGTTTGCTCCTGATTCTGTCACCCACCTGCCTGCCACCTGCTACAGAGCACAGAACCCAATCTCGATCTTCTAATGTGGCCTGGGTCTTGCACAGACTATACTGTTTCTTGGGAAATCAGCTCTCAGAGCAACAGAATTGCAAACTTGCCACCCTAGTGGGTTAGCCATGCCAGGCTCCAATGCTGTTTCTTCTTCGTTTTCTCCAACTTTATCTGTCGAGGATAAAGGACCAGTTGTTCTAAAGACTATACCACAGTTCTTGAGCAAGCCAACAGGTATCTGTCACCGCACTTGTGGTGTTTCAGTGCTGGGGTTCAAATGCAGTGTCTTGTGCATGCCATGGGTGTGTGTGTGTGTGTATGTGTGTGTGTGTGTGTGTGTGTGTGTGTGAGAGAGAGAGAGAGAGAGAGAGAGAGAGAGAGAGAGAGAGAGAGAGAGCTATATTGCTCTAGTGTGTAATAAGGTAGATAAGCACTCTGTCAGTGGACTACAGCCCAGCCTGTGTGCTCCGTGCTAAGGTGTGATGAATCACCTGGTGCTGATCTGATCACAGTGAAATGTGACACTTACTAAGTCCTGATTGCTTATGCCCTTCCTGATACCCCGCCTCTGCCTCCCTTTCCTCCAGGCATAGGGCAGGCCACCTGCCACACAGGACTCTCGGGACTGACTTCAGGTGAGGAAAGTCAGAGCATTCTTCCACAGCTGACCCTTACACAGCAAAGTGAGAGAGAGAGAATGACACATGTCTGCTTCTGTGGCTTTCTGGATTTCCTAGATGTGCTACACTTTGGGGGAACATGTTGGGAGCCCTGGCAGTTCCTTCTACATCGGATATTCTTTAGAATTCATGAGAGAAGGCATTGCTTCAGCCACAGAGTCTTAGCTGTTACTTTAAGGCAGAGTTCTGACAAGAATTACGATAATTTTTACTTTTTAAAGATTTTTTTGTTTGTTTAGTGTGTGTGTGTGTATGTGTGTGTGTGTGTGTGTGTGTGTGTGTGTGTGTTTTGCCTGAATGTATGTAAGTACACTGCATGTGTTCCTGGTGCCCATAAAGGGCAGAAGAGGGCATCAGATCCCCTGTAACTAGAGTTATGGATGGTTGTGAGTGACCATGTGGGTGCTGGGAACTGAACCCAGGCCTTCTGCAAGCAACGCGTGCTCTTCACTGCTGAGCCATCTCTCCAGCACCATAGAAATAAGTGTAATTCTTTACATTTATTTGCCAGCTTCTAGAATAGGGAGATGGCCTGATGGCCCATTCCAGTGATCGTCAATGGGGATGCTTTTCTGCTTTGGTGTTTTTAGTATCTTTATGGACAGAGGAATTTTTTTAATTTAATGAACTTTACTTAATTGCAATTACAATTACGTGTGTGTGTGTGTGTGTGTGTGTGTGTGTGTGT
>NC_022012.1:69766385-69818042 GCF_000317375.1 Microtus ochrogaster | reverse complement strand
TGTGTGTGTGTGTGTGTGTGTGTAGGAGGTGAGAGGTCAACCTCAGTTATTCTTCAGGTACCATCTATCTTGTGATTTAAAAAAGGACTTTGTTTTTGGTTATATGTGTTTGGGGGAAGCTATGTGCTTGTGAGAATTCGGGTTCCCCCAGGGACTAGAAAGGGGCACTGGATCCTCAGGAGCTGGAGTTGCTGAGGCTGTAGTTTCCTAACATGGGTCCTAGGAATCAAACTCACCAACAAGCACTGTTAACGGCTGCCCTAGTTCACCGGCCCCCATTTGTCTTATTTCTTGAGACAAGATCTCTCACTGGGACATGGGGCTCCATGACTGCACTAGGCTTACAAGGATCTTTCTGTCTCCTCCTGCCCAGTCCTGGGACTGCAAGCAGGCCACCATACCTGGCTTATTGTTGTTGTCGGTTCTGAGACTCAAACTCACGTCCTCATCCTTATATGACAATCTCTCTACTATCTTTCCAGCTCCAAACTTACTCATTCTGATGCTTAAACTATCCCAACCCAATATATGTCCCAGTCAGCTGGGTCTCTAACAGGGAGGACGCTGGAAGATACCCACTCCAGCAAGCTTTCTCACCTGACTTTCTTTGAAGACCACCTGCCTGCTTCCCTATAATGATGTGGAGACTTTTTATTCATTATAAAAGCTTGACCTCAGCCTCAAGTCCCCAAGTAGCTCTTATATCTTAAATTAGCCCGTTTCTACTAATCTGCACTCTGCCACATGTCTTTTTACCTCTCCGCCATCTTGCACATCCAACTTGCTGTCCAGCCTGCTCTGTGTCTCGCTGTTGTAAACCCTGCACTTAGATTCATTCCCTGAGCTTCTCTCTGTGTCCAGAAGGTCTACCTATTCTCTTCCTGCCTAGTTACTGGCCGTTCGACTCTTCATGCACCCAATCAAAAGGTGCTTTGGCAAAGACACATCTTCACAGTGTACAAAACGATTACCTCACAACAGCCTTCAGACTTGGCTGTCTTTGATGTTGGTCTGGTTGCAGGATAAGGGAGTCACGAATGAAGTCCTGAAAGCCTCTGTGAATCATGAAGAACATGGCTGATCGAGTAAGTGTGCTTGGAGTGAGTGTATTCTCCTGCTTATCTATCTATCTATCTATAATCATGAAGAACATGGCTGATCGAGTAAGTGTGCTTGGAGTGAGTGTATTCTCCTGCTCCAGACCAGAAGGCCAAATTGAGTCCGCTGTCCTGCCCAGAGATACAGGCAGGTAGCTGGCTCAGCAGGTGGCAGCCCGTGAGTCAAGTCTTCAAAAATAAGTCAGAATGGAGATCTTGGGTGGGTTTTCATTTTTCTGTGTTTATTCTGAAGTTCACTGTCCCTGCCTCCCGGGTGCTGTGACTAGACATGACCTTCAACATGGATGCTGGAGGCTCGAACTCAGGCCCTCACGTTTGCTCGGTGTCTTAGTTAGGGTTTCTATTGCTGTGAAGAGACACTATGACGACAGTAACTCTTATAAAGGAAAACATTTAACTGGGACTTGCTTACAGTTCAGAGGTACAGTCCATCGTCATCATGGTGGGTCATGGCAGTGTGCAGGCAGACATGGTGCTGGAGAAGGAGCTGAGAATTTTACATCTTGATGTGCAGGCGGCAGGAAGCGGTTTAAGACACTCAGCGTAGTTTGAATATGTATGAGACCTCAAAAGCCCACTTTCACAGGGACACACTTGCTCCAACAAGACCACACCTACTTCAACAAAGCCACACCTCCCAATGGGGATCATTTTCTTTCAATCCACCACACTCAGCAAGCTAAACATTCTCTGGATTGAGCCACTTTCCCAAACCCTGGTGTAATCGCCCTTTACGGAAGGGGAGTATGAGACTTGGGAATGTGAAGAACCTTGCTGGGGCTCACAGAGCCAGCAGAGCCAGCCACTGGATTGGAGCCTGGGTCTGAATGAAGCGCTACAGTTCCGTGTCAGTCCATTCTCCTATGAGTGAACACCTCCTGAAGACATCTACTGGAGACGTCTAGTCTCTTGATCATGGCTCACGTCCGCAGTTTTAACTTCAGCTTCTGGGGAGCAGGGGAATCTTGGGTGCTGTCTTAGGCAACACAGTTAACAATGCAAATATTTCCATCTTAGAAGCTGCTTACACTTTTTCTACCCGGGAGGGTTGGGCTACTTTAGCCTAGGAAGGCAGCGTAGATGGCTGCTGTCATTTGCATGGCACGGTTGGTCCATCCCAGAGAAGAGCACCTTACTGGGGCAGTTATAGCCCCACCCCCACCCCACGATCGCCAGGCCTGTGGCCTTCCCATTGAAGGGCGTGGTACAGCCTAGTGGGCATTTTACCTGAAGAGGCTTTCTCTTGGGTGGTGCTAAGTCTGTGAACTTGAGAACAAGGCTGCTTGCATTTGCAAATGACCCAAAGCTGGGTGCGTCTTAATCACCCTATAAAAGCCAGCTATTGTTCCCTGCCATGAATGTCTCAGCTCCTAAGTGGGTTATGAAGCTAAGCTTTAGACCCTTCTCAAGAGATTAGTAAAACCAAGAAACACCAGGCCAAAAAGGCTCCTAGAGAGTTCTAACACCACCCGCTGGGCACAACCTGGTCCGGCCTGGGTGCAGTACGTTCATAACAATGGTAAGGAATTCCCTCTCCTCGGCGCTACACCTGTGTCTTAGGGCAAGCTGGTGTTAATCCTTGCTCTCCAGCCAAACAGCAAGAACCTTTGAAGCACTACTTCCTGTGGCTCCTCCCTGCTGCGCGGCTCAGTGTCTTAAAAGGGGCTTTGAAGTCTCAGGTCTCTAACCCGGCAGGAATCCCTTTCTCCCCACTGAGAAGCTGTGTGACTTTGGGCCTGTTACCCAGCTTTTCTGACCATCTTCCCACCTGGGTAAGACAGACCTCCTCCTCAGGGGTCATCGTAGGCACTTAAAACTGAGAAGATACAAGCCTGTGCCACCACAGGCTGCCTTCTGTGGTCACCCCAACAGACTGCTGAGAGCACGCAGTGGTTCCCTAGGAATAAAGATGTCATTTTTTGTGGGGTTTCCCCTCCCATGCAGTTGAGAACTTCAACCAGTGAATTTTTAAGTCTTTTTTTTTTTTAACCTGCTGTGTTCTTCCCCCAAACACCTCCAGTAGCCATAAGTAAGGCACTGAAAGAGTAGTGGATTGCTAAACTAGCTGCTTCTTAGGGAAGCATGCTTTGTCAGTAAAAACTAGATTCTTTCCTGCCACACTTAAAGTTGGTTGTTTTGTGTGTCTGCTTAATTTAGACTTGTAGAATTCCCAGCGACAGAAAGTGGGATGGCGCTTGCCAGGGCCTGAAGGGAGGGAAGAAAACATTCTATTGAATGGCTGTGCACTTCTTGGGTTTTTGATTTTGTTTTTGTTTCAATGAAAAGAGTTCTGGGAGCAGACAGTAGTGGTTTGGTGGCTGCGCAACAGTGTGGGGATACTTTGTGCCAGCGGACTGTCCGATCCAAAGGGGTCAAGAGGTTTGTGAGGTGTTCTGTCCTCCACCACAGTCAGGAAAAATTCAAATATTCCAAAGGAAAGTGAACACAAGTCCCACTTTCCTCCTCCCCTCAGAGCGGCCCAAGAAAGGGGCCCAAATGGACTTCCATCTGGCAGTGTGTTCTAGATTCTAAAAGTGAGTCTTCCCTCGGAGGCATCCCCGTGTGTGGTCCCCAGCTGCCCACGGCGGCCAGCGCCTGGGGCATTCCCAGGATCCCGGCACTTTTGTTTCGTTTCTAAACGCGAGCTTGCGGCCACTGGAGACCCAGGGATCTTTTTGCTGGAAACTCTGTTTAAAAAATCAGGTTGGGGAGAATTCGCCGGGAAAGGGCACCATAAATTGCGTGGAAACCCAAAACTAACAGGCCCGTGAAAGATTTGTATTTTGAAAAGCAAACCCCAGTGGGATTCTCTCAGCAGAAATTGAAAAGGTCTTGGTAACATTCACTTGAACTATTGGAGCCGTTTTTGCTGTGGCAAGCACTAACGCAGGTACTGCCACGCCGCAGCCCCAGCTCTCCACAGCAAATTAGCACAGTTTTAACTGGGCTGCAAATACCAAGCTCGCTGCTAGTCATTATGCAAAAGGGGACTCGGGGCGGGAGGGGGAACCGGCACCTAGCGGCAAAGCACATTATAATTGTTTAAGCAGACCCCACAAGTCATGCATTTCAATTATTTGTTCAAAGCAGCCGGCAATTAGGAGTCGCAAACAAGGCTTTTGGATGCGAAGTCAGACAATTAAAATGTTTCATGAGTGCATTAAAGAAAGAAGTCTGAATTAGCATTTTGAATACACAAGACCTCTTTTTCTAATCTTTAGGTCCCTCTCTGGAAAAAAAAAATTAAGGAAGAAGAAAGTGAAAGGGGACATGTTTTGGGGTCTAGTGGGGTGAGTTGGGTGTTTACTTATTTACATGGAATCCCTGGCTAATCCAGGGAAGATGGACCATCTTAATAGGGTACATTTCAATGTCTCTTGTTACTGCCCGGATAGTCCAGGCTGCAGCATAATGGCCCAGGTGCCAAAACCGCTCTCTGAGGGGGGTCTTAAATCGCTTTCAGCGATTCCCCGCCCTCTTCCCCCGCCGCCCCCCAAGCTCTTCTTTGAAGAAGCGGGTCTATTTGAACCAGTGATTTGTGACTTTTCAGGGTTTGGGCAGAGCCCCCTAGCTGGCTGCCTCACACCCCGGCTGGAGCGAACCCACCCGGTGCACCGGACCGGGGAGGAGAACATCCCTGTTCTGGGGGCGCTGGGGAACAGATGCTGCCAGCCTGGAGAAGCACGAAAAGAACACTCTAGTGCCCTCACGCCTTTGAGGAAGGATGAGCTGCCAAACTTCCCCTCCCCCATCCGCGGCCCCGCCCACACATCCCCTTCCTCAACCCAAAAGAACCCTACTGACATGCAAATTATATTTTTATGATTGATTGTAGTTTAGGATCCCTTTAATATTGTTCTCCGAGGACACACTTGCTGAAGAGAGGGCGGTATGAGAAACTTTGGACCTTGGGGCTGGGGAGTGAGTGTTGTTATTGTTTTTTCTTTAATCTTTCTTCCCTGGGAGAAGTCTTTCTAGGAATCAAACATTACCTTCTACACACTCTCTAAAGCACTTCGTGTTTTTATTTAATATGTGAGATTAACCAGGGAAAGGGAGACAATTTAAGTCAAAAATTGCCTGCCTATCAGTTCAACCTGTGCAAATGTGTGTGTGCTCACGCCTAATTTGAGAGTGGCTAGTAGCCTTAATTTATCATTTCCTGAGTATGGCTGATTTGTAAAACATCATTTAGGTCATCCTTAAAACACTTCTGAAAATGTTCACCTAGTTCAGTTAGGGAAAAGTCTAAAAATGAAACAAGGAGGAGGAGGGAAAAAGAAAAACCTCCCTCTTGAATGTCTATTTCATTTCAAATATGCTTATATTATTCCTTCAAAAAAATCACTTCATCTGCAATTGATCCTTTAGAGCTGGGGCACTGCCAAGGACCTGATAGGATGGAGGAATCTTTGTATGATCAATAACACACCATCAGCGGGAAATGTTTATCTTTTCCCACAGGAAATATTTCTATAGGTCCATGTTAAAATAAAAAAGAAAAGAAAAGAAAGAAGTTTCCAGTTAGGCCCGGAAGAGCTAAGGCTCTGAAATGACAAATATAAACATCACACCGTTTAGGTGATGGAGACACAATTTTGTATGTCTAATGTTTTTGGACTTTTGGTTTTGTCTTCTTTTAAATGTTTTGGTTTGAGTTTTGTCTTTTTAAAACCCCATTTAAAAATGCTCTTTTTAAATATCCAAAGTGTTAAGCCAAATCATTCTAAATTGACTGCTTTTTGTACCAATGCTCATTGTGCTAGTGTGCCTTTTGAAAGGATTCCTAAAAAGTTTTTTTGTTTTGTTTTGTTTTGTTTTTATCAAATAGGGTCTTGTTGTTCACCATAGGTTTAGCCAAGGTAATTTACAATAGAAAGGAGGCGGGCTGAAGCGGGGTGGGGGGGGGGAGCTGAATAAAATCTCACTGAGATGCTACAGGATTTTCTGTTCCCCCAAAGACTCCTCACAATTATCTGCCTGAACAGAGAGACCCCCTCCACCCGAAGGTGAAACCCACTAAAATGATTGATAGCCTGTGGGACGTTAAATCTCGGACAGGAACAGCATGTTATATTTGACTAGGTGATTGCTGTAGACTTCACCACGCTGGGGCCTGGGCTTGTATTTACTCAGCAGTGTTACATCTACAGCTGCCTTCTTTTTCTTACAATCCGTCTGGTCCTTTAATTGGAGAGGGCCTATGAGTCCTACCAACCAGCTTAGCTGTTCAACCCTAAAGAGCCTGGAAACTAGTTCAAAGGACTTTGTGAGTTGACACAGGGAGAGAGAAAAGAAAAGACAACAAAAGAAAGCATTATCCCACCCCCATAAAAAAAGAAAAGAAAAGAACTTTCTCCCCCAGGTGACGGTCTGTTGTCACTCCTGAGAGTGACTTAGTCCGGAAAAAGCTCCCAGCTGCAGCTGGTCCTTTTTGCACTGACCAATCTGTTAGCCATGGCCGTGCCATTTTGCAAAGCTCTTCCAGTTTGGTTTTCCAGGACTTGTTTCTTTCGAGACTCTTGCCCTGCCTGCCCCCATCACCCCTAGGAATGACCATCACCTGACAGCCTTTCCCTTGCCGCCTTCTTTCCTTAGTTTCCCTAAGAAAGGCCAACTGCAGGGCCCCAAAAGGAAACACCAGCCTCCCCACTTCCCATTCTCTGCCCTCTCACTGCCACCGCCTGTAAACATATGTCACCCTCACTGGTTTCTTGAACTACAGTTCTCCCTGCAAATCCTTTTAGGAATAAAACCTGAGCTATCATAGCATCGCTCTCGCTCTCTTGCCCGTCCTCCCTTCTCTCTGACCTTACACAAGCCATTCCATAGTCAAGAGGCAGTGGGAATCCTGCCACCGAAATGCCACCATTTCTGGAGCAACGGCCGCAAGCCAACGGGGCCCTTTGGATGTCTCAGTAGGAGGCTGACAGAAGTTTCGGCTGAAGGACACCAGTACAAATGCCTTTTTATGCGAGAGGACATGGGAATACTTCAAATTATCTACCTTCAAAAGCGTGTGTTTGAGGCTGCAGAGTAGGGGAACAAAGGTGTTCTGGGCCGCGTTGCAGGAGGAAGGCTTTTCCCAGCTGTAGGATTCGAGGATGCTGAAAGGGAGCCGCACGAGAATGTAAAACAAATTGTGCACTGGAGGGTGGAAAATACAGATTTGAAAGTTAAGTGTCTGGAACCAGAGAGATATGAGTCACTGGAATTTACAAGTTACCATAGAAAGCAAAGATAAAGAGATCATGAGTCGGGTGGCGATGCCCGGAGCAAAGTGGCATTTTGTTAACTGCAAAACCAGTTGATGGCAGAAACTGTTCATCAACTCAGGAAAGGGGCGGTAATTATGGGAGACAACAGCAGATAATGACATTTACGCAGGACCCGCGGGGACTGGGTTGGGTGTTCAGCAATTATGTCAAATGGGAGCGCAGATTTTTCTTTCCCCTCAACATGATAAATCAGAAAGAAAGAAAAAAATAGAATAGGTCTGGAGGGCATGTGTCAAATAGCTGAGACAGGAAAGCACAGCTAGCCAGAGGCGATGGTGTTTCAGCCTGAGGGAAAACGCTTTTCACTGTGCCCTGGGGCAGCATCCTCTTATATGCTGAGGTGGAGAACACAGTTGGCTTACTGAACATCTACCCGTGGGTGCAAATTACTTGAGAGGAGAAGAAGCTCCTTAGCAGAGACCCATTGCTCAGGGTTCTAGCCTGCTGTCTGCTGCTGTGAGAAACATCGGGACTAAGCACAACTTGGGAAGGAAAGGGGTTGTTTGCTTTGTGAGTTACAGTCTATCATTGGGCATAGCAAGGCAGGATCCTGGGGCCAAGAACTGAGGCAGAGACCACACAGGAACACCGCTTACTGGCTTCCCACACTGCCACCTTGTACACCTCAGGGCTGCCTGCCCAGGGATGGCACTGCCCACATGGACTGGCCCATCCTTCCATCAATTAGCAAGTAAGAAAACCACCCCCACTGACATTCCCACAGGCTAATTCCCTTCTTCCCAAGTGTGAAAGCTGACCACAGAGGCTGACTGATCTTCAGGTTCAGAACAAGGCCATGGCCGGCCTCCTTCCTGAAGAATGTTCTGGAAGTGTTTCTGTAATGGTTTGCTGTGTGTGTGTGTGTGTGTGTGTGTGTGTGTGTGTGAGTGATATGTATGCACCCATCTATGTGGGTACCATTCTCAGCAGGAGCCATTCACCTTGTTTTTTGTTTTTTGAGGCAGGGTCTCTCATTGATCTAGAACCCAGAATATTGGTTAGGTGGGTAAGCCCCAGAGATTCCTCTCTCTCTACCTCTCCAGAGCTGAGATCACACGTGTGAGCCACCTCAGCCAGTGTTTTGTTTGCTTGGTTTGTGGTGTTTCGTTTTGTCTTGTTGTTGTGGGTGTTGGGCATCAAACTCAGGTATCTGTGGTTGTAAGACAGACACTTGACTAATCGTACTGTCTCCCCAGATCATTGTCTTACACTTTTATGACCAAACAATAGTTCTCTAAATGATATAATTTTGTATTAGGGGCTATATTTGTTATGAAAGAAGATATATTGTTGTGAAAGATATCGATACAAATCATATAGACAGAGATATAAATGAAGCGACATTGTAGGCATTCCTTAGGCTCATCTATGTTTATTTGGTTTATCTGTGTGGTGCTGGGTGCTGTCTGTCCTTCCATTCTCTATTCATATCTGTTGTAGAAATAAATCCCTCACCGTCCATCTTAGCCACGCACCCACAAGGTCTGTTGTCACTAGACATGTGAGTTCCCCAGGGGGAGTAATGGCAGATCATCTGTGTTTCCTTGGATACCTCCTATGCCTGGGCATCTCTGGACTGCTTTTCTCAACTTCTTTTCCAGCAAAAGATAGACAGGGAGATTAGCATGACTCCTGGGAACTTCCCGATGTGTGATTCTCCATGATCCTTCCATCCAGGTGGGAGCTGCCCAGGAAAGCCATGATTAGACTTCCCCATACCAGCTAATGTGGGAAACACACACACACACACACACACACACACACACACACACACACGGTGGGAGGAGGACCACAGCTAATAGCATGTAGCCCTAGTCTTCAGTTCTCACCAAACAACACTTCCAAATAAGCTCTCCCCCGACCCCCACAGCCGACACTTGATGTTGCTCGCCTCGGAGGAAAGACCGGATTCTTTCCTTTATCCTCTTGTATTCTGTGACACAGCAACGATACTCCCCAGCATGCATCACGCTTCCTTGTTCTGGACAGGGTCTCACTTTGTAGACCAGGTTGGCTTCAAACTCAGAGTCCATTGACTCTTGCTCTTGAGGGCAAAGGCATGCGCCACTGTGCCCAGTCCAAAAGTAACATTTGAAAAATACCAGCGTAAGGTCTTTTCCTACTTTTTTCTCCATCTAGATACTGTCTTCCCACCTGTCTCTCTGTCCTCCCGTTGTTCTGTCTACCACCTCGCCCATTTTTAACAAGAATTCAAGACTCTAGAGCTTCCCACCTGCTTTTATCGTGGTCTTCTCATAGCAATGCACTAGATGATGAAAGAGGGATATTTGTGTACCTGGCCCATCGGACATGCAAAACTGAGCACATGTGTCTAACCGCCCTCCCTCCAGCTTACTCCCCTTTGTTTTCAGATGTCTCTAGCGCTCAGATCATCTCATATTGAGTTCTCTCTCTCTCTCTCTCTCTCTCTCTCTCTCTCTCTCTCTCTCTCTCTCAATATCCTAACATCTGTGCCATAGCTTTTAGAAGCTTCTTAAGATTGCTACTTTATCTCTTCACCCAGTTATAACAAACAGTCCTCAAAACCCACACCTTCTTCTTTAAAGGTTTACTGTCTTACTTTTCAATTGGGTACATGTGTGTGCAGGTGCCCGAGGAAGCAAAGGACTTGAAACTTTCCCCAACCTCATTGCACAGGACTGGAAGCTTCCCCATTACAGAAGGTCTCTCTCTTTCTTGATCTCTAAGTCAGTCCTAGTGAAGAATTCAAGGGAACGCGAATCCTGTTTTTATACTAAGAATCTCTGTTTCTCCTTTATTTTTTTTTTTTTTTTGGTTTTTCGAGACAGGGTTTCTCTGTGGCTTTGGAGCCTGTCCTGGAAATCGCTCTGTAGATCAGGCTGGTCTCGAACTCACAGAGATCCGCCTCAGTACTCTCTGCCTCCCGAGTACTGGGATTAAAGGCGTGCGCCACCATCGCCCCGTCTCTGTTTCTCCTTACAAGAAGACTTTTCTGTGATGCTTTTTGTCTCCTCCCATCCATGGAGTAGAGGGAGAAGAGTGCCACTCTCAAGGCTTAGGCTCATCCCTCCCCTGTGCCTTTGAGCATATTCATAGCATCTTCAAGACACCATAGCCAACCTTCCTGGGCATCCTTCCCTGTCTTGCATCTTGAACCTCTTCTCTTCTGGTCCTTCTCCTGGTGCTAGAGCTTGTTCATGTATCTCAAGCTCTGACAGCTCCTCCTTTGTCTCCTGCTATGATCTGATCTCTACCACACTCTTTGCTGCTGCCTCACCCTTAGCCCCTGGCAGCCCGACTCAAACGCCTCCACTTTCCTCACTATTGAAGCTCAATGGGCTTCTTACCCCAACTCTTCTCTATAGCACTATATATAGTAGGGGACTGCTCATTCGTTTCCTGGCTGCTAAGACCCAAATAATCACAAAGAAACTATATTAATTACAACAATGCTCAGCCAATAACTCAGGCATATTTCTAGCCAGCTCTTACATCTAAATTAACCCATTTCTATTAATCTGTGTATCACCATGAGGCTTTGGCTTACTGGGTAAGGCTCTGACTTTCTCCTTCGGCAGCTACATAACATCTCCCTGACTCCGCCTACTCTCTTTCTATCTCTGTTTAGATTTCCACCTGGCTTTTCTCTGCTAAGCCATTGGCCAAAACAGCTTTATTATTCAACAAATAAAAGCAACACATATACAGAGGACATCCAACATCAACTATATACCAGCTGAAGTCTGACAGAGGAAACTGTTGGTAGGGATTGGCTGCTGGGAGAAGACTTGGCCAACTTTCTGTGTTGGGTGCTTTCACAAAACCCTTGATTAATGTGGGATAATACTTTTGTACACTGTAAAGTTATGTCACTGGCATTGGTTTAATAAAATGCTGGCTTGCCAGTAGCCAGGCAAGAAGTATAGGTGGGGCAATCAGACTAGGAGAATTCTGAGAGGAGAAAAGGCAGAGATGTAGTCACCAGCAAAATGCAGAGAAAGCAAGATGAGAATACCTCACTGAGAAAAGGTACCAAGCCACGTGGCTAAACAGACAAGAATTATGGGTTAATTAAGTTGTAACAGGTAGTTAGTAACAAACCTGAGCAATAGGTCAAACAGCTTATAATTACTATAAGCCTCTTTGTGTGTCTATTTGGGACTGAATGGCTGCAAGACAGGACAGGACAGAATCTTCTGTCTACACTTGACAGCAACTTTGGCAAGAATAATAGTTTCTTTTACTGTCCAAGGGTACAGTCCATCATGGAAGGTAAGTTATGGAGTCAAGAATTTAATGCCACTGCTTACCTACAGCCAGGAAAGAGAGAAAGATGAATACTGGCTTTCAGTTTTCTTTTCTATTTTTAGTTAATCTAGGACCCTGACCCATGAGACAGTGCTTCTCAGTTAGGATAGGCCGTCTATTTGCTTAGTCAAGTCTGGAAGCTTGCTCATAGACATATTCCACATGTATGTCTTCTCAGTGGTTTTAAATCCTAAGTTGACAACGAGCATTAACCATCCTGCTCACCCCAAGGTTTTCTTTAATATAATGGATATTTCTCCATTACCCAAAAGATACTTTGTAGCAGGGCCTCTTGACTCCCGGGTACTTTGCATAATGGAGTTGAGATGACAAATTTGTAAGAATCTGCTTTGGTGCCACTTTTGCTTGATGACGTCCTCTCTAACCTTACCTTACCTCAATGGTGTGGGACTTTGCACAAGTCAGGCCTTTCTAGTAGATGAGAGAGAACAAATATCTTTCTAAAACCACCAATATGTTCATTTATGAACTCATGAGCTGCTCTTGGTGGTTAATCTCCAACCATCAGTTCTTGCTCTAACCCACAGGAACCAAGAGTTTAGCAATTTGTATATGCGTTTCTTACAAGTTTAAATTCCTATAACAGGCCAAACTGTAGGTTTAGAAAGGTAGATAACACTTCATATCATAATGTCTGTAAGGAAACAAAGGCAAAATATTTTATCATGAGAATGTTACAGTTTTCGTTTGTACCTAACAGAAACACACATTTCGTAGCATTATATTCTTTGAGGAATGGAATTTAAATTTTTGCTGTACCTTAAATTTTAATTTCTCAGAGGAGACATTTCACACAGAAGTATACATTTCTTATGTCAGATTAGTCTGGTTTCAAAGAACATATATGCACATATACACATCTATGTATATATATATATATACATACATGTGTATGTGTGCATGTGTAATATCATGGGTTACCTCAATTTAAATTGTTTCAGTAGGCATGCATTCAATGGAGAGGCCCCAGAGACCCCCAGAGCAGGAAAGACTATCACCATTACTGTTAGTTGCCACCAGAACTAGATGATAAAAATCTTACTGCTGAAGACACAACACACTCTGGTTGCAAGACAGAGAAATCAAGTTGAATACTTCCTGCTATAGAAAAATCAAGCTGAGCATTTCCTGCTAACTAGTTCTCATAGTGATAGAAGGAGCTATGTAGGACGCTGCGGGAGAAAAGTCATCAACACCTCCCGGTAGAGTATTGTTGTATAGAAGTTTCCTTGAAGAGACTCAATCCTGTAGGGAAGATCCTTATGACAGGAAGTAAACAACCTGAAAGAGTTTCAGGAAGCCTCTGAAACCTGACGGGATTCACTAGGGCCCTCCCTTGACAAGAGTACATAAACCACAAAAGCTGCTGGGAGTCAAGACTCTCAGACAAGGCCGGCCACCTGGAAGAAGCAGAGATCAGATGAACTACCAGTAAAGATCCCTAACTTGTCACAGTACTGAGAATAAGTGATAGACTGAGACCAAGTCAACGAGACATCTCCCCCAACCCTCACTCCCACAAAGCTCAAGGAAGATTGTGGAAGAGGGGCAGAGTGAACGTAAGAACAGGAGGATGGGGAGGGGCCGTGAAATGCTGGCTTCGGAACACGATGTGGTCATTTGTGCTTATGGACTCACAGCCGCTAAAGATCAAGTCAAGATCAGCCGACATTCCACCAGCCAGCACTAACTGGTCTCAGAGTGTTATTAATCAGAGAAGGAAAGTGAAGAGACGGGGACATGGTGTGGGGAGACTGGATATGGTGGGTGCATTGGTGAATAGAGGAGGGAGTTGGGAGTTCTCAGATAGCTGGGGTTGGGGGTGCAGGCAGGGAGTAGCAGGGAATCACAGGACATGCTTATGATCAAGGTATGTTATTGACATGTGTGACATTGCCAAAGAATGAATAAAAAGATACTCTGTTAAAAGATTCCAAATGTCTATGTGTATGTATATATGTGAATGTGTGTTGTGTGGGTGAGACAGACAGACAGACAGACAGCCCATGAGTGTGTATGAATCTGCGACTACTCTTGAGTATCGTTGTGCATTAATGTGTCTGCCTTTATGTCTTCTGTGCATCTATGGGAGTGTGTCAGTATGGGAGTGTGTCTGTCTGTGTGGGAGTGTGTCTGTCTGTGTGGAACTGTGTCTGTGGTGGGAGTGTCTGTGTAAGAGTGTATCTGTCTTGTGGGAGTGTGTCTGTCTGTGTGGGAGTGTGTCTGTCTATGTAGGAGTGTAACTGTCTGTGTGGTACTGTGTCTGTCTATGTGGGAGTGTCTGTCTGTATGGGAGCGTGTCTGTCTGTGTGAGAGTGTGTGTGGAAATGTGTCTGGCACATGTGTGTAATATATCAGCCAGAACACAGAATCAAATTTCTACAGACAGTTTAAATTCACTAACCTTGAGGAAAACAGATAACAGAATTTTAACTTAATATTTGTTAGGGTCTCAGTATGTATACCAGGCTGACCTCAAACTCACAGAAATTCACCTGGTTGTCATTAAACTGGCATGACTTTGATACAAGCGAGCAGGTTGAATAGAAAAGTCTAAAACTATAGCTGGGGGTTCATTAGGGCCATTGCCTCAGGATAGGGAGCAGAAATGAATGACTCTCTATAATATCTGGCAGGTGGATAATTAGCAGCAAACAGAAAACACGACCTACAGCCTTGGCCCCATAACCTCATCTTTTCCTACAGTTTGCTAGCCACACAGAAGTGGGCAGCTGCTCCTGGTAGATCCGTGACTTCAGGGTGTCAGCTCTAGAAGTTTGCTTCAGTCCTTGTTGCCAAGGACTGGTTAGGTAGTCTGATTAGAACCTGAATATAAAGAATTGCACCCATCTCCAAAATCGTTTAGAACGGATGCCCCAGAACGGAGAACAGATGGTGTGCAAGGAATCGGAAGAGTACTAAAAGATGTCATTTGATTTTGATCAAAATAGAAGACATAATCTCTTGAGATCAAGTAGTCTTTACTTTGAATGAGAACATTGCTGTGTCATTGGCCCCTTCAATCTCTTGACCCATCCATCATTCTTTCTGATCTCCTGTTGCAGCGGCGAGGTGTCACCTCCAGATCTGAACTTCACAGAGTCCCTGAGCTGGGTACATTATTGAACTGCTTTGTTTGTGATTGAGAAACCTGACTCACAGGCGCTTATTCTAACTGCCGGGCTCATGGCCCTGATCTAAGACGAGATAAAGGCACAAACATGCATTTGGCAGTGAGCTAGCCAAAGCACCCCTGGTCCTGAGTTACAGGTCCTCAGGTTAGACTCTTGTCCCCACCTGCATGTGTACCCTGTGTGCTAGCAGAGATTGCCTCTCGTATTGCAGGTCAGTTTGCTTCAGCAGGCAGAGGTGGGTGGTCAGACATCACAGGGCGGTTTATGGTCCAGCCTTGCTGGTTCGCCGAGGTCTTCCCAGCTGCTGAAACGGTGCTAGGGGCAAAAGGTGACTAGGTCATTTCTATGCCACCTGCTTCTGCTGTTGTTTCTTTTAAATCTTCTTAAGTGGACTTTTTAAGTGTGAACTCTTTAACCACATCCTGGCCAGAGAATAACTTCAGAGGCAGCTGCAGCCTGCTGAAAGACAGGACCTGGGTGATAAGGCCAGAGTCTTCATTTCTGCTCCAGAGAGAGAAAGAGAGAGAGAGCACTCAGTGATCTGGCATTACGTGGCCAATACTAAAGTTAACCCAGAGAGACCTATATACACTCTACTGCTCAAAGGTTGTAGGAGATCACACTGATGTTTGAGTTTCTCTCATTGAAGCTCAGCTAGACTTAAAAACAAGGGTGTGAGGACCACAGAGACTTCTCCAGGATGAACTTTTAGGAACTTCTCTAAGTCTCCCTTCCCTCCCCTCCCCTCCCCTCCCCTCCCCTCCCCTCCCCTTCCTTTCCCTTCCCTTCCTTTCTCTCCTCTTCCCTTCCTCTCTCTCCTCTTCCCTTCCTTCTTTCTTTTCTTTTCTCTTTCTTGACAATGTCTCCTGTAACACAGGCTGGATTTGAACTTATTGTATAGCAAGAATAAGTTTGAACATCCGATCTCCCCACCTTTGCCTCCCAAGTGCTGAGATTACAGAAATGTGCCCCTATGCCCAGTTTTATGGGATGCTGAGGGTTGAAGCCAGGGCTTCATGCACACTAGGCAGGCACACTGTCAACTGAGCTACACTCCCAGACCCTTTCAACTTTGTTCTCCCCCTCCAAACAACGTAAATGTATAAGACAAATGTTTCATGCTTTTTAAAATATGAAGAAATTTAGTTTGGTCTACTGAGTAGCTTTTTACTTAAACCATGTCATACATGTCCCAAATTCACTATATGATCATGTGTAGGCAGCAGATGTCCCAGGTTGTTGTTACCTGGAACTGAAATCAAATCTGGCTTTTATTTACCCTGTGTTAGTTGCCTTGTGCTGCTGGGAAACAAGCTAGAGAAAGAGAGATCCATCTTGATTCATGGTTTCACTGACTTCTCCCATGGTGCTTGACCCTGTAGTTTCCCAGCCCGTGGTGAGGCAGAAAGGTCAAGGAAACTTATAGTGGAGTAGATCTGGTAACCTCATGGTGGCAGGGGTCAGGGGACGGAGAGGGAAAAATCAACAGTAACCATAGATGAGGTGTGTATGTCAAGTACACAGCCCCAATAACTTACTCTTGTTACTAGTAACGTGGCTCTTACTACAACTATATCCTACCTCCAAGTTTCCACTCCTTACCAAGAAGGCTTCCGAGTCATGGATTCATCAATGGGCTGATCCATTGACTCAGAGCCCTTATGATCTGGTGACTTCCCCCAAAGACTTACCTCTGTACATTCCATTAGAAATCAAGGCTTCTGCTGGACGGTGGTGGCGCATGCCTTTAATCCCAGCACTTGGGAGTCAGAGGCAGGCAGATCTCTGTGTGTTTGAGGCCAGCCTGGTCTACAGAGCGAGTGTCAAAGCTACACAGAGAAACCCTGTCTCAGAAAAAAGAAATTAGAAATCAAGCCTTCAACACATGAGCTAGGGGCAGAGTTCATATTCAAATGTGACATTTGGATGCTTGCTGCAAGAACAGCCCATTCATAAGCCATTAGGACTTGCCTCAGATAACTAACTGTATAATGGCAGGTAAGGCTGAATAATGCCACCTCCTCCAACAAATATTCATGTCCTAATAAAATAAGGATGTGTCTCTGGGCTAGAGTTGGCCAGAAGTGTCCGATTCTCCTTAAGCAGATGCTATAGACGGTTGTGAGCCATGCAATATGGTTGCTGGGAATTGAATTCTGGTCCTCTACAAGAGTCGGAGATGCTCTAACCACTGAGCAATCTCGCCCGCTTTCCCACCTTTTAAGGAATTTATCTTCCAATTAAGCTTTAAAAAAAAATGAAACTCAAGTCAGCAACTTAAAGATCAAACATTCCAACAGAATGTAACCCAGAGATACAATCTGATATGCTAAGGAATGATGACAGGGAAATATAGTCTTGAATGTGAGCCAAGATATGTTAGGAGGTGTGTGCTGAGGGATGTACGGTGTGATAACATGTGTATTGCAAAGATGCCTGTCATGCACTCATAGCCAACGCTGTAGTCACGTGACACCAGGCGACTTGGGTGAGCACTGCCAGACACACCTCCCATTCATTATACATTTGACTTTGAATTAATTTGGCTAGTGTACATTCAGAAAACCTAAACTATTGCCTAAAACTTGCCATGCCCCTGTTCAGCTGCATGATCTCACACGGGATCATGGCCTTCAGTGTGAGAAGCTAGAACTTAGCTGAGTCAGGTGATCACTTTGAAGCTGTTGGGCTCATAAAGAGAGTTTGGTCTTGAGTTGATAGTGGGATGCATTGAGACTAGAGAATGGAAAGACGGGGATGAATTAGATGTGGAGACCCAGAAACTTTGAGGAATGTCTGAGCGATTAAGAGTCTCTCGGAGATAGCTGGTTCTAATACCCAGGACCTGTGAATATCATTTTATGTGGCAATACAATGTATTACAGATCTATCCTAAATGAAAAATATGACTTGAGACAGATACTTGTGTTGGTTAGTGTTTTGTTTTTTTGTTTTTTGGTTTCTTGTCACCTTGATTCCAACTAGAGTCGGCTAGGAAGAGGGACCCTCGATTTAGAAAATGTCTCCATCCATTTGACCTGTAGGCAAATCTAAGCGCATTTTCTTGATTAATGATTGATGTGTGAGGGCCCAGTCTACTCTGGGTGGTGCCATTCCTGGGCCTGTGGTCCTAGGCTGTATAAGAAACAGATCAAACAAGCCACAGGGAACAAGTCATTAAGCAGCATTCATCTATGGCACCTGCTTCAGTTCCTGTGTCCAGGATCCTCCCTTGAGTTCCTGCCCTGGTTACCCTGTTGGCCTGGAAGCTATAAGCTAAAATCAACCCTTTCCTCCCCAGGTTGCTTTTGGTCATGGTGTTTGTCACAGCAATAGAAAGCCGATCAGGATGGCAGCTCTGCATCCAGGTGGGACCTAAATACAAGCATACACACATGCTCGTAAAAGGAGGAGTCAGACACAAAGCGAAGATAGTGACTCATGGAGACAGAACTGGGGAAGGGATGCTGGAGAAGCTGGGGATGCTGGCAGTCACTGGGACCAGAGAGGGGCAATGAATGTGTCCTTCCCGAATGCCTTGCTTGTGTCTTCATTTCCACCCACTGAGTTCAGATGTCCAGCCTCCTTCAGATAATAGATTTATTCTGTCACACAAATGTGGCCACTTTGCAGTAATTTGTTACAGCAACTGTAAGAAAGGAACACTGCTTTCTAATCGTGGAAATGAACACCCAGCCACTGACTTTTGGTGATCTAAGACTGTGGGTATCGCATATAGCTTCCCACATCTTCACAGATGTGTTCAGAGAAGGGACACATCTTTTATTCTGCAGAGCAGTGGCTCCAAGCTTGGTTCAATGCCAGACCAACTCAGTGCCCAGCCACAGCCCCCACAGATGAGATGCCCTTTGGTTATTCCACAGTGCAGCTGCATTCGAGAACCATTGAGCTACAAGGAGAGAGGCTTTCCCACTCACACTAAGGTTCCGGGTGCAGTTCTGGGCTGTACCCCTCACTGTCAAAAGGGGTTCTCCCACGTGGCACCTCAAGGTGAGTGTATCAGAAGCTGAGCTCACTACCTTCCCCCTTCAGCTCTGTCTCCTCCTGTGTCCCTTATGGGGACTCTCATGCCAAGAGACTTGTCACCATGGCTTCAGTGACTGTCTACTCTCAGCTTCTCAGTCCACCCCGTGCCCAGCTACAGCATTCTGCTGCCCACGCTACCCCAGAGAAGGGCTTTTGAAGGTTTAAAGGAACGTTTTGAGGAGAGGAGGAGGAAGGATGGGTGGACTCAGAGATGCGACCGTCCCTGCTTTACCCTGAGCTGCTGTGAGAGAGTGGATGAATAGAATGGGTTCAAGAAAAAACTGTGCCTGAGACACGATTCGACTGTTTAAAAGGCAGAAAAGAGGGGTAGGGAGGAGGCTCGGTCAGTAAAGGGCTTGCTGTACAAACATGAGGACCTGAGTTCAGATCCCACACACCCATGTCAAAACCTGGGTGTAGTACACATTGCACTGTGGGGGCAGAGACGGGCAGATCCCTGGAACACGTTGGTCAGCCAGTCTGACCAAACTGATGAGCGTCAGTCAGGTTCAGTAGGAGACCTTATCTCAAAAAGCAAAACACACCGGGGTGGTGGTGGCGGCACATGCCTTTCACACCAGCACAGCACTCAGGAGGCAGAGGCAGGTGAATCTCTCTGAGTTTGAGGCCAGCCTGGTCTACAGAATGAGTTCCAGGACAGTCAGGGCTACACAGAGAAACCCTGTCTCAAAACAAACGAACAAACAAAATAACACAAACTAAACAAAAAGAAATGTGGAGAGTGACATCATCATCAGGCCTACACACTCACCAACAGATGTATACACCCCCCCCTACACCACACCCTGGGTCTCAAATAGAAGACAGACGTTTTTATGTCTGTTGAAAGACAGGAAAAAATGAATACCGTCACTTTTGCCCAAATGGCAGCCGGGAATCCGAGGTGGAGGTGTAGAGGCAAAACCAGAGGCAGAAGAGGGCCTGAGGGCCAAGTGAAACAGATCTTATGAAGCAAAGGTTACTCCTCATTCCACACCTAGGCGACATGTCTTCCTTCCAAGGCAGGAGAGCACCAAGGTTCTGATAAGTCAGGACACTTGCCCATGAAAACACCACTAGTCTCCATCCTGGACCGTGCTTGTCCCAGAGTCCTACTTGTGATGTTAGACTTTCCTTCTATCCTGGGTTCCTCCAATCTGGTGTGTGTATGAATATCCCAACAATTTTTTTTAAAAAAAACTTCACTTCCTAGGTCTTCCAGCTGCTAGGAATTGACCACCAGGGGAAGCATCCTCTGGGATTCTTGAGCAATCTGGTTTACTGCCCACTGGAGCACGAGGTTTAGCTTTTGCACAAGACTATGTGTTCAAAATAACCCGTGGCCCCAGCATCTGAAATCTGAAATGGCCTAAGACTCTAGAAACCCTCCCATCCCCTCACTTTTTAGAGAGAGATGTTTGGGGACCTAGGCTGGCCATGGTGCTGGCTGCTCCTACTGCCCTTCCTACAGGGCATCAAGAGGAGCCAGAACAACTGAAGGCCCCTGCTTCCTTCTTGTTCAAATTCCACAGATTCCCATACCATAGAGAGTGGATACAATGTTTCTTGTTTTGTTTTGTTTTATTATTACCAAAGGACTCGCATTGACGGTTGAATTTTTGCAAGCAGAGGGGCCAAATGCAGTGGCTGTTCAGCCTTGTCCCAGTGGCACGGTGTGGTGAAACTCATCAGGGTCATTAAATCCTCACTGATCTGTTGATCTTCTCTGAGCTTCGGGATGCCTTCTGCTACCAGGCCTCATAATGGTGGCTTTGAAGTCCTTCGCAAGTGTGAATTTACTGTTTTGTAAAGACCAGATTCCTGAGCAGGCCATAAATTATCCTGTTAGACAAAGGCTTCTGGGGAAAGGCAGTGTGTTGAAACCCTTTAATGGATGGTTTTCCTAACACAGTGCTGGCAGAGCAAATAGCTGGCACAGGGGCCCCACAATCCCAGAATGGCCAAACTCCAGGGAAGTGCCAGGAGGTTTTGAAATCCTTGTTAAGCCCTTTTCTAGGTGTGTGTGAGAGAGAGAGAGCATAGCATTTGCAAAAGAAATGGCTTTCCATTCCTCCTCGTTTAGCAGTCTGATTTTAGAATCAATTGAGATACAACTTTTATTACCGTTATCATTACCGTTAAGTGTCCTCTGGTTGTGTGGGTCTCCTTTAGTTGTGGTCTTTCCTACTGTCCAGTTGACTGCCCACGGTCACAATCTCACAATTAACTTTTTCTGTGCTGTCTTCTTCTTCCTCCCCCTCCCCTTTCTTGCCTAAGGGTGCTTTGCCAGCATGTCTGTCTGTGCCTGCTGCCTTTGGAGGCCAGAAGTCAGATCCCCTTGAGTTACAGACGGTCATGATGGACCATGTGGGTCCTGGAAATGGAACCCAGGTCTGCAAGAACAGCCAGTGCTCTTTACCACTGAGCCATTTCTTCAGCCCCTCTTTGTACCCTTTCAAACACCGGTCACCAGCTGTAATGACCTGATGATGCATCTCTCAGACATGGCCTGGAAGCTCAGCCTTCTCCCTCCCTCCATGCTTCTCCAGCTGGAGGGCTCAACTTGACTCTAAGTACAAACTGGAAATAAAGTTGACTCAAAACCTGAACTACAATTCCTCTTTGAGGAACGCTGACAAGGAGATTATGAAAGCAATGGAGGGCCAGCACGATGGCTCAGTGAGCGTACTGACTAGGTGTTTGTTCTTTGCTTTTGTTTTGTTTATCAACTTGGCACAAGCTGCAGTCACCTGGGAAGAGAGCCATTGAACTGAGGAATTGCCTCTGTAAAGCTGGCCTTGTGGGCAAGTCTATGGGATATATTTATATATATATTTCCCAAAGGTCTCTGTATTCCAGTCTCCTTAATGTGGACAAACACTGTCACAAGCTTCCAACACCACAATCTCTGTTGCATCTTCCTGTTACAGGTGGATATTGGGCTGTGGAGGGCCCTGCTGGGTTTTCTAGATGATTGTGTCCCAGACGAAGGAAGTGAACTGTGCCACTTGGATAGTGGTAAAAGTGGCAGTTTATTAAGAGAAAAAAGCACTTCCAAAAGAGAAAGTAAGCCAGAGATGGGGACACTCTGAGACTCAGTGGCCCCAGGTCAGGAGGTATGCGACCCTTTATGGGCGTCTCTTGCACACTATGGGCCTTCCCTGAGCAGTTTCTTCCCCCATGCATGTCAACCTTAGCTGGAGTGGCTTCCAGTCTTGTTTTCCCTGCCAACTGGTTCCTTGTTTATGCAATTATTCTTCATTGCCCTCCTGCACCTCACTCTGTCCTGTTCTCCCACCTCATCCTCTATCTTGATGGTCTATTAGATCTCAGAAACCATGAGTCAATAAGTAAGCTATGGAGTTAGAAAGAGGGTTTGGGATGCCCTGGGTCCAGCATTGTGAGCTGGACCTGCTGTGGGTGCTGGGAACTGAACTCGGGTCCTCTGCAAGAGCAGTTCTGCTGTGTCTCAGGGAAAGAGCCAAGGATGCAGCGTAAATGAGTGTCAGGCCTCATGGAGCTTTGTGAGAAGGTAGGGCACTGCCTTTCAAAATAGGTTATGGGGGGCTGGAGAGAAGGCTCTGAAGTTAGAGGCACTTTCTGGCCTCTCTACAGGAGGACTTGAATTGAGCTCACAATCACATCTGTCCGCTCAGAGAGTCCTGTACCTCCAACTCTGGGGATCCAACGGGAGCCAGGGGATTCTGACTTCTGAAGGCAGCCACACACATGAAATATATACTCACATAGACACATACACATAAGTCAAAAATAACTTCACATATTACAGCTTCAAAACTGAAGCTCCTGCCAGATAGATGTCTCTGCAGCTCAGAGCTCTTGCTGTTTTAGAGGACCAGGGTTCAGTTCCCAGCATCCATATCAGGTGGCTCACAAACCAACTATAGCTCCAGCCGCAGGGGATCTGATGTCCTCTTTCTGGTTTCCGTGGGCACCTGCACATGCATACATTATATGCCACATATAAATACTAATAACTTTAAAAATCTTTAAAACTGAACATACTGATCATAGATACCAAATTCTCATTCAGCAAAGGTCATTGAAATTGTGACATAAAATCCCTACAAACGAGCATCAGTTACCCTGGAGCCCTCTGGTTCTTTTCCTCTGGTGTAACGTGGGTTAGATGAATGACTACAGCAAAGGTGTGTCAAACACAACCCACGTCTGTTTATAAAATGTTAGGCGTCTTCCTAGCACTCAGGGAGGGAAGTGCAGCCTGAGGGTTGTGATAGGGCCTTTCTCCTTGGCAACTGTCTGCTTCAAGGAAGATGAACCAAATCAGACAGTCTCCTCCAAATCCCAGCTTCCTCCTTGGGGGCAGAGTGCCACGTTCAAGTTCAAGAGATGTTCTAATCATGAACTTGCATTGCACCCTCTGGAAAGGAGGGAACAGCACAGTTCAACATTGTTCAGACGGTCTGGGGTGACAGACTTGAAATATCTCACGGCAGCTAAAAGAACTGTTCTGTATAGAGACTCGTGGACTTTTGGGAGTATATTAAAGTCAGCCCTGTCCCTCACCAAGACAGGGGCCTGATGGGTGCAACATTCAGAGCCTTAGAAACTGGGAACACAGAGGTGAGGCTTCTTCTCTGTCTGTTTGATTTGTGCCTGACGACTTCATCTTGACAGATCATTAGCAGCTATATGGAGTCCCTGGAAGGCGTTATCATAGTACAACTTGAGATTCCCTGGCTCTGGGTGGTAGACTGTGAAGGTGGATTGCCATTTTCTGACACTTGCAAATGATCACAGGAAATGTTTGAATTTGCTCTAAGGCAGGACCTAACAAACACACGTGTACTGTGGGATCCGGAGCCGTGAGTGTGTTGTCTTTGCTAAGGTCCAGCTCCTCTTTTGTGTCAGAACTGGGAGAGCAGAAGCACTTTCTGAACTGAAGGGGGAGGACTCAAGTATGCAGGTTTCCTAAGAGGCTGTTAATGAGGCAGAGCTGGTTTCCATGGTTAAGGGGCTTTTGACCTACGGATGGGATGCCCAAGGACAAGAAGGCTGGTGGTTTGACGGTCAAGATCGCCTTCATAGAAGGAAGCCCAGACAGCTCATTTCTGTCATTTCTTTATCAGATTGCTCCATGACTCTTAAGCAGAATTGGGCAATGACAGAAATGAAGTGAATAGGGCCTAGAGAGATGGCTCAGTGGTTAGGAGCATTTGCTGCTCTTGCAGAGAGCCTAAACTCGGTTCCCAACACCCATGTGGTGTTCCTAACCATCTATAATTCCAGTTCCAAAGAATCTAACACCTTCTTCTGGCCTCCTTGGATACTAGGCACACATGTGGTGCACATACATACATACACACATGCGAAAACTTATACACATAAAATAAATACATAAAAAACGTTTTTAAGGAAATATGGCGCAGTAGTTATTATAGTTAAACGTGTGAGAAAACTAACTTACAATGAGAACAGGTATCTGTTCTGAACCTCCTGGCTTGTGACTAAGTAGCCCCATTCCCTTGGGCTGTGGCAAGACAGCACCTGCGGGGTACGTAACAGAACACATCTCTCACCTCAGACACCAGGAAGCAAAGGGGAAAGAAGAGACTGAACTCCATTATATCCCTAGAGGGCACACCCCTCAATAACTAAAGGATGCCCGCCCCTAGGCTTTGTTTCCTAAAAGATGTGCAGTTTCCCAGTGTACCCTTCTGGAGGCCCATCCTTCAACATGACATAGTAAGCGCGGTTACAAGCTGGTTAAAGATTAGGTTTGTGCCCCAAATCTTTTTCTCTTTACCTTGCAGCACAAATGAGGTCAATATTTGTAGTAATAGCACAGTTCTATGGCAACTCGCCTTTCAGAGCAAAACCAAACAAACAAAAAACAACAAAAAAAAAAAACCAAAATAAAAATGGTGCACACCTTTTATTCTGGCACTCAGGAAGCAAAGGCAGGGCTGTTCTCAGTGAGCTCCAGATCCGGTACTCTTCAGTACATAGAGAGGTCCAGCCAGTCAGGGCTATGCAGTAAAATACTGCTGCTATCCCCTGAAATAAACAGGCAAGAGAAATGTTCTCCTCTGAACCCACTAGTAACAGCAACAGCAAACCCACAGTCATTAGGAAAGCAGTTTTTCTTCAGGTAAAATGAGCTTTAGAACTTTCATTTCTAGGTCTTATCCTTGTGGGAACACATGCTGACCTTGGGCCCCTGTCCTTCCCATGAGCTGCTCCACAGACTTCAACAATTCTTCACATCAGAAACATTCCCCACAGATTCCAGATTTCCAGCTGGGGCCTTTGGTGTCCTCCTCTGCAGTCCCCATACCCCATTAAACTCTAAATTTTGTGAAGATGGTAATTGTATTGGCCGCTTTTGTCAGTGCCTGGCCAAGACATTCAGTGTTGGCTTTCTGTGTGGGAAGGACAGTCTCGTCCTTATGTCCCTGGTTTCTCCACCCTTTCGTGTCATCTCACTATCACCAGGACTAAAACATCCAGTCTTGATATTTCACTAACCCACATATTTTCTGTGGCTCCCATTTCAGGCCCTACTGATGGGTGCTCTACCAGTGTTTCTTCCCAGCCCCGCCCCCAGCTCTTCTTTGAGTTCCCATGAGGAGGAAATGCCCACTGTCCAGGCACATCCCACATCTGTGCCTTCTGGGACCCTTCAGGCTGAAGACAGGCAGATCTTGTGAGAACCACTCATCTGCCCTAACCCTTTTTACCCCGGCCCTAAGATCCCTGGAGGGTTCTCCAGGCGGGTCAATATCAAACTCGTGTTTCTGAAGAGACCAGAGTATACCACCCACACAGACTACTTTAGTGTAGCCCAGGTTCTGAGCTAGAAGCACTTAGTTCTCCCCATTTCTGTCTGGAAACAAGACATGGCTTTATCTGTGTGAAGATGCGGTCTGTTGTTTCTCCAAAGACTGGAGAGTGACTCGTCTGCGTACTGAGCTGAGTGAAACAGCCCTTATTCACCATGCGCTCTCTGGTAACCTTGCCACAGGTTAGCCCTCTCTTTCCTTTATCTTGCTTTGCCATACTTTTCCTCTTTGTTAGCACAGTAAATAACAACCCAGTTCTCACTGCGCTGACTCCTAGTCATAAAGTTCTTCCAGGCGTGCATTTATTTTACACAAAAGCTCTATAACATGTTTTTTTCTTTCTATTAATGTATTCTTTAAATATTTGGTGTGTGGGGTGTGTGTGTGTGTGTGTGTGTGTGTTTGTGTGTATCTGCACACATGTAGGCGGCTACCTAAGGAGGCCAGAAGAGGACATCACGTACCCTAGAACTGGAGTTACAGGAGGTTATGAGTCGCCCCGTGTAGGTTCTGGGAACTGAACTCGGGGCCTCTGTAAGAGCAGTAAACACTCTTAACTGCTGAGCCATCCCTCCAGCCACAGTGTTTATCTGCCTTTTGTTAGTTCACTTCCTAGTCCTAGGCACTAAACCACAAAGCAAAGAGGTTCTATTTTCTTTCCGCATTTCCAGAGAAGTATGCTTATCAGCTCTGAGTTCCCGTGTGAACACGGGACTGATAACCATATTTAACATGAGAGGATTTTAGTTTTTTTTAGTAGAATTCTCAAGACCACCTAAACATAAACAAAATAACAGAAACTGATAGCAAGAGTCAGTCTGATGAAACGCCCTTGACATCTATGGAAATAACGTGTCTTCCTACCTCGAGTCGTGTGTCAGTGGACAGAAGCATTTCCAGATGGAACTGTCTCCAGAGTGGACAATAGGCTAAGGTGATATAGACATAGAACTGGTGTGGCAAGAATAACACGGGATCAATTCCTCCGGGAGCGGCTACAAGTCCATTTGGAGCTACCTTCAAGGAGGTAAGAAGGGCCTGGCTTCTGTTCAGATCTTAGTCTTGTGCCTTGTGATCTACTTTAAGATGAATTTGACTCCATGGGTATTCTTCCCCCACCCCAAATAGACCCACATATTTATATTTGTCTTTGTATATATATTGTGTGTGTATATATATATATACATATATATATGTATATATATATATATATATATATCAACGCATGCCAGTCATTATGGGAATAAAAGTTGTATATGAGTTCAGCACAGACTGCAAAATGGCTCAGTGTGTAAAACCACCTGCAGTGCAAGCAAGCATGAGGACCTGAGATTGAATCTCTAGAACCCACACAAAAGCTAGATGATTATAGTTGGAGCGTCCATAATTGCAGCGAAGACAGGAGATGGGAGAATTCTGAGAAGCTCGTGGGCTAGCTGTCTTGGCATGCACAGTGGAAAAACAAAAGATCCTGTCTTAAACAAGGCAGAAGGATGAGTTTGAGGCCAACCTGGTCTACAAAGTGAGTTCCAGGACAGTAAGGGCTACACAGAGAAACCCTGTCTTAAAAAAACAAAACAAAACAAAGAAGGTAGAAGGAGACAAATGACACCTGAGGTTGCCCTCTGACTGTCCTCTGACCTCCACACATGTGCTGAGGCATGGGTGTCCCATGGGCATTTTTTAGGAA
The DNA here is from genome assembly GCF_000317375.1 of Microtus ochrogaster. NCBI lineage: Eukaryota > Metazoa > Chordata > Mammalia > Rodentia > Cricetidae > Microtus > Microtus ochrogaster. The sequence continues at coordinate 69,790,640 of NC_022012.1, read as the reverse complement.
CGCTAAGGCTGAAGAGTTTCTGTTTCCCATGGCATTGGGACATTTGTCTTTCAATTTATGCTCATCCTTCATCCCCAGAACAAGATAGATAGATAGATAGATAGATAGATAGATAGATAGATAGATAGATAGATAGATGAATAGATAGATGGATAGATGCCTCTTTGCCCCCCTCCACCCTGCTTACTTACCTCTCATCTTGACCCAGTATAGTAATAGAAGCGACTGGGCTGCGTCCCCAGCACCCCGACAACCTGGCTAGGTTATGCCCCAAAATAACAACACACAAACTGTATTCATTCAAATACTGCTTGGCCCATTAGCTCTAGCCCTTACAGGCTAATTCTCATATCCCAATCAACCCATCTCTAATAAACTGTGTAGCACCAGTCTTACCAGAAAAGATTCAGCATGTCTGACCTGGCGGCTTGCTTCATAGCGTGCGTCTGCTCGGGAAAGGGGAGCATGGCGTCTCTGCTCCAGAGAGCAGAGTTGTCGAGTCTGCCCGGGAGAGGGGAGCATGGCGTATCTGAGCTCACTTCCTCTTCCTCCCAGCATTCTGTTCTGTTTACTCCACCCACCTATGTTCTAACCTATCAGGGCAAGCAGTTTCTTTATTTAATTAACCAATGACCTTCCTCCATCAACCCAGCTCTATTATTTCTAGTACATCAAACTCACCTGCTTGAGCTCACAGGTCCATAGGGTTGTGTTCTGTTTCTCTGTCTCTGGCTGCATCTGTACCTATTGCCATGACAACACCCATGAGATCTGCATGTTATCTCTCTCTTGAGTCAAGGATCTGTGGCATGATTTCTAGAACTATGAATAATGTGAATTTGTAGGTGTGTGGTGGGTCTCATCATCCTGACGAAATACCTGACAGGAGAAGCTAGAGGGAGGAGAGGGGTTTCTCTTAGCTTATGTTTCAGGGCTCTGTCTCATTGGGACGGCTGGAGTGTGTTGATCTTGTGGCTGCTCATATCGTAGGCATAGCCAGGAAGAAGAGAGATTTAAGAGAGAAATGGAGACTGGGCTAGCAGCCTCAGGGACCACCCTGTCAGTACCCACCTTCCTCCTGGAAATTCCCACCTCCTGACAGTTTCACAACTTCCCAAAGCAGCAGCACCAGCCAAAGACCAAATGTTCAAACACAGGAGCTTCTCTCCCAGCTGCAGAGAGAGGGAAGCAGAAATGCTTTGAAGAAGACTGGATAGTAACTAATAGGGTCAATACTGAATTCCTGAGGGAGTCTTAAAGTCATCCATCATCACAAAGCATATGTCTCTCCCAGGTTCAGAGCAAACGGGTCCTGTCTGTACCATTTTTACCCTCGGAGGTTAAGTTTGAATTTTCCAGTTTCACTGCATGAGTCCCAACACCTGTGAGTGGCCCTTCATGTCTCTTATCCTCCCTTGGGCCTCAGCATGTCAGTGAGAGAAATCTAACAAGGAACCCTCTTTTGACATGATGTGTCCCTGTGGGGACCTAGCAAGTCCACAGGAGGGCTCAGTAGCAGCAGCCTCCCTGTGTAGCGAATATTTCCTTTTGAAGGTGTGGAAGCTGGCATCACTAGCCTGCCTTGGCTTGAAAAGTGATGAGGATAATGAGGGTGTAGGTGAAGAAGGGAATACTCGAGATCATCCGGGCACATCTCCCACCGCCACCTGTTTGCCCCGCTCCTGTTTGAAGGGCTTGGCAGGCTAGGAGAGCTGGGCCTGGGCCTCCAAGCACCCCAATTCCTGGAGCAATGTAGAGTTGCAAGACAGATGTAGGGAATGCTTTGAAACAGTATTCCTCTCTCTAATTAGTGCAGACAGAGGGTCCCCCGAGGAACTCTGGTGACCTCAGCCTCGTGAGGCTTAGGTATTTCTCAGAAGTTGCAGGGGCTGAAAACCTTTTCACTTTGCACAGACTGGTCTGCCAATCTTTGTGTGTGTGTGTGTGTGTGTGTGTGTGTGTGTGTGTGTGTTTCTTTTTCCTCTGACCCACAGTGCTCCTGGTGTGTTATGGATTAGACACAGCAAGGATGACTCTCCGAGACAGTTAGTGTCTCGCTTGTTCTTTCAAGTCTGATATGCTCTGTGCCCAGAAATATTCTCATGCCTGGATCTTTCTCCTGGGAATTCCAGTGGGAGATCCAGGCTGCCCTGCACGTGACTTCTGAACATCCCTGAAGATACATCTCCCCCGAATAACCTTTGTAGACAGTGGAAGCAAAAATGTAAGGTGCTTACTGGCAGCCAAAGCCCAGGACTTTGGAACACAGATAATGTAATGAGTCTTTTTCTGCCCTGCCAGACAACTAGCAAATAATGATACTTCTTACTAATTATGAAAGCTCAGCCTATAGCTTAGACTTGTCCCACTAGCTCTTAGAATTTAAATTAACCCATGTATATTAACCTATATTCTATTACGTGGCATTGCTCTCTTCCATATTGTACCTTCTGATTCCTCTCTGTGTCTCCTGGCATCTCCTGTGTACCTAGATTATCTCCTCCTACTTTGTCCATGTGCCTGGAAGTTCTGCCTATTCCTCCTGCCTCGCTGTTTGTCATTCAGCTCTTTTTAAAACCAATCACAGCAATATAGCTTCACATGAGATACAAATAGCCCACAACATTTTCCCTTTTGTCTAAATAAAAAGAAAAGGCTTTAATGCTAACATAGTAAAACTACATACAATAAGAACAATTATCAGAAGCCGGGCGGTGGTGGCGCATGCCTTTAATCCCAGCACTCGGGAGGCAGAGGCAGGCGGATCTCTGTGAGTTCGAGACCAGCCTGGTCTACAGAGCTAGTTCCAGGACAGGCTCCAAAACCACAGAGAAACCCTGTCTCGAAAAAACAAACAAAAACAAAAAAACAAAAACAAAAAACAAAAAAAGAACAATTATCAGGTAAGAATTACATTTACAATGTCCAGTCCTTTTATATTTAGCATATTCAGAGAAAATGCTCTATTATCTGTCTTATCTTGATAAGTTTTATATCTAAACCATTTTCTGTCATAACTCATGTTACCATCCTAAAACTATTTTTTAAGACCTCAAAACATTTTCTTAAACAAACAGTTTAAGCTTTTATGTCTCTCAACCTTATACACTTTTTACCTCTTATGTCAGTTTCTTTTCTGAATTTGGTAACAAGAAAAACTGTAATTATAACTACCTTATCTTCAACTCTGTCAGAGACCTGAGAAGGATACAATATTATCTGAGTAAACAGGAAGTGCAGAGCAAGCAACTTCCAAAACTATAGAAATGACAGAGACATCTGGCTCCCTGCACAGTCACCCAAGTTTTCTCTGTAACATTGGGGCATCCATCTTCAGTCTATAGACCTAGAATATTTGATGGACTTTTCTGTGCAACAGGAATTTTGAAGGGCTATCCTACCTTGTCTTGGCACAGTTTAGCAGTTGCTTTCTTTGGTGTCCTGCTTGTCCAGTTTTAACAGCATAAGGTCAGCGGTTGAGGCAAGGGCAGTTTCTCGCCCAAATGGCTAGCTTTGTCACATTGAAAGCAAACTTCGTATGGAGGTTCTCCAACGTCCATCATCCTTTTTGGAAGTAAATTAGTGCTGCCAAGAGCAGACATGTCTCACTGTCATGAAAACCCTTAAGTTGTTAAACACCTTAAATGCCATATTCTGTAGGTCTCTGAAGTGTTTGAAGATCACCTATCTAAAATATATCTGTTTAACCTTGAACACATACATAACATGACTACAAGTTTGATTATTATAAATGACTAACTAGTAACTTGCATTTCTTAATTATCCTAAACAGTTTATAATAATAACTTTCAAGGGACTAGAATGTTATATTACATTTTTAAATGAGATATATAATAGGTACAATACCTTAAACAAGAGTAGAAACATATATGATATAACAAAGAGAACCTTAAATTTGTATCAATATACAGAAATTCATACCAATGTAAAATATTTGAGATGAATAGTTGTCTTTTTATCCTATATTCCCATAACTCCACCAAATGATGACAAATATCCATAACCCACAAAATAATCAAACACCACTCACCCCCACCTCTTGAGAATGTGGGTGTTGTGTTTTCTAGATTGATTCCTGTTGTCTGGGAACAACAGCATCCCCGGGAGACCCTGAGAAAATTGAGATAATGGTCAAGTCCTAAGAAAACTAGCTATAACATTTGTTGACCAGTCTCTGTGTAATGGGAAAGAACAAGCCTTATCTGAAGTCCTGGCCAGAATAGTCTGTGAGGGTGGACAGTAGTAGCCTTGAAGTTGTTCTGAATGTAGAACTCAGTTGCAACGTAGACACTCTGAAAAGCTAGATCACCTGGGCCACCCATTTTAATCAGTGTCTGGTCCCCTTGCTCTGAAAATACATAAGCTTGTAGGTGGAGATTGCTCATTTCCCAGCTGCCCAGATCTGAATAATAACACAGAAACTGTGTTAATTAAAACTGTTCAGGCTATTAGCTCTGACTTTTTATTGGCTAGCTCTTGCATCTTAAATTAACCCATTTCTATTATTTTATATTTTACCATGAGGCTCATGGTTTACCTGTAAGGCTCTGGGGCATCTGTCTCCTTTGGCAGCTAAATGATGTCTCCCTGACTTAGACATTTTTTCTCTTCTATCTTTGCTTGGAATTCCCAGTTTGCTCTATTCTGCCCTGCCATAGGCGCAAAGCAGCTTCTTTATTAACCAATGGTAACAAAATTTATTCACAGCATACAGAGAGGAATCCCACATCTCAAGCTCTCAAAAATAACATAAATATCTGCATTAACATAAGTATGGACTGTGCATTGTACACAACCCAGTAAAAGATGATTTTTTGCTTCATATTTAAGGAAGTAAAACCCATCTGTCAACTTTCTAAGTTTGTTTGTACTGTAGAACCAAACCTCTATCCATGCCATATGAAGGGATGACATGTAATAACAAGTCATGAGAACTCTGTAACCAACAAGATCTATCATGTCTCATCCAATCTCAGAGCTGTTCCCATGTCAAGAGATCAGCATATATGTCACCTGTCTCATAGTTTTTCTTTGTGCCTGTAGCCAAGATTTTCAGAAAGTCTCCCCCAATCAAATCTGATCTTCATTAATTCTGAAGAGAACCATTAACTTTTTGTTTCCTGTGGAAACAAAGGCATAACTTCTTCCCCAATGCAACATATTTTCTGACTTACATTTTAAAGTTGAGACATTTTAAAAATATATAGGTTGGTTTAATTTGGCAGTTTCCATAATCTAGTATTTCTGAGCAGATATTTTTTTTGTACATTAGCATTTTAAAAATTCAAAGTCTACAAAGCACCACACAGGATCCAAAGTACCACACAGGATTCAGACATCCTGTGTATTTTCCACCTTTTCATGGTTTGTTTGTAGTGTTTTAATGTTACTTTACTCTTTCCTTAAAGACTTTATTATTTTTAAACTATGCATTTTTTCTATGACTGTCTATACCTATTTTTTTACTCTAACTGGTTGGAGGTTTTCTCAAGCTGAACCACTTTACTGTGTGCCTGAAGCCTTCTCTGATCACATGAACCAAGCCTTAAACCTTATGTGTGACTCTGGGCTGGTGGTTGGTGCCATCCTGCTTGGATTGGTGAGAGCAGAATCTTATACCAGCAGCACTGACTGGGAGCATTTACCTGCCCCAGCTCTGGGAATTTGCTGACCCTGCACTATTTCTACATAGCACACTGGCTGCTCAAGCACTCACTGTACAATAGGGAAGCCATGTCTAGTTTTGTTTTCTTTTGTTTTTTTTTTTTAAGATTTCCCAGGCCCCATAAAGAAATACATGCCTAGATATTGGACTCCATATGTAATGAGTCTGTTTTTCTGTCTCATCAGCTCCCAAATAACAACATAGAGACTTCTTATTAATTGTGAAAGCTCAGCCTTAGCTTAGGCTTGTCCCAATAGCTCTTATATTTTAAATTAACCCACATATATATTAATCTACATTCTATCACATGGCATTACCTCTTTTCCATCTAGCAAATCCTGTTTCATCTCTGTGCCTCCTGGCATCTCCTGTGAGCCTAGATTATCTCCTCCTACTTCCTCTTTCAACCCTGAAATCCCACCTATACCTCCTGCCTAGCTATTGGCCTTTGACTTCTTTATTAAACCAATCACAACAATCTATCTTCACACAGTGCATACGTATCTTACAAGATACGGCATTGTCGAAAAGAAAACTAAAGTTCAGAGAGGCCCCACAGAGGCAGGATTTGGAGGTGAGACTGTCTAGCTATAAGTCCTAGAACACTATTCTGTTTGCTTTGAGAAAAAAGGTGATTGAAATGATTGATGAAAATGGTCTCCTAAGGTCAGGTTTTGCCTTAAAAGATAGAGGCAGGGCTGGAAATGTGGCTCAGTGAGTAAAGTCACAAGTTCAATTCCCAGAACCCAAAACCCACATTTCAAAAAAAAAAAACAAAAAATTTTGGACATGTTTGTGATCTCAGTGCTGTGGAGGCAGAGACAGACCAGTTTAGTGGGGCTCTCTGGCCAGCCACTCTAGCTAAGTTGGCAAGTTCCTAGCCAACGAGAGACCTCTTTTCAGAAAACCAAAGTGGGCAATGCCAGAAGAACAACACAAAAGTTGTTCCCTGGCTCTGTGTGCCCATGCACACAAGGGTGAGTGTACTCTTACTCACACGCACACACATTCACCCACACACTCTCTACAGACTAGAGCCAAATGGTTCGATTTTTAGAGTGGCCCTCACAGGACTAACTGCCTATCAGGACAAAAGTAGGTCAGGAGGCAGATGCTTCCTAGTTGAGCCCTAGTCCTCCTTGACCACAAGAGCCCAAGAAAAGCTCCTGAACCTCCCAAGTGTGTTTCCTCATCTAGACAATTGGGGAAAACAGTAACCACCTTCTCCATTTTGCGGAATGGTTGCAAAAGGGCTCTGTGCGCTCACAAGTGCTTTATCAGATGAAGGACTTCCTGGGCGAGCCATCCTCAATCCCTGAAGAGCTGTGATGACAGGTGCTTTAGGCATAGTTTAGTTTCTCGTGACAGGTCAGTGCTGTGCTTTTAGATACTTTAAGCCTTCTGGGATTCTCATCTCATCAATACAGGATGCTAAGATCCTAAGCGTCTTTATATCTGAGTTACAGCAAAATAAATGAACACTAATCCTTTGTATTTGTTAGGAAATGCAATTTATTTGAGTGTGTTTTATTGGTGACTGTACTTGGCTCCAATGCCTCCCAGTCTGGTTAGATAAAACATTTAGTATGACCTTCTTTTGTGTTGTTTATTGGCCAATGTGTTTCATGCCTCATTTGCCCCCAAATTCACATTTTTGTTTAGTGGTGTATTTGTTCTGTCTCCGTGCCTGTGCGTGTGTGTGTGTGTGTGTGTGTGTGTGTGCATGTGTGTGTGTGTGTGTATGTGTGTGTGTGTACATGCATGTTTGGTTCACAGTCACTGAAAACCTCTGCTCTCGAAACACAGCCACAGGGTAGGCTATTCATTTTTATTTTGCCAGGTTATATGATATCTGCACACTGTTTTAAAACCCCAAGGCAAAAAGAAACATCTTCAGATTTTCGCTCGGAAGGAGCTTCTCTGAGGAGTCTGTGATGATGCAGGCCTGTCTCTGTTCCATGCAAATCTCTTAATTACATGCAGCCTGACTGGGGCGGTCATCCTTGACACGGAGCTTCAGCCCCATTACCATGCCTGCTGATGGTTACCACACACAGTGCCATTCTTCATGCCAGTGAGTAACCCTGTCCTGTCAGAGAGTGCTGGAGCCAGGCTGGGCTCCGTGTGATTAACAAATAGCAAGATGCCTAATGATGGAATTGCTAAACTGCCTCCCCTGTTAGTAAAAAGAGTCCTCATCTTCACATGCTTGCCAATCCCTGGACCCACGGCAGAGCTTCTCAGGGTCAGGGGTTTCATCATTCCTATGAGTGATCTCTTCATAGAACACTGACTTTTAAACTGGCAATTAAACACTGTTAGCTGCCATTTTAAGAAGTCTCCGCCCAGGACTGGGGCTATGACTCAGTGGGTGACGTGCTTGCTGTGCAAACACGAGGACCTGAATTTGGATCCCAAGATCTCATGTGAATAGCAGGGCACAGCAGCCCATGGCGGTAACCCCGTCACAGGAGGTGGAGGGAGGCACATAGCAGAGGCCTTGATAGCCTACCACTCTAGCAGAAATGGTGGCTTCAGGTGTAAGGAGAGGCCCTGTCTCTAAAAAGACAGCAGAGAAAGATGGAAGAGGTGTGGTGTCAGCCTCTTGCCTCTGCACGCGCACTCGATGAGAATGTATGCACTCGGAAGGAAAGGGTTAAGTTAAGCACATTTCTTACCTTATTTATCCCTTTATTATTCAGCCTTGGTTCCTTGTGAGCCTGTGCAGAGAGCCATCTCAATCTGTGTGATATATACTCTAGGCGTGTCATTCAGTTTCCTAGCACAGTGACAAAGTTCATGAGCTAAACAACTTATAAGGAGCAAAGAGTTATATTTTGCTCCCTGGTTTCAGTTTTCCATTTCTTGTTTTATGCTCCCACTGCCCCTGGGCCTGTGGAAAGGCCAAGGAGATTGCTCACTTCATGGTGTACAAAAAGTAAGGAAAGCAGAAAGGGCTAGGATCCCAATATCCTGTTCTAGGGCTCATCCCCTCTTGATGACTGGATGTCACTCCACTAGGCTCTACCTTCTGAAAGTGCCACCATTTCTCAATCATGCCACAGGCTGGCAACCCAGCAACTAGCACTTGAGACCTGGGAACACTTCAATATAGTTCAGTTTGCTTGTGTGTGTGTGTGTGTGTGTGTGTGTGTGTGTGTGTCCGTGACCTTGTCCATGTGGCTTTGTTCTGGTAAATGGCCGTGATTTTCTTTTTTTTTTTTTTTTTTTTTTTTTTTTTTTTTTTCGAGACAGGGTTTCTCTGTGGTTTTGGAGCCTGTCCTGGAACTAGCTCTTGTAGACCAGGCTGCTCTCGAACTCACAGAGATCCGCCTGCCTCTGCCTCCCAAGTGCTGGGATTAAAGGCGTGCGCCACCACCGCCCGGCGCGTGATTTTCATCATTCCTTCTCCTCAACATCAACTCTGTGAGGCTTCCATGCACTCAGACGTGTTTTCATCTCTGGCAGATGAGTCACATGGGAGTTGTAGTCTACTTGGGTCTGCCATTTCCACCTGAAAACACGGGCAGAGTGATCAGAAACTCTCTCAATGAGTTGTCCTTTGACTCAGCTCCCCTGAGACCTCACCCACCTGTCGGATCATCTGAAGCTTTGAAAGGTACTTCCTGTGGCCATCCATTCATTGCAGGAGTAGGAACTGATACCTAGGTGAGACAGAGATGTGGGAAGATCTTGGTGACAGCGGATGAGGTTGGAGACACACAAATCCATCACTAAGTGTAAGCCCTTGGGCGACTTATCTATCCCACTCCTCGCCTCAGTTTTCTTGTGCGGATACTGGGTCTTCTGTAGCTTAATGACATGAGGTGTTGTTGGGCACTCTGAGCTGTGCTCAGCAAAGGAATCCATTTTGTTGGTTGAATGAGAGCATCCATTGAAGAGACTCGAAGCTTCCTACCAATTTTAAAAACTGGAGATAGATCTTAACCTGGAAGGCAGCAAAAGATAGGGATGAACTGTAGCTAGCTACTTGTTCCATTTTCCCCAAGAGTTAGACAGAGGTCCAGGGACAGCCATGAGCCTTTCAAAGCTAGTTAACAATATGCTTGCACAGTATTAAAATCCATTTATCCATCACCCATATTAGCTCTCTTTATACCTTTCTATCATCTATCATCAATTATCTATCAATCATCTATCTACCCACTCATCCATCATCTATTTATATATCTTTTTCTCTATCTCCGTTCATCTATCATCTATGACTATGTATCTTTCTATCTATCACATATACATTTGTCTATTATATATGTATATATCTATCTATCATATGTACATTCATCTAGTATATATGTATATGATATATATGTATATATGCATATATATATATCCATCATCAATCTGCCTACCTGTCTGTCTATCTTCTCTGTATCTATCATCTATCACTAAAGCAAAAATATAGTGCCTGACTTTTGCTATGTGTTCAATGAATCTTTCTAAAGGCTGTCCATTTCAATGGCTAGCAGAAGCCCAATAGAACACCATCTTTGGAAACTAGATAGTGCACAGATCTATGCCTTAAGATCTCAGTTATGGGGAAATGACTCAAAGAGCAAAGCAATTGCTATACAGGCATGAAAACTGGAGTTTGGGCCCCCAGCACCCACATAAACGCTGGGAGGTCATGGCAGCCACTTGCAATCTTGGCACTCAGGAACCAGAGACAGCTATTCCTCAGAGCAAGCCAGCTGACTATGCTAACTAAATCATCAAGCTCCACGTTTGGGGAGAGACCCCCACCTCGCTAAAATAAAGAGGGAAGTGATTAAGAAAGACATTGGACATCAACATCTGACCTCCGTGTACACGCGTGCACTAACACTCATGAAACACTGACACACAGCACACACATGCAAGCACACCACGTAGAAGCACACACATGCACAAATCAGAAAGAACTCAGATCTAGGATTAGGGATGTGACTTGATGGGTAAGTGCTTGACTAGCTAACATTCAGAACGTTCTGGATTCAATCCCCAGCACAGCATACAGCAGGTGAGATGATGCCTGCCTGGAACACAAGCATTCAGGAAGTGGAGGCAGAGCAGAGTGATCCTCTGGTACACGGAGAGTTTGAGGCTAGCTTGGACTAGTGAGATCCTGCCTCAGAAATAGAACCAGACTACAGAATAATTGTTTATAGCTTTGATTCTCTAGCTCCGGGGAAATCGTTTCTTTGCTAGACAAGAATAAAGTTGTTAAATGAACAGGAAAAGGTCTTCATCATGCTGCACTGGAGCCTGTGGTATTTACCTTCAGGTTTGGGTGAAGACAAGGCTGTCTCCTTTATGCTAATTGAGGCAGCGTTCGTGGGATGGTGAGCTGCCGCCTCTGACATTTAGAACCACACAAGATGCTTTTAGCTCGTGAATATCAGATTTGGGATTTATATTTGTGTGTGTAAATAGTCTCTTTTTCCTTCTAATTTTGCTCTTTGTGTTTATATAGCAGCATTGTGCTCAGAACAAACTCTCAGTGATTAGTAATATTTATTTAAAATTAGGAGGTATTTATTTTGCTGAGAATTCACTTTCCCTGTTTCCAGGTGCAGGAAAGTCAACCCTCCTATAGTGAAATATATATAGTGAATCCAAGGAAGAGGATTTAGCCAAACCCTGACTCAACTCAGGAAGGCCAAGCTTTGGATTGCTGCACACAGGAGAGCTGGGAGTTCACTCTGGGCTTTGTAGACCCATTTCTAACACAGCCCCTTTTCCCTGCCCACTCTTTGGCCTGGGCCAAGGAGGACAGTGTCAGTCAAACCTCCAAATCCTTAGCAACTCCATCATGGGAGAGCAAATCTTCTTAGGTCACTCATTATGATAGAAGTTTCCAAAAAAAAAAAAAAAAAAGAAGTTTCCTAAGGAAAGCAGTGGTGGTGGCAGACGGGTATTCCTAAAAACCTGTTTTTAAACCACAGAGAAACCCTGTAAAAAAAAAAAAAAAAAGAAGTTTCCAGAAAAGGCTTTGCCTTTTAGGTGGGGGACTGTTGCCTCTCTAGGGTGGAGCATGCTAGTTTTTCCTTTAAGTTGTGACTCTAAGGGAGTCAGAGGGGGATGAGGAACAACTTTGAAATCACTTCTGGCTTTCCACTCAAGAAAACCAAAAGAGCAAAGAGGATTTCTCTTCAAGCTGAATGTCTCTGTCCTTGCCAAGTTACCCTGTTTCTACATTCGGCTTCCAGTCCACAGACCTTGATGTAGAATGTCCATGGTATGTGGCCTTATCTCCCTGATTGAGCCTGTGGCTTCCCCCATCCCCCACAAAACCTGTCTAAGTCTAGGCACAGGGCTTCCTTTAAGCGCCTTTCCTTTAGGGGAATAGTTAGGTATGTCATTTAATCAACCTGGGCAACTAGCCCAAGGTTGTTTTAAAAAAAAAAAAAAAAGCAGGTGTTGACCGTGGGAGCAATTACTAAGGACTGCAGACCCCAAATGATTTATAATCTGAGATCCAAAGCAAGAAATGAGTTCTCCTGCGTCAGCTCACCTTCTTCCCAATCTCCCTGCCCCAAGTGTAATTAATTCACCTCTGAACACCTCTCCAGCGAAGAGGGGTCTCTAGCTGCCAGTGCCGGACGATGGGCTGTGGACTGAACAGGCATGGTGTCTCTGCCCACCGAACCCACACAAAGGGCCAGCCCTTTGACAGCTCAACATTTTATAGTGCTGGGGCTGAAATGACCTTTAAAAAGCCAGATAATATTTTATTTACCTTTTTTCTCCCATTTACTGTTAAATGTTAATGAAGGTAAGAGATTCAAATCGGTGCTAATAAAACATTTTAATTGACTCAAGTATAGCCATAACTGTAAATTGACCACTTTTGCACAGATGACCTCAGAGCTTCCCTGCCCCCCAACGCCGTGGCCTGTGCAATTTGGGAAGTTGGCAGTAAATGCCTTCCCTTTTCCTCTTTACTGTCCCTTACAGTTAACAAAACTTCAGCTCCAAGACAGACAACCAAGAGTGACTGACATCCCTCACTTCAGCAGAATTAGTTTTCCCTCCCCACACCTCCAGCATTTCCTTGTTGAAGTCCTTAAAAGTCAGCTGCTGCCTCCTTCAGGAAGTCCCACCAGATCTCTACTTCCTGTCCATCCTCTTCCAAAGTCCCTGGTGCTTTTGGCATTTCTGCTGGGGCACTTCTTTCTTTGCCATGTTACAGTAACCTCTTTGGTCATGTTCTCTCTTTGCTGTCAAATGCCTTTGCACAGTTTGGGCTCAGTGGCTATGAAGTTGGATTTGGTAAGCTGATTGAGAAGAAGAATCAAAGATTTACCTGGTCAGTGCTATTCCAAAGCTCCAGGGAATTCTGCAAGACGCTCACTGTCCTTCATCTGGCTTTCTTAGTAGGCAAGGCCACTCAGTATGACAACCTGTGACAAATGCTTGCACTTGAGAAGCAAATGACACAGTGCCTGTCTCAGAAATGATCTACATTTCTATGCAGACTATGAACCTTTATAATTGACACCTTGAAAAGACTGGGAGCAGACCCCTGTGATTCGTGTGTGTGTGTGTGTGTGTGTGCGTGTGTATGTGTTCACAGGTACACACATGCCATTAGCATGCATGTAGAAGGCAGAGGACATCCTCTTAGGTATCAGTCTCTGCCTTCCATCTTGTTTGAGGCAGGGGCTCTTGTTCATGGCTGTGTGCTCCATGCTGGCTGGCTGGTAATCTTCTGGGGATCTTCCTGTCTCCATCACTGTCTTGCTATTGGAGCACTGACTGGGATCACAGACTTGTTTTAACACATCAGGCTTTTTTTTTTTTTTTTTTTTTTTTTTAACATCGGTGCTGGGGATTCAGACTCTGGTCCTTGGGCTTGCTATTCACTGAGCCATCACCATAGTGAGGTCCAGGGCCATTTTATTTTGGGATCTGCTATTCCCCAGAAGGTTTTGGTGTTTCACCTACTGAAACTGCCCAATTAAAGGAAACTGGCATACTGGATAGCACCTGCTGTAAGAATGCCTTCCCTAAGGAGCTCTAAATAATGTGTACTCCCGCCCTATAAGGTCCTAGCCACAGGCCACAGTTTGATTCCTGCCAACTTAACCTTGGGGAATCAATGAATTTATTGGGCTTATTTACAGAACATGGATGAGGGTTTGCTGTAAGTGTCAGGTGACCCCAAAGAATCCACAATAGAAGGTTTACACTGAGCATTGCTGGCTCCCCCATGGCCCATTCCATCTTACACTTTCTCTTCAATAAACATCGTGTGGCACTAAGGCCTGACAGAAATGAAATTCCAGCCGGGCAGTGGTGGCACACACCTTTAGTCCCAGCACACAGGAGGCAGAGGAAGGCAGATCTCTGTAAGTTCAAAGTTATCCTGGTCTACAGAGCGAGTTCCAGGACAGCTACACAGAGAAACCCTGTCTCTGAAAAATAGAGGAAAGGAAGAAAAGGAAAGGAAATTGCTTTAGCTTCACTCAGCCTTCCAGTTGTTAAAGGTAGCAAAGAGGCTCCCTCAGATCTAGGCCTCATCGTTGATCCAAATGATAATAGCTTAGGAATAACTGAGGTCTCCATATAACCCAATCACAAGGATGCAGGATTAGAAACCTATTTTTCCATCTTTTATTTTGTTTGTTGCCATTTGTTTGTTTGTCTTTGAGACAAGTTCTCACTGTGTACAGTAGGCTGGCCTGTAATTTACTGTGTGGACCAGGTTGGCCTCTAACTCATGAGAAATCTGCCTGCTTCTGCCTGCTGAGTGCTGAGATTAAAGGTGTGAGCCACACCATCGAGATCTTCCATCCTCTAAAACCAGGGAAACGTTTGCACAGACATTCCTTCCCTTCCTCTGCTGGGAGGGCAATCTATCCCTGGAGGGGTGTGGTGCTGCTGGGGGCTGGGGGGGGGGACTGTCATTGTTGTACTGACTTGCTTTGGAGTGTGGCTGCTTCAATGACTCTGTATGGAAACCACCCTCAGAGTCAAGGAAACTAGGCCCAGGAAGGCTTTTGTACAGTTTTTTTTTTTTTATCTGCCTTCAATCTCCCCTCCCTACCTGTAGCTTAAATATATCATGAACAACCCTATAAAATTAGCTTCTTGGAGTGAGACAGGAAGAAAAATGTCAAGAAGCCAGTCCCCTCCCCACCCTCCTCCCAGCCTAGGTTAATCCAACCCCCACCTCCCCTGACTCACACCCACACGCTTTAGGAGTCATTAGGTTGCTAGACACAGTGCTCTTGGCCACTTATCTGTTTAATAAACAAAACAAACCCTTGAAGACAAAAATAGAACAAACCTGCACTCTACTCTTAAAGAGCTTGTGCGAGGTTAGGGAATGGAGCTTCCTGCACTGAGCAAATTGCGTCCTTACTCAACTCCTGTCCACACAGCAGCTGGAGTTGAGCAACCAAGTGTTGCATGTCCCCAGCAACCCAGAGGATGCAAGATCAACCACTGTCTGCTTAAGAAAATTCGCCACAGCTTTGTACGGCAGCCCTTTGGGAAGTGGCTTTGAGGCATCATCTGTCTGAGGTTAATGTTTGTTGGACTTTAGGGAATATGGCTTGGTTTGTTTTGTTTGTTTTCCCAAAAATGGAATTTAGTCTTCAACTATGGAAAACAGGTTCTTTGTGATAACTGCCTTTCCTGATACAAAGACAGCATCTGTCAACATCTGTTGATGAGCGAAATATCACGACACCATCTAAACCAATACATCAGTGGGGCTTTAGTGCGCTTGAAAACCTTTGGCATTTGAATATAAAAATCCATCGGGGGAGGGAGGAGGGAAAGGAAGGGATGGGTAAAATACATACAAAAAAGTCTGCAGAGCGCCTGGGCTGGGTTCAAGAATGCCCCACAAAACAGATTTTCATGCCTGTATGGGGTGAGGTGACCCTATTCAAGTTCCTTCCCTTTCTTTAGAATTCTCTGAAGAAGCTGTTGCAAATGGCTTTGGGAGGGCCGTTCCTAAAATAGATTTTAGAGATGGGGGGGGGAGCGATGAGAGGGAACGTGCACACCGTCTGAGACAAATGATCAGCTCAGATACTGAGACCCAGATTAGAGGACTGCTGGGCCTGGCAAGAAATGAATATTCACGACGCCCCTGCTGAGTTGCCTTTTCCTATTTGAACCAACTACTGTTTGGGCCCCCAATTCACTTGTGACCAGATTAAACACTCTCAGGCAGGCGCACACAGTGCAGCAACTTTGCAAAGTCCGATCCTGGAAGTGTAAACATCTTTTCTGCCCCATCCACGGAGCCTGTCACAATCTTCATTGGGAACTGAATTAAGTTTAAAATATCATCAGAGGTTGTTGATCTCTTCTTGGGCCTGAAGCTGTCCTCTGTACATCCGGCATTTTTCTGTTGACACTGTGTGTCACTTAGCAACCGGCCTGAAAGGCCCTATATACATTCATTACACACCATTGTCTTTAAGAGGTGGAAGTGTTAACCTCCTCCCCCCGGGTGAGCAGACGGTCATTTCTCTCCATGTTGATCATCCTTTTACATCAAAATATTGTCCGTTCCATTCTCTGACCCTGATTTTTCTACTTCTGTGGCGGGAGGGGTACACACCCCCTGCCATGGTGGAGAACCTCAATTTGCTTCCCCCGATATGGTGCAGAGAGAGTGGTTTTGTCCTTCAGTCTCTTGCAAAAGCATTAAATTCATTTGACAGTTAACTGCAGACGCTGAGGCCAACTTTCCTCTACGGTTACCAGAGGAGGGAGGAGTCACGCAAGCAGAAACAGTTCCCTGACATTCATGCATAGTTTTTTTAAGTAAATGGCAGGATCCACAGGACGGCCTTGGTGAAGTGAGGCCTTCCGAAATGGATGACGTCACCTGAACGAATAGGATATAAGGCTAGCCAAGAGATGTTCGCAGAATGAATGAATGAAATCGCCAAGTGGAAAGCCTTTCCTGAGAGGCCGGCAAACTCCTTTCTGCATCAGTGGGCACGGCTGAAGCAATAGGCAGGCAGGGCTGGTGGGTCAAATGGGTTTTTACCCCAGAGCTCCTGCTTACAATGATTCGTCCTGGTGACCTTCCAAGGAGGCAGCTACTTCACAAACCTCTCAGACAATAAGGCCATTTCAGCGGAGGGATTTTCCATGTAGGCAAAGATTACTTTACATGAGATGATTTGGTGTCTGCTTTCCCAAGTTGGGAGACAAGATGGACACTTGGTATCTGCCCGCCAGCCTTGTGTTTTGAGAAAACTATTTGTTTAGCCCCTAAAAAGTGTCTGAAAAATTGAGCACTCCCTTCATCCACTTCCAGATTGTTCCCTGATGTCACCACAGCATTGCTCTGCCTGGTCTAAAGGGGCTGGAATAAGAAGTATGGGGATTGAAAGATTCTTTGCTTTAACCAATTTATCTCCCCTCAGCCCTTGCCGTTAAATAAGAAATTGAGTTTAACAGACCAGATTCTATTCTTGTTTCTGCTTTGATAAAATGTCTTTGGGTCTCTCTTGGATGCATAGTAGCCAGAAAAAGGCACGCCAGGGTTTTGGATGCAGATCCGTGAGTTCAAAGACGAGGGCTGTTGCAGGATGACAGGGTGGGGATCTGCTGGGCAGCCGCTCTGGTGGGGTGTTCGTGTCCAGCCACAAAGACATGCAAGACTGCCGTCATAACTAGCCATCATTTCAAGAATGGATGGGCTTCTGGGCAACACACGTCTCCCCAGGTGCCCCTTCCCCCGAAACACCTCTAACTGTGCTGAGTGAGTACTATGGCCAGCTGTCCTAGCTGGTTCAACTTCTGAGTGAATGTCACCACAGTCAACTGGATTTTGTCACTGTTAACGACGTGGGTGCTTGTGATGGGATAAAACTTCACACTGATGTTTTACTGTGTTGCTAGTTTGTCTTAAACAGTAAGTTGAGTCTCAAATAGAGCTAAATTTATGCTTCATTTCATGGAAAAAATTATTTGCTTGGGGGTGACATTTAAGGAGACTTGCCGAGAGAATTTTAAAGATAGATTACACAGGAACAGATGCTGCTCCTTTAGGAGCTTCCCCTATGACTTTCCAACCCCCCCTCCCCCTCCTCCATGGACTGGAAGTTGCTGGGAAATCTGCACAAGTTTAAATCAATTAAGTAGAAAACACCAGCTTTCCACTTCATTGTCTATAAGGGTGCAGACCTGAATCTGGCGAGAATGCTCTTTGAGCATTCCAGGAAATGTGTTGAAAAAAGAAAAGAAAATCTGTTCCCAGGCTTCTTCTGGGTGTTTGCTAGGAGGTGGACTGTCCACCGCAGTTCAGTTTATACCACAAATGACTCAGGTGTCCACTCTGAGGGCCCCGGTGATATTTAGTCGAATCCAACATACTTATTATCTGACAACTAGATTGGAGAAAGGTTTTAGAAGCAAGCGTCCCTTCATCTGCCAGGAGTCCTAGCCGAAAAGGCCAGGCACCCACATAAAAAGCACTCCTTGGGCTCAAAATTTCCCCTCACATTGGTCTCACAATGCTGATATTAAAATAAGAAAAGGAGTGAGGTTGGGAGGCCGGGCCCCTCTTTAGAGTTAAGTGTTATCTGCTTAGACTAATATTGCCGTTGCCACCCACTGACAGAATTTGTTTCACAGTCACAGCTTGGCAGCATGAATCAAATGTTGACATTCTAATTTCATGCGCACACGGGCGTTTGGCCGGGCAGGCCGGCAGCCTCCTTGCCATCCTCTCTCTACCTGTGTAAATCAGGCAGACAGGGCTTGCTCTCAACAGCCTGCCTGCCAAGTTGCTGGCTTCTGTGGAGAGAACCTCTCTGAGCCCACTTTCTTCCTTTCGGAGTGTTCCGTCTCTTTCACCTTGCAGAATATAGCACATGCTCCCTTACTTCTACCAGCAAGGTGATTTTCTTGTATTTCCTTCTTTACTTTGTAATTCTTTGTCTAAGCACTCAACTAACAGATGTCCCCGCACCGTGACTTTTGAAAATCAAGTGCAAATGTTTCTTTGAGAAAAAACTAATGAAAATGAAGTCATAGTTAAGACTAGACAAAAGGGAGGCCCGCTTGACTTTCTGGAAGATTCTGGACTGTGTGCCCCAACACTGATCAGTTGAGCATGAGGGATGTACCTTAGTGGTGGAGCACTTACCCAACTTGTGCAAGACCCTGGCTTTGAACCCTGGGACAGTCAGGAAACAAAACCAAACAATTCTGAGGGGCAGTGGTTCTCAGCCTTCCTAAAGCTGTGACCCTTTAATACAGTTCCTCACGTTGTGGTGACCCCCAACCACAAATCATTTTTGTTGCTACTTCATAACTATAATTTTGCTGCTAGTATGAAGCCTATAGTAAACATTTTTGGAGACACAGGTTTGCCAAAGCGGTTGTGACCCACAGGTCGAGAACCATTGGTGTAGGGTGAAGTTTTTAAGCTCCTTGTGATTGCCTTTGGAGAAAATTAGGAATGAATGATATTCAGCTGGAGAGATGGTTTAATGGTTAAGAGCACTGCTCTTGCAGAGGACCCAGGTTCAATTCCCAGCACTCTCACAGTGGCTCAAATCCTTCAGTAACTCCAGTTCAAGGGGCTTGACGATTTCCTGTGGCCTCTGCAGGTACTGCACTACGCACATGGAATACAGACACCCCTTCAGGCAAACACCCACGTAGAATAAAAATAAAATCTCAAATGAAAGAGAGAAAGAAAGAAAGAAAAAGTAAATGATATCATAAGATAAAGACTGAAGCCAATGGGTCTGTTGCCTGTATAAGACAAGGAAGAAACACCAGAGATAAACACAGAGGAAACAAAAAAGGTCATGGGAGGTCATGAGGAAAAACTGGCCAACTGTTAGCCAAGGATGAACCTCAGTGGTCGCTATACCTGGGAACTGGGGTGGGGGGCGGAGTTTAAGTGTGCATGTGTGTGCCTGCACATGCGGAGACCAGAGGGTAATTTATTTTATTTTATTTTTTTAAAAAACTACCTTTTTTCATTTTACATACCAATCCCAGTTCCCACTCCCTCCCCTCCTCCCATTCCCTCCACCTCACCTCCCACCTCACCCCCATCCACTCCCCAGAGAGTGTAAGGTACATTGCTATGAAGAAGGACCAAGGCTCTTCCTACTATGTCTAGGTTGAGCAAGGGATCCCTCCAAAGAGAATGGGTTCCACAAAACCAGTACAAGCAGGAGGGACAAATCCTGGTCCTACTGCCAGTGGCCCCACAGTCTGCCTCAGCCATACAACTGTCACCCACATTCAGAGGGCCTAGTTTGGTCCTATAATGTTTCCTTCCCTGTCCAGCTGGAGTTGGTGAGCTTCTGTTAGCTCAGATTAACTGTTTCAGTGGGTGAACCCATCATGGTCTTGACCTCTTTGCTCATAGTCTCACTCCTCCCATTCTTGGACTAGACTTTGGGAGCTCAGCTGTGGGTCTCTGTCTCTGCTTCCATCAGCTGCTGAATGAAGGTTCTATGGTGACATTTAAGATAATTATCAATCTGACAACAGGGCAAGGACAGTTTGGGTACCTTCTCCACTAATGCTTTGGGTCTTAGCTGGGGTCATCCTTGTAGATTCCTGGGAATTTCTCTAGTGCCAGGTTTCTTCCTAGCCCCATAATGACTCCCTCAATCAAGATATCTCTTTCCTTGTTCTCTGTCTCTGTCCTTCCCCTATCTTGACTATTCTGTTCCCTTAAGTTCTCCTCCCTACTCCCCGTCTCCCCTTCTCTTTTCTTTCTGCCCTCCCTTCTCCCCCCCCCCCATGCTCTCAATTTGCTCAGGGGATATGTCTATTTCTCCTTCCCAGGAGAATCTATATATGTTTCTCTTAGGTTCTCCTTCTTACTTAGCTTCTCTGGGGTTGTGAACTATAGGCTCTTTATCCTTTGCTTTATAGTTAGTATCCACTTACGAGTGAGTACATACAATGTTCATCTTTCTTGGTCTGGATTACCTCACTCAGGGTGTTTCTTTCAAGCTTCATCCATTTGCATGCAAATTTCAGGATGTCATTGTTTTTTACTGCTGAGTAGTACTCCATTGTGTAATGTACCACATTTTCTTTATCCATTCTTCAGTTGAGGGGCATCTAGGTTGTTTCCAGGTTCTGGCTTTTATAAATAATGTTGCTACGAACATAGTCTAACAAATTTTCTTGTAGTGTTACTGAACATCCTTTGGGTATGTGCTCAATAGTGATAATGTTGGATCTTGAGGTAGGTTGATTCCCAGTTTTCTGAGGAACTGCCATACTGATTTCCAGAGTGGTTGTACAAGTTTGCACTTCCACCAGCAATGAAAGAGTGTTCATCTTATTCAACATCCTCTCCAACATAAGCTATCATTGGTGTTTTTGATCTTAGCCATTCTGACAGGTGTAAGATGGTATCTCAGAGTTGTTTTGATTTGCATTTCCCTGATAGATAAAGATGTTGAACATTTCCTTAAGTGCCTTTCAGCCATTTGAGATTCTTCTGTTGAGAATTCTCTGTTTAGATCTGTATCTCATTTTTTAATTTGAATGTTTGGTATTTTGATATCTAATTTCTTGAGTTCTTTATATATTTTGGAAATCAGCCCCCAGAGGGCAATTTCAAGTGTCATTTCTTACGTACTATAACCTGTATTTGACACAGTCTCACACTAGCCTGGAGGTCACAAATAAGCTAGGCTGGTATTGTAGGGAGACTACTTGTTTGTTTCCCAGCCACCAGACAGTCCAGACCCGAAATAATCACACAGAAATTATATTATTTAAATCACTGCTTGACCCATTAGCTCTAACTTCCTATTAGCTAACTCTTATATCTTAATTTAACCAATTTCTAGTAATTTGTGTATCGGCACGAGGCTATGGCTTACCGGGCAAAGTTCCAGCATCTGTAACTGGCGGGGCTGCATGGCTCTTCTTGACTCCACCTCCTTTCTCCCAGCATTCAATTTAGTTTTCCCTGTCTAGCTCTATTCTGCTCTGTACAGGCCCAAGACAGTTTCCAATGGTATTATTAACCAATGGTATTCACAGCATACAGAGGGGAACCCCACATCAGGCTGGCAGGCCAACGATCTCTATTTCCTTGGGTCTGAGGTTGTAAGTACAGCTCATATCTAGTATTTTGTTTTTTGTTTGTTTTTTTTTAAAGGCATGGGCTCTGGGGACCAAATTCAGGTCCTCAAGCTTACAAAGTGGCCCTTTATTGGCTGAGATGTCTCTTCAGGCTGAACACTTGGTCTTGAATGACTAACTCACTTCTAGAACCATGAAGGAACACACACTTCTTTGGTAGATGACTCCTGTTCTGTCATGCCCAGGACTAAGGCACCCCCCACATCAAGGGTCACACTTCTACAAGTGTTTTGCCACTGCAGTCTCTAGAACCACCCCAGCCCATGGGTCAAACACTAGATTTCCAAGAGAGACAGAGACAGAGAGAGACAGAGAGAGACAGAGAGAGAGAGAGAGAGAGAGAGAAAGCACTTTAGGGTCACAGCCATCGAGAACTTGAATGAAGCCAGTGGAGCGTCACTGGTCAGCCTCTGTTTGACCTTCCCCTAGGAAGGATTAATGGCTGGTCCTTTGTGTTATTAGGAGTCACTCTCACCGCATTCAGTCAGACATGGGGGATACAGGGTTTGGGGGAGTTGTTTCTCACAGTGATAGGCTGCCCTAAGCCTAGCATTGATACTCATTACTCCTAGGACTGGGCTGGCAGTACTAGGCAGAGGGTTGGGTGTGAACATTATTGTTGACTAAGGACAGAGAAGCGTCCTGGGTCCACAGATAACTTGGTGGCACAAATGATTTTGCCTTTCCGACTTTAATTTTATAACTTCTCTTGGAGCCAGTTTTTCCTGCTAACAGGATGCTTTCAAACAATCCCAAGTCCATGCTCAGTGACACAGTCTCCCCAGAAAGCATAAGTCACCTACTCATGTGACCATCAAACACTTTTGTCAATCTTCGCTGGTTTTAATTTTTTGCAGGCATAAAAAGTGCACTATAGTTGTTTGTTCCAATTAAAGAGCTGATACTTGAGAATCTGTCCCACGGTCATGTTTTTGTTTTTGAAGGGAAAGAGGTTTCCTATGATAGCCCATCCTGGCCTCAAATTATTTAGCTGAGAATGACCATGATTTTCCTGATCCCCTTGCCTCTATCCCTCCAAATATTGGGGTTATTAGTATATACCACAATGAATAATTTATATGGTGCCAAACATCAAATTTAGAGTTAGACTATATATATCTATCTACTGTCTACTATCTATCATCTATCTATCTATCTATCTATCTATCTATCTATCTATCTATCTATCTATCTATCTACCTACCTATCATCTAGGTGCTTATTTATCTAGCTATCATTTAAATAGCTATTAACTTATCTATCCTCCCGTCATCTATCCATCTATCCACCATCTAGTTGTCTGTCTGTCTGCTTATTCAATCCATTTACCATCTGTCTAACTGTCTGGCTGTCTATCAATCTATACATACATCTTCTATCTACATTTGCTGATTCTCTGGAGAAACCTGACAGATGAGAAGCAGAGCCAGGCCAAGAAGAGTTACCTGGGATGGATTACTTTGCCTGGTGGAAGTAGACTTTTCTTTCTCACCCGCCAGTTCCCAAATAAGTGACACAGAGACTCAATATTAATTATAAAGGCTCAGTCAAGAGCTCAGGCATATTACTAACTAGTTCTTAATAATGTAAATTAACCCATTCCTATTTGTCTATTTGCTGCTACGTGGCTCGTGGCTTTACCTGTCCTCAAGCATGTCTTTCTCCCTCTGTGTCTCCTAGTAACTCTTCTGACTCCACCCTTCTTCCCAGAATTCTCCTAGTCTGGCTCTCCTGCCTCACATTACCCTGTCCAGCTATTGGCCAGTCAGCTTCATTATTAAACCAATCACAATGACATATATTCACACAGTGTAAAGGAATTTTCCACAACCTGGATTGATAAATGTCAGTTTGTGATTATTACTGAACTTCTCCACACAACAAAACCACAAGGGGACCACTAATTTACCTCTATTCTTCAGGTTGAACTTATAGCCGTAGATTCTTCCAAAATGATCTGAGACTTCTGTCTCACCTCAAAAATCCAAAATAAGAGGCCTACATAGTAGTCTCTTAAACCCCATAACTAGGATGCTGGGATTACAACATTGGTTACTGGTTTGGGTTTCATATTTCATGGAAGCTGAGGAAAATGTTCAATCCTTTTTATAATAAAGGGAAACATGCAAATTCACAGTGTGCTTGCTGGGTAACAAACTCAAGCTAGAGTTTCTGAGAAAGTGGCTCACACCGTTTCCTATGGAGATTCTTCCAAGCAATGTTAGGACCCTATAGTATTCAAACAAAGCTCTTTTGTGTTTTGAGTTTTGCTTATAGATGATCAATTTAAGATAAAACTAGTCATCAAAGAGGAAGGGACTCATTTTGCTTGGATTTGTTGTTTTAGGTTTCCTTGACTTCTCATGAATTCCTTGGCCCTTCAGACCTGTCTCTGTTCTCCTCAGAAAAATGCCTTTCCCTCCATGACTTTCATGACAGGCTGAAGGCTCTGTGGTTGA
>NC_022012.1:69759157-69765964 GCF_000317375.1 Microtus ochrogaster | reverse complement strand
GTACTGGCTTTGGGGGAGCCTAGGCAGTTTGGATGCTCACCCACATATATTCTGAGACAACAGTTTCTATGCTCAGTATTTTATTGAGCAAAACCAAGTGTGTGTTTCCTCTTCCCTCTGTGAGTTATTTAGTTACCATCTGTCCAGGGCAGATGATGAAGTCTGGAAGGAAATCGTTCTTCCTCTTTTTTGCTAATGAGAATCTGGCAGAGGAAGGAAGAACCCAGGGACTGCACTGAATTCTCTAGAGCAGGGGAAAGGAAATATTCCCTTCCTTGATGTGACAGAGAAATGGCCCGAAGGCACCTGTACAGTCTGCATAGTTAATAGGTATCAAGGAAGGCACCATCTTGTGGAGATGATACTGATGCATAGGCGGCACCAACTTGTGGAGGTAGTGACAGTTTGTGGAGTTAAGGCTGACTTGTGGAAGTGAAACCACACAATGGCCGTGGTGCCAACTTGTGTACGTGGTATTTTGTGGGTGTTACCGACTTGTGATGGTGGTACCAACTTATAGAGATGGTACCAACTTGTGGAAGTAATGTGGACTTGTGGAAGTGATAACAACTTGTAGAAGTGGTGCCAACAGGTAGAGATGGTACCAACTGGTGGAGGTGGTACTGACTTATGGAGGTAGTACCAACTTTGGAAGGGATGCTAATTTGTGGAAGTGGTACCAACTTGTAGAGATGATACTGACTTGTGGATGATACCACCTTGAAGTGGTACAGACTTGTGAAGGTGGTACCAACTTTTGGAGGTGGTGCCTACTTGTGGGTGATACCAGTTTGTGAATGTTGTACCACCTTGTGAAGGTGGTACCAACTTGTGGATGATACTGACTTACGGAGGTGGTGCCAACTGTCTAAGGTGATACTGACTTCTGGAGATGTACTGGTGAAGGTTTGTATCAGTCAGGATTCTCTAGAGGAACAGAACTTACAGAATGAAATATATATTTCATTAGAATGGCAGGCTGTGGTCCATCTAGTCCAACACTGGCTGTCTACCAACAGAAGGTCCAAGAATCCAGTGGTTGTTCAGTTCAGTCCATGAGGCTGGAATGTTTCAGCTTGCCATCACTATATGCCAGAGTCCCAATGAAGTAGCTTCTAATGCTAGCAAAGGAATGGACTTGCCTGCAAGAGTGGGAGCTGGCAGACCAAATCAGAATCTTCTTTCTTCCGTGCCCTTTATATATAGGCTGCCAGCAGAAGAGGTGGCCCAGATTAAAGGTGGAGCTTCTCAGCTCAGAAGGTCTGGATTGAAAGTAGATCTTTCCATTTCAATCTTTTCTAAATCTAATTAAGAAAAAAATCCCTCACAGGTGTACCCTGCTGCTTGGGTTTTA
Organism: Microtus ochrogaster; assembly: GCF_000317375.1. Taxonomy (NCBI): domain Eukaryota; kingdom Metazoa; phylum Chordata; class Mammalia; order Rodentia; family Cricetidae; genus Microtus; species Microtus ochrogaster. Next base: position 69,764,610 of record NC_022012.1, on the reverse strand, counting down.
GTTAATTCCAGAAGTAGTCAAGTTGACAACCAAGAGCAGTCATCTCAAGATGATACTGACTTGGGTGTTGGGTGTGGCATGGAACTGAGGTGGCACAGACTTGTGGAGGTGGTACCGGCTTGTGGTCGATTCCAGCTTGTGAAAGCGAAACTGACTTCGGAGGTGGTACCAACTTGTGGGTGGTACAGACGTATGGGGGTGGTGCTGACTTAAGAAAGTTGGTGAAACCAACTTGGGGAGGTGGTGTCTCAGCATCCTGCCAGAAGAACACAAGGAGCTGAACTGTCAGCAGCATCCCGCGAATGTGAGACTTGAGGTCAGGCAAGAAGACGACGCTATGACATCAAGGCTGGGGGATGATGTGAGAATTCCGAGTTAAATTAAAAATCTTTTCAGTCTTTGTCTTATTGTTATCTCAGGTCACATGCCCTGGAAAGGGCATGTGAAACGCTACCACATTCTGAGATAGCATTTCTGCTGAACAGAAATAAGAACGCATAATGCTCTGCTATGTAATAGCTTAGCGGTTTTCTTCCTCTGGTTTCCTGGATTTCCTGATTTTGCCTGCTTACAGGTAGGAGGAGGGGGAGCCAACTAAGCAGATAGGGAAGAAATCTGCATACCCAGGAGGGAATGTATCATATCTTCAGCCTTCCTGTCTCTTCAGTTCTTTTCTATTATTTAGAAGGAAAATCGATCTTTGATCCTAATAATATTCTTTTAACTTTCCTTGTCAAGGTCATGAAATCTTGGGATGTTCTAACCGTGCAAGTGCCATTCTTGTATTCTTGAAAAGCAGAAGTCTTTTTTATTTAAAACTATAAATATATCTATTGAAATGGACCATCAGATAATATAAGCAGTGAGCAGAGTCTTGTGCTGTGTGGGTGCTTGACAGTCCTGAACAGAGTCCTGTATCCTGGTAACTTAAAATTGACCACTCTCTATGAAAACTTCCAGTTAGCAAAAGTTCATCTTTGGGGAAACCCAGGCTCCCTGGGTAGAACATTGGTGTGTTTTTCAAGTAACAAGGTTGTCCCTCCCTTCCTTGAGGCTACTTGAAGATGGAGCACAAGGAGAAGTCATTGGAAGAAGTGTGTGTGTGTGTGAGTGTGTGTATGTGTGTGTGTGTGTGTATACCTCTAGAGGCAAATGCACATACTGCACAGAGGCCAGAGGAGGACCTGGGTGTTCTGCTCTATCACTGTTCCCTTTATCCCCTGAAACAGGGTTTCTCACTGAACCTGGAGCAAAACTGACTGTTAGCAAGCCCCAAGGATGCTCCTGTCTCCACCTTTCGTGACTGGAGTTACAGACTCATGTGTGGCCACACACCCAGCTTTTTACATAAATGCTGGGGATTTGAGCTCATTCTTCACACTTGGAGCAAGTGTTCTTATTCACTAAGCCCAGAGAAAGTGAGTCTTTATAAAAATGACCCGAGACTCAGGAAAGCCTTCCCTGCAAGAACAATGCTAAAACAAAAGCCCACACAACAGATTTCCAAAGCCCACACCTTCAGTGATAAAACTGGGAAGCTATTTGAGCTTTGTATTCTGTGGATACACAAGGAAAGACAAAATTTTTCTTTTATGATCAGTAGAAATTCATCTGGGTGGTGCTGGCACCCGCCTTTGATTTGAGCACTCAGGAGGCAGGGACAAGTGGTATCTATGAATTCAAGGCCAGTCTGGTCTACAAATAGAATTCCAGGCCAGTCAGGTCCACACAGTGATACCCTTGTCAAAAAAAAAAAAAAAAGAAAGGAAAGGAAAGAAAGTAGGATCCATCCTTATTCCATCTTTTTTGAACAATAGACTAGAAATTTATTCTATTAATGTGCAAGTTTTCAACTAGAAGCCTTCTTGCCTGCCCCCCCCCTTACTTCAGGAAATATTTGACAATATTTGGGGATATTTTTGATTCTCACAACTGGTTAAAGAGTGTTGGGGATGCATAGGACAACCAATTGTGTGTGTGCATTGTGTGTGTGTGCGCGCGCGCATACACACACCCATGTGAGGGCCACAGAAAGACAAAGGTATCCTGTGCTATCCCTCTCCACCTTATTCCCTTGAGTCAGGGTCTCTCACTGGATCTGGAGCTATACTGGCAGCCAGAACTCCCCACCAAGGCATGGCATCACGCCACAATAAAGAGTTTTCCATTACAATCCAGTGTAAGAATGTGAGACCCTTCTGTGTTTATAGAGGCCATCCTCACCTAAAAAGTGGTTTTGCTGATGTTGAGCACTGATCCTCACTCTTCTCTGGAGGTTCTGGAGCTCTGTGGGGTCTTCAGAAGGTACGTGCTATTTCCAAATTTCTAATTAAAAGTAGAGAGAATCTTTCAGATCATCGGTCTTGCCCTTGTCCTTAATCTTGATCTGCCCTGTTGGCTACTCTCATCATAAAGACAGTATGAATGACTGTCTCAGTGCCTTTCTTCATTAATGCTGTTGGAAATTGATGAGTCGCTTTTGGAAACTGTTGATTTTTTTTTGGCAAGAATAATAGCCCTTATTTATTTTTGGAGGACCCATGTGGCTTTCTAAGTAAATATTGTAGAAAAATATATCCCCCCCAAAATAAACACTCCAAGTAATTGCCTGATAGATGAAGTTGACATTCTGGCTTTGTGAGTTGCTATGATATGTAAAAATCTAATTTTCTTCATGGAATGACACCACTGCAAAATTGTGAGTCAATTTAGAATTGGTGGCCTGCTCGGAGCATAAGGAATAGCTTCAGTGATGATGTATCAATATTGATTTACAGTTTCTTAAATCAACCTAAATCCACTGGGGAAAATGTTAATTGGATGAGTAAATGTGGCCGAGGGATAAAGATTTCAGTTTTTCCTTTCTGAGCTGATGTGCCCCCAAATCTCACAGAGAATACATTCGCTGATGGGGAATCTGAGAATCCTGAGACACTTCTGTATACACAGAAAACAAGTTCCTAGGGTCTACAACAAATTTGAAGTTGATCTAAGTCTTTACTGTCTGAATGGTGAGACAAGAGAGCCTGAGAAATGCTTGCTGAACTCGGTTTCTGCATCTTGATATTGTTAGTCAGTATAGAACAGACTAGAACGTCGCAACAAACAGCCAGACCATCTGGAGAAGCTCCCTCTTAGGTAAACATTTGTAATGGGAAAAAAAATTGTCCAATAAAGTCTAACAATATCTTTAAATACAGAGTTCAGGTAAAGTGCTCATTAAATTGCCACCCCAAACAGAACACGAGAACCTTTGCCCACACCGGTTAGGCTGCTTCAGGCTCTTATTAACATTCTGAAATAAATGTGAAAGCTTTAACAGAAATTGATGTTTTTGTCTTGTTTTGTTTTTTAGCCCTTCTTTGAGCTTTTAAAAGTGATAGTCACAAAGGCCAACTGTCTGGAAATGCTAGGAGAGCCGTTTGCAGGTTGATTTACCAATGAAATGGTAATTCATATATCATGTAAGATTATTTTGAGGGCGATTCTTGTAGGTATATGGATGCTGAAGTCAGTGCTAAGAGTATGACCAGCAGAGGCTAGCCATTAAGTGCTCACCACGGCTATGGATTGAAATCAATTTTAGTACATTAGTATTGTTCGCTACAACACGCCCAGTGCCCTGTAACTCTTGGTAGCTGTGTCTTTGCTGGCCAGCATTCGCAATGGCCCGCAGTGGTTGGGGTCTCCATCTGCCACACTGGACAAGCCTGCAAGTGAAGAAGCCAGACACTTCTGAAATCAAGCACACAACTCCTCCAGTTTCTCGAATGTTTCTGAATCACCTTGTATGGATAAGGTTGTGGGGGAGGGCTCGTTTTGCCCACAGGACTCCAATAGCTCACTGGAGAGATCCACAGAGCAAGGAATTGGGGCCTCTGACTAATAGCTAGCACCAAACCAGACACATGAGATCACAATCTTGGGTGTAGATCCCTTGCCTCATTTAAGCCTCCACGTGAAGGCTTAATGTGACTAACTTCCTGAGGAGACCGGAAAGGGACCCTCTGTCTAAGCCCCTCCCCAGTTCCTGCCAAACACACAGAACCACCTGCTGCCTTCAACCGCTGTGCTCCGCAGGAACTGACTGCATAGAGGGTAAGGACGCCAACATTTGCGTGGGGTGACAGCGTGGTGAACACTGCAATGACTGTCTCGTCTCTCCACAGTGAGAGCGCAGATGAGCTTGGCTCTCCTCTCCATCCTCCCCTGTACTGACATACACACTGTTCCTAGGAGGAAATATTTCCTTTTGAGGAGAATAATCCAGGAAAATGGTAGAACTGGATTTCCAAGTTTCAAGATAAAAGAGTTTTATGTGCTGACATTAGATGAGATCTAAGTGTGTAAAGATAAGAGGTGAGGGGATCGGAGGGGATATGTGGGTGGTGGACAAAGGAAGAAAATGAAGATCTTTATATTCTGACTTCCTGCTTGTTGCTGTAATCAACACTGACCAGAACCAGCTACAGAGAGAAAATGATTTCTGAGGCTTACACTTTCAGACCCCAGTCCATCCTTGAGGGAAGGGAGGCAAGAACTCACGGCAGCCGTCATTGTAAAAAAACCATGGAGGAAGGCTCTTTCAAAGGATTGTGCTTAGTTAGCTTTCTTATCTTCTTATACGTTCCAACACCACCTGTCTAGGGATGGTGCTGCCCACAGTGGACCGGGCCCTTTTACGTCAATTAACATTCCAGACAACTCCCCACAGATATGCCCACAGCCTAACCTTACACGGGCGATCACTCATTGGAGGAGTATTCCTTCTCAGGTGGCTCTAGACTGTGACAAGCTGAAAATTAAAACTGACTACAACAATCCCACAGATCATAGTGCATAAATGAGCCATGATTTCTGGTGTCCAAATGCAGACTGTCAGTGGGAAGACAGTGTAGCTGTGGTAATTACTCAGACATACCCTGGAATGTTGGCTGCTTTTAACTACCATGTCCATGAGAGGAATCTTTATCTCCAGAGAACTTACAATTTGAGGCTGAGAAGACTCAAATCAGTGCCCCAGAGGCACGGTCCTAACCTGTGTATGGTCTTTGCCAGCTTCTGGCTCTAACACAAGTCCCGTGTTGAATTCTAGCAAAGCACTCTTAGATCTTGTCATTGCCAAAGGGAAAGAGCCTGTCTGCTTTCTGCAAAAGCAATCGACAAGGCATCCTTGTCTCTTCAATTATAAATATCTCCTGTGTGCCTTCACTTTAAAGTTCGGATAAAGAGAAGATGGGAGATAAATATTTATGACATAATAAAAATGAGATGTGCATTCCTCCAATCAATAGGGTCTTTTATAAAAAAAGAAGAAGAAGAGTACTTTGGTAACTAGGCTCAATTAACTAACAATGAGGGACTGGAGAGATAGATGCTCAGTGGTTTAGACTGCTCTTTGAGAAGACTCTACTTCAGTTCCCAGCACCCACATTGGGTGACTCACAACCACT
>NC_022012.1:69747903-69759012 GCF_000317375.1 Microtus ochrogaster | reverse complement strand
CACACACACACACACACACACACACACACACACACACAGAGAGAGAGAGAGAGAGAGAGAGAGAGAGAGAGAGAGAGAGAGAGAGAGAGAATTAAGAAACAAACTATGAAAGCTGTACATAGACAGAATGGCTTCGAAGGCTCAGTGGTTGGCTGGTTGATTTTGTTGTTACCATCCTTGTTTCCTCTATAAAAGGGAATTGCCGAGTGTTCCATGCGGTTTGTAAAGCCACGTCAACCTTCCACAGCCATGAGATGGGCCAGGGAGCTCACAGACAGTCAGCCAAGGTACCACAGGTCTTTGATGTGCTCTCAAGGCTCTGCCTGGGGACAGAACAGAAAGACATCACTGGAGGTGTAAAAAGCTTCGAGTCAGACTAGACAGCGAGGTGAATGCCCAGAAACTCAACACTGTAGGTCTTCCATACAGACAGGGAGCCTAACTGTATATATGACAGATGACTCCACAGAAATGGGGCCAGAGACAGTGAATATTTAGCTTGGGAGTGTCTTGGAGATAATTCAGGACAGGCGACAAATCAGGAACTCCAGAGGTCAGAGGCTAAGTGATTAGTCCACAGCTATACCACCCGTTCATTGCGCTAGACCATGACTTCCCATTCTCTTTTTAGATAACCAGCTGTGGGAGAATACAGGAAGGAGGGGCTGGGAGGGGAGCTCCTTCTGCGTAACCCTTCCAGACCACAGTGGGCATGCTCCCACCGTCTCTGCTCTGACCTCAGGCTGGTTTCTTAACTTCGCTGAGCTTCAAAATCTTGGTAGTCAGGAGAGGATGACACAGACCTCCCGGGTGGCGGTGAAGATCTGATGAGTGACAAGATTGTAGGAGCCAGTGCCGAGACCTCTTGAGGGTAAGGCCTCTCTTTTGCTCCCCTTTCCCAGCCAAGCAAACCGCAGTCTTGCAAGTACTGCCTGTTGGCAGATCACACACAACCCGCCGTTCTGACCACTGCTGTGACTCTTTGTGTCTAAATGTCTCCACCTCTTCTCAGTGTCTTAGTCACATCAGCCTGTAGCCATCTTCTTCCTTGTCACTTCTCAAGATCCTGCCTGTCCTAGCTGGAACTCCCCAGCACATCTTTCCAAGTGTCCAGACATTGTGACAGGCTTCAGAGTGCTGCGTAGACCCTGCATAGTCCAGCAAAAACCAATAGCTTTTTACAGGAGTCGGTGGGAGAGGAAGGACAGTGTTATCTCTCACATGCTACTAAGGAATCCACAGACACAGAAGCTTGGTGACTTTCCTAAGACCATAAGCAAGAGAACACCAGCTATGAAGTGATAAAGGCCTTGGTTCAAGTCTCATCTCTTCCCCTTGCTCACCTGTGACCTTCAGGAAGTTTCAGAGCTTTCTTGACTCAGTGTCCCCATCTGCAAACATGAAATAGCTGTAGATTGCCCTGTGAGGGCATGTGGATTGTAGAGAAAGGATTGAGAGCATAGCAGGTGTTTAGCAAGCCGTTCCAGAACCCAGGGCGTAACCCAGGATTTTCTGACCGTTAGTCCCGACTGCTTTTTCTTCTCGATGCACGCTTCTCTCCCCTCTTCCCCTGTCTTTACTGAAATAGAAACCTGAGAAGGTCTAACTGACCTGGCCTGGGCTGTGGACCACCAGCACATGGGCAAGTGGGCAGGAGCGGTCAACAGCCCACTAAGCTATACCAGATGGAGACAGGGCGACACCTTTACAAAGGGAGAGATATTCCCAAGTTCATTATCAGCCCTCATGTGCTTCTAAAGCCAACTGTCACATGCGGGATGCTTTTGCTTCTCTCTTAGCATCTACTAGACAGAGAGGGACAGAGAAAGGACTCACTCCTCCGTCTTATGTTCAGAGATAATGTGGAAGCCCCAGATGAGCATGTGGTTGATACTCAATATTGAATGACTGATAGATTTTGTTTACGTTATTAAAGTCTTCAGTCTTTCTGGTGCAAAAAAGAATCAAAGTAATTTATATCTTTGCTGTCTTTTTCCAGCCCCTAAATTTAGTTCCCCTGCATATATATATCAACAAAACACTCAGTTGTAAAAATTCTCCACAGTAGCTTGCTCATGTGACCCAGAAGAAACTTCCTAGGGCTTAACCACTTCCCTTCAGAATAGCTGCATAAGGTACCAGGTACCTTGCCAAAGGAGTTGATTAATAAGTCAATTACATGTGAAATACTTGCCAAGAATAGACTCTGTCTGTTCCTACCAAAATGTCATGCAGTTCAAATATCTAATAAAAAAATTCCTAAACATGTGACCCCCCCCCGTTGCAAACAATGACAACCCCCCCCATTCTAACCCCTCCCGGCATTTTGATGTTAGCCACACCCATGCAGATCTGGCCCAGGTTTACTCTTTAGGTCTCCCCTATCAGATCCGGTTTTGTTTTCAGTCTCCTTGTCTCCTCCTTGGGTCCCTCTGCTGTCCCCTTAACTGTGTCCCTTCCAACAGTTGCTAACTTGCTAGAGGACATGTCACAAAGATCACTCCTCTGCCTCTCGCCACGTTTTCATCTGATTGAGCAGACAGGATTTCCATGAAGAAAACCCGAGGAATTAATTAATTAACTGTAACTGGATTTCACCTCTTTAACCTTAACTCGTGAGCAAACCTGAGCTAAATAAACATCTGACCATCCAATCTCTCTCACTTAAGGTTAACTTGAGTTTATTATTCAGGCCACTGCCCTTGTGTATTAGGCAATGCATAAATTACGCATACTAATTACCCCGGATGGGCCACCACTTTAATGAATTCTTTTAATTAAGCTGCAACACAGTGGTTTTGCACAGGATGATCTATATTTCATCCTTAAACTATGTTAACCTTCATCTTTGTCGGGGCAACTCACACAAACCAACCAGAGCGGTTCCAAGCTTCATCCATCTAAACATGCACTTCCCACAATCCCTCTTGACTATCATAGGGAGTTTTGAAAAATGTTTCTCTTCTGCGTGGAGGTTAAAAAATTAGATACATCTGTGAAAAGTTATGATTCTGCTAGGGATACTGAAGTGGGGTGGGAGAAAAAAAGGCGAATCAAGGCAAAGCTAAGATGATAGTATCAACTAGCAAAGCACTGGCATCTTCCAAAGCCAGGCGAACAATGGTTTTATTAGTGTGTGCCACAAAGCAGAAGACAGCCTTCATGTTGTGTGTTTGTGTTCTTAAATTTAGAGTAAATGGTTTCTACTTCGAGTCCATTTTTCCGAGAAACAACTAGTCTTCCTGGGACTAGAGATGGGGCCCAGTGGTTAAAAGCATGCATTGCTCTTGTAGAGGACCTGATGTAGGTTTCAAGCACTCAAATAGGATAACTTACAACCACCTGTACCGCTAGCTCCAGGGGGATCTGACGCCATCTTCTGTCCTCTTTGGGTACTGCATGCATGTACATATACCCATTTACAGACACACATATACACAACTAAAAAAAATCTTTTAAAAACTTAGCTCTCTGTTATTCCAAATCACTAGGGGATACAGGAGTAAGAAGATGAATCCAGCATGTGTTTCAACCTTGAGTACTAATCCTTTCATTTTTCATTTTTATCAAAGTCTTCTTCAAAGTAATAAATGGGCTGCCTTGGATTTCATTACTACCTCCCTGCTATCTGATGCAAAGAGGTTTGGGAGGAAAATAAAGAAGAAAATCAAAATGCAAAGGACTGTCTAGATCTCTGGAACCCAAGGGCCGAGAACACCATGAGCCCTGATAATTCCCAATTTAGACAATCCTTATTGATTAAGCTCCTACTATAATAGCAATACCATGTCCAGCAACAGAAGATGCAAGGAAAGGCTGTACCATTTGTGTTTGTTTGTTGTAAGAAAGAGGAACATGTTTGTTTAGCTATGTTTGAGTACGTGTAGATACATTTGAGAAGTTCCGTGTCTTAGTTACTTTTGCTGTTATAAAACATTATGACCAAGGCAATTTACAGAAGAACTAGTTTATTAGGACACATATAGTTCCAGCATGTTAGAGCCCATGACCATCACGGTGGGGAGTTTAGAGTTCACTGGGAGAGACAAACATTGCAATATATTGTTTAAAAGTGCTGTGATAGGCCAGGTAGAGATGATGCATGGCTTTAATCCCAGCACTCAGGAGGCAGAGGCAGGTGGATCTCTGTGACTTTGAGGCCAGTCTGGTCTATAGAGCAAGTTCTAGGACAGCCAAGGCTACACAGAGAAACCCTGTCTCAAGAGAGAGAGAGAGAGAGAGAGAGAGAGAGAGAGAGAGAGAGAGAGAGAGAGAGAGAGAGAAGGTGTTGTGATAGATAAACATATAAGCTATTCTGTAACTATAGGGCTGGGACTGTAGCTCCATTGGCAAAGTACTTATCCTGCATGCACAAGTCTTGGGTTCAGCTCCCACTACCACCTAAACCAGTGTAAGAGTGCACGTCTATAATCCCAACACTTGGGAAGTAGAGCCTAGAGCCGCGAGATCAGAAGCTCAAGGTCATCCTGCAGGAAATCAGTGATCTCTAGAGAAACACAATCAGTAAGATGAACAGATACTACAAGGGGGAATTATTATATTGGCTCACATGAAACAGGCTGGATAGTCCAACAACCGATGTCTTCACATTGGAGGCTGGATGCTCCAGCAGTTCCAATCTGGTGCTGAGGAATTTATGGATTCTTGCAGAGATATGTGTCTTAAGTCCACATTGGAAAGCTAGAGAAGATGGATCCAGCGTCAGTGAAGACAGCAGCTGCAGTCGAAGCAATGGAGTGGATAGATGGACTCAGCCACAAGCGAGAAGGCAGGTGGGAAAAAACAGCTCTGCTTCCCCCGTTAGGTTCCCTTTTCTACATATTGGGATGCTGCCAGAAGGTGTGGCCCACTCTGGGGGAGGACTTTCCCCTTTCGCTAATTCTTCCAGGAAATAGCCTCACAGACCCATTGAGAGGTCATCCTCCCAGATCCAATCAAGTTGACAACTGAAATTAATCATCACAGTGAGAATTCTGGACCAGCTTGGCATACATGAGGTTCTGCATAAACTAGACAGAACAGAACAAATAGACAGACAGACAGACAGACAGACAGGCAGACAGACATATAATCTCCAAAGTCAAATAACTGTGTGCTAGAGTCAAGGAAGTGTCCTTATTTGAGACCCTATTTAAGTTGGCTCTATTAGCTAGAGATCAAGTGTTTAAACACATGAACCCACGAGGGAATGTTTGAATTATAATGACACATGGAGAGCTTATAACACGAAGCCTGAGACCTTGGAAACTGGGAAGATCATGGAATCAGATGATTCCCCTGAAATGGCTCAGTGTGTCAAGGTGCTTGCATCCAAACCTGATGGCTGGGGTTCAATCCCCAGAACCTACGAAAGGAAAGGAGAGAGCTGAATTCTGCCAGTTACCATCTGACCTTTGTGTGAATGCTATGGTACGCACACACCCACCACCCCCACACAGTAAACAAATACATGCAAATTTAAAATAAAAAGATAATCTGCCCACAAATAAATTGTCCTAGTTTAGAGATTCTGTAAAGAGATACTCTGTTGTGGGGGTATTTCTGGTGACTTATGAACTGGCCCACTTTTTATTTCTGATGCCAGGATGGTTGCAGGCAGCACTAGAAATGGTTCCACAGAGGAGTGACTGAGTCTGGAATCAACTAGGTAGATCTGAAATCTCTTACTTCACTGTGGCCCCAGCAAATATCTGGTGATTTCAGCAAACTCTAATATAACCCCAAATTGCACAAAAGCAGCTGCCCTGTGGGACACAACACATCTTCACTGTGACAGAGAAAATAAAGAATTTGAGGTACTGGGCCTGGGGAGAGGGTTCTGCCAGGAATGTACTCAACTTGCAAGCAAGAGAACCTCAATTTAAGTCCCAGAACCCACATTAAAACATCAACAACAATAACACACACAGACACACATACACACACACACTGGGTATGCTGAGATTCTTATTTATTTATTTATTTATTTATTTATTTATTTTGAGACAGAGTTTCAGTCTCTGACTGTTCCTAGAACTCACTTTGTAGCTCAGGCTGACCTTGAGTTTACAGCAATCCACCTGCCTCTGCCTCCAAGTGCTGGGATTAAAGGCAAGCATCACCACTGCCCAGCTTTTATTGTTTTCTAACAAAGTTTAAATCTCTCTCTCTCTCTTTCTCTCTCTCTCTCTCTCTCTCTCTCTCTCTCTCTCCCTCTGTGGGGGGGGGCAGGGCGGGGGAAATGCATTTTTAAACTCAGCACTGGAACTGGAGCCAGGAGGATTCCTGGAGTTTAGTGGCCAGCCAACCTGGATTATTTGGATCATTTGTACAACTTCAGGCCAAAAAGAGTCTTTTTTTCAAATAACAAGGTGGAGAACTCTTGATGAATAGCCCTAAAATTGTCCTCTTGCCTAGACACACACACACACACACACACACACACACACACACACACACACACACACACTGAGCTCCGTGTGGGCCCCTGCGCAAAAACACATGTACATATGTAATATTTCATAACCAATAAGGCCTGATTCTTAATACCCTATCATTATTTGTAGAAATTGAGTCTCCACTCTTTCCTGATCTCCACCTTGTAGCTGCCTTACAGGTGGGACACACAAATGGAAGACCAAGAGGCCTCAAATTCTGTATTGTGTCACTAATGCAGTTCTTTGGAACCCTAAATTCCCTTCCTCTGGGGTTATTAAGGAGCCCCCACATTGACTGGTGAGATGGCCCAGCAAGCAAAGGCACTATCCACACAAGCCCAGTGTCCTGAATTCAGTCCCCAAACCCAAAGAAAGGGAGAGGAGAGAAGGGACTCCAGGGACTCTCTGGGGCGCGAGTGTTCACAGATACATACATACTGTGCACACGGTACAAAGAATTCTGCCTTCCTGCCGCTGAGCACAAATCCTAGGAAGAGGCGTTGGGGAAAACTTGGCATACTCTCAAGGCCTCTTGGAAATCCCATTTGCATAATACCATGACAGGGGGCGGGACCAACTGATTTATCTCAAGGCTATTCCGAGGCTGGTATGACCAATACTCTTCACTCATTTACTGAGCCACAGCCACATGGCAGATATGGGGGACACAAAGATGGATGATGTCACAGCAGCTTTGCTCTCAAAGGGAAGAGAGCTGCAGACTGGAACCTAACTTTGGGAATCTGTTTCCAAGACGGAGCCAGACACATCAGGAATTGGTCAGATGGAAGGATTTCCCAGAGTGTCTAAAATTCAGGTGCAAGAAGATCCTAAATAGCCAACTCACTCCGGTTTTGATCAAAGGAGAAGAAAGGCTGATAAACAAGGATAGAACAGAACTTAAAAGCTGGTTGGTAAAGAAACCCAGAAGGAGATGTCTGTCTCCAAGAGGCTCAGCAGATTTAGCGGCTTCCACAGCTTATTAGGCAGTCGTGAGGAAAACCTAGGCTCTGGAGGGACATTTTTATGGCAATGATGGCTCTGAAGACGGAGGAACCAACTCATGCCATGTAGCACTGTAAATCATGACCTCCCTGGCTTTCGTCTTTAGCTTGGCTAAGACTAGGTCCCCTTTTAGGACGTTGGTGGGGATTGGAAGAGACAGTGAAGAGAGGGCCCTTAGCAGGGAGCCTGGGCCTGTTGCCTGTTGTAATTAGCATGAAGAGGGTAGGTAGGTGTGTTTTCCAAATATTTCAAAGCTGATGCATAGAAGAATTGCAGACACACTAACACTAGGCTCATGTGGCTGCGTGGCACTGAAAGTCACCTCTCTCGTTCATTGTCAGCTTGGAAAACAAGTTACTATCGCCAGCCCACCCCCACCCCCACAATCCACCTAAACAAAGACCCGGGGTGAGGTCTTAGACACACAAACACTACTTTTATCTGCTCACTTAAAAGTTGGAAGCGAAGCCGGGCAGTGGTGGCGCACGCCTTTAATCCCAGCACTCGGGAGGCAGAGGCAGGCGGATCTCTGTGAGTTCGAGGCCAGCCTGGTCTACAAGAGCTAGTTCCAGGACAGGAACCAAAAGCTACGGAGAAACCCTGTCTTGAAAAATAAAAATAATAAAAAAAAAAACCAAAAAAACAAAACCACAGAGAAACCCTGACTCGAAAAAACCAAAAAAAAAAAAAAAGTTGGAAGTGTTTGGCCAGCAAGACGGCTCTGTGGGTGAAAGTACTTGCCACCAAGCCCTGTAATGTCAGGTTCATCCCCAAGACCCAGGAAGGAGAGCCGACCCTTGTGGGTTGCCCTCTGACCTCCACATGTATACCATGGCACATGCATATATGCACATACACAGACACAAATGTAAAAAGAAAGTTGAGTTTGTCAGCCATTTCTGATCCTGTTAGATTGCTAACAACTAACTTGTCTGACTCAGAGGGTGTGCTCATGCTGTCCTTGGGTGGAGATCAGGTCCTTCCCCCAAGAGAGCACTGGCAGGCACTCAAGAGCAGCCACCCGGAGCTTCCCTTCTCTCAGAGCCACCCCAGGCTTCTCAGGGTGGCACTGGCTTCAGGCTTTCCATAAGCCATGTGTCTCAGGGCCATCCTCCTTAGGAACATAACGTACCATACCATCTGGCCTGTGATCATCTCTCCAGCAGCCCCAATATAAAAACCTGCTAGTTTGGCAACTCTAAGAGCTCCGAATCCCTTTGGTCTCTTTCTTGAACTGAGTGTTTTTTGACATCAATGGATGTCATTAATAACTAAACCAAGCATATGAATTCAGGGTTGTATTGTGAGCATGCAGGAACCTTCCCCAACCCCAGGCTCCAGCCAGTGGAACAGCAAGCAAGGGAGCTGGCACAGCCACTTATGGCCAGGCACAGCCTCACACAAGCTCACAGCTCAAGCTCCGCCAGCACAGGAGGCTGCTCTTGTTCCCCGAACCCAAAACCCCGCCAAGGGGATGTGAGCAGCCTCTAGGTGAAAACACTTCTGCCTGTTGGTTCCACCAATGAAGAGAATTCCAGAACTGCCCCAATCCGGGCTCTCAGCCTGTGTGGAGTCTTTGAACAGAGAATTTCAATATTTCCAGAAGCCGTGCTGAGAGAAGCCAACATCAAGCTCCAGAGAGTTGAAAATAGAAGATTTGAAAGTATAAGTAAGTGGTCACGTGCAGACAAACGAATACCAGGCAGCTAAGGAGTGGATTCCCCAGTTTCGACACTTGCTGTGATAACGTAATACAATGAAAAGCAACTTCCACGAGAAATGGTTTATTTTATTTCCCAACTCAGGATCACATTCTCTTCCTGGGGAGAAGTCACAGCTGCAGGAGGTGAGACAGCTGGGCAAATCACATCCATGTCAACAGCAGAGAGAATGGACTCCCGCAAGCTTAGTGCTCGGCTAGCCTTCTCTTCTCTCCACGTAGCAATTCTAAAGTTTCCCTTCGTCTAACATTGCTAAGAACTGTTATGTTCATATCTAAATTGATGTTAGTTGTGGGTAGTGAAAAGCCTTGCCAACTAGAAAACAGAATTGAAAGAGAAAATCTCTGTCACTGTCGGAAATAGGGCTTGCCTTACCTTAATAGCCAATTAGCTTTAACAATTAAACAGAGACCTTGATGCATGACCTTGCTAATTGTTCCTCCTTGGTGTGCGCATTAATATAAGAAGAATGCTCAAAATTTGCAGGATCTTTTTCTCTTTATCATTGTAGATCTAAGGCTAAGGCTGATGCAACCTCTGCCCTCAGAAAACCAGAATCTGATACAAAAAGATATGATCAGAGCTATTGCAACAAAGGATGGATCTGATCCGTTGTTCAGGGATCTGGACAGGGTTGAAGCCAACTCCACTGTGATGGCTAATCCTCACTGTCAGCTTGACACACTTGGGGAGAGAAAACCCCAGCTGAAGAATTCCTATCTCAGACTGTACTGTGGCCATGTCAGTGGGGACATTTTCTTGATTAATGGTTATTGGAAGGGGAGCGTCTGGTCAACGGTAGTGGTCCCATCCCTAGGCAGGGGGGTCTGTGCTATAGAAGAAAGGTAACTGAACAAGCCATGAGAAGCAGGGCAGTAAAGAGCATTCCTTCATGGTCTGGTTTAGTTTCTGCCTTCTGGTCCCTGTCCTGACTCCTCTCACTGATGCGTTATTACCTGAAGTGTAAGATAAAAAGCTCTTTCCTTCCTAAATTGGTTTTGGTATTTAACACAGCAACAGAAAAGTAGTAAGTTCCATACTGGCAGATTAATTATCAATAAGAGGTTTGCGAATGTAGCTCAGTCAGTAGAGAGCTTGCCTAGCATACATGAGGCTTTGGGTTTGAGCCCAGCACTGCACAAACCGAGTGCAGTGAGGCACACCTATGATGCCAGCAGTAGGAGGATCAGAAATTCAAAATCATTCTTAGCTACATAATGAGTTTAAAGCCCTCGTAGGCCACATGGAAAAATCTTTACCAGCACAAAAATATCACCAAGTGCATAGAGGATAGGAAATGGCGGTGGTGTGGCATTTTCCCAGGATGTTTTCAAAACAGGAGGAAATGTTCAAAATACACAGAAGTAGGGGCAGAAAGAGATCTCGGTGGCTAAAGGTGCTTGCTATTCAAGCCTGATGACCCAAGTTCAAACCCCAGGAGTTACATGGTGGAAGGAGAGAATGGACTCCCTCAAATTGTTCTGACGTCCACATGAGTATCATCTATACTCGTCATACACATTAAACGTCACACATAAACAGTGTAAAAAAAAAATCAGAAGTCAGAGCTCCCCTGAGGAGAAGCTAGAATCTCCCCAGTGGCCCAGTCAATTGTTATTGCATAAACTCTCCTCCGGTTCTGAGAACCAAGCCTTCCCTAAGCCTCTTCTGTTCCCCAGAGTTTGAATTCACCAGAGCTCTGTCCCCCCCACTCAAGGCTTTGCTACATACTTCCCTCATGGTCTACAAGGGGCAACACATACTAAAGCCAGCTGTCTGGGCCACAGATGTACGACTACAGAGCTCTCAGGGCAATTCCTCCATTCACAATCTCCCGTTCACAAATGAGGAAACTGAGGCCCCGCTCAAGTGGGGCTAACTGAGACATCACATTCCCCAGCGGCGGTGGGAGTTAATTGTCAGCTTGACACAGCATAGAATTATCT
>NC_022012.1:69744788-69747803 GCF_000317375.1 Microtus ochrogaster | reverse complement strand
ATTCCCAGCAACCACATGGTGGCTCACAACCATCTGTAATGAGATCTGGTGCCCTCTTCTGGCTTGAGGGCATACATGGAGGCTGAACACTGTGTACATAATAAATAAATAAATCTTTAAAAAAAAAGAAGATAAATATTGTAGGAGATGACCAAAGAGGCCACGTAGTCAGACACAACAGGACCTCGGGTCTGGGAGTGGCAGGGACGGAGTCAAAGAGAACTTGGGATCGGTTATAGGAGAGACTATTGGCTCAGAGTTATTCGTCCCAAGGAATATGAGAGCCGCTGGAACGATTATATTTCAACTTCAGCTTTGGTAGAGCACAGCTTGCATAGAACAAAACTCACTAATGGTATGTACACTTTGAGAAGCTGCTGTAAATACAGAGAGCTAAGGAACTATCATCATCAAGACCCAGAAGCGGTCAATCACCTCAGGACATTTCCTTTGCCCTTGCAGAGCCCTCCCTGTCCCCACTCTCAGCTTTGGACAATCACTGACCTGATTTCTGTCCCTACACACACCTTGCCTGTCCTAGAGCGCCATATGAAAGGAATCCTGACACATCTGGCCTTCCATATCTGACTCCCATTTTACATAGACCAGTGCCGTTAGACCTGTCTAATGTCCAGGCATCAACAGTTCGTTCCTTTTTCTCACTAAGGGGCATTCTACTGTATGGGCAACCTTAGCCTGTGTAATGGTGATTTTTAATTGTCAGCTTGACACAGCATAGAATTATCTAGGAAGAGAGTCCCCATGAGGGATCCTGGAGTTCATTTCACAATGGCAGAAACACCAAGAAAGACCCTGGTATGGCCTGGTGGAAGGCATGCATTGACTCCTGGAAAGCTGAACTTTGACCTCCACACATGCGCCATGACACGAACACACCCACAGTCCCACAAATTCACACATGCGCACACAATGAATCAGTTAATTAAAAAAAAAAAAAGCTTGCACCTCCCTTGTACTAACAGAGCAAAGTGTGTAACCACTCCATACCTCTGTTTCCCCTCCCATAGCGTAGGATCCTACATGCACTAATTCTAGGGCTTCTGGTGAAGATTAAATAAGTAATTGTAAAGCAATTCAGGCGCACCAGGCATGCAGCCACCTCATGCCGGGAAGAAGACTTCAGCTCAGGAATAGGGCCATAGGAAAGACAAGGAAGGCCAGCCCTTTCCAAGTGCAGAGCTCACTCTGTCACTCTTAATGAACGGGTTCCCTGTCCCTTCAGCAGCCCCTCTGAGCTTGCAGACATTGTGGCTATCAACATTCTGGGGAGGCCAACAGCAGCTGGCTCTCTCAGCTTGCCACCAACCTGAGAGGTTCCCAGGGGCTCCCTGGCTTTAAGTCTACTTTCTCGCTTTCTTCCATTTAAATCCACACTCTGTTGAAGGAAATAAACCAACACAGTAAAGCTTGCTGATAGCCACTCCATCTGTATTATGGCACACAATGATGGCTCCGTGTTAAAGGTTTGATATATAGGTCTATTTTTTTATTGCCAGCCCCTGCCCCTGAAGAAAGTATTAAAATTTCCAGATGAGTAACCAAACAATAAATAGACGAAGCGGTTGCTGTGAATATCTGATTTTTTTGCATAGTAATGAGATATTGCTGGATAATGCTCTCTGCCATCCCCAGTTTGTCTAAATTATCATTTTGATTGGTCAAATGCATAAGAAAGATATACCAATAAAGTCATGTCAAGTGCACCGTTGTAAATTGATAGAGAATGGAGGTTTCCTTGGGTTGAGATGGGGGCAGGAGGAGACCTGGTGTGTCTCCTTCCCGTACATGTTTGTGCATGTGTGTGTGCATGCGTATGTGTGTGCAGTGGACAGCATGTGTATGCATGAGGAAGCCAGCAGAGGATGTAAGGGTCCCTGCTGTCACTCTCCACATCATTCCCTTGAGACAAGGTCTCTCAGTGAACCTGGGATTAGACTGGTGGCCGGCAAGCCCCAGCAATCCTCCTGTCTCTGCCGACCAAACTTATGGAGCTGCAGGTACATTCAAGGCCATGAGAAGCTTTTCACATGGGTTTTGGAGATCTGAACTGAGGACCTCAGGCAGCTTATCCACTGAGCCATCTTCCCAGTCTGTTCATTTAGTAACTTTAGGAGAATATTTTCTTTCTGATTTTAAAAGCATGTATCTGCTTTATTTTTATTTACTTGCGTGTGTGTGTGCAGATGCACAAGCAAGAGGGCTCTTGTGAAGGTCAAAGAACCAGCGCGGAGTCAGCGCTCTCCTTCCCCGGTGCAAGGCCCAGGGATGGCGCTCCGGTCATCAGGCTTTGGGGCAAGCGCCTTCACCTGCCTTTACTAGCTTGATGGCCCAAGACGAATAATTTCTTCAGTCAAATCTTAACACACGGCCCCTGAAATTCTAGTTTCTTTGAACTGTATGCATAAACATGAGGTGGCTCGTACCTTCTGAGGCCTCCAGTGTTGTTTTTGGAATTGAAAATAAGAATTCGATTGGGAACGGAAGGGCTGCTCCAAGACATGGGGGTTTGTTTTGTGCAGACACTTTCTCCTTGGCTTTACATCCCCAAGATGCAGCTGCTGACTGTTGATCCAGTGCTTGAATCAGAAAGACCAATTATTAGGAAACAAGATGTCAGCAAATCCAAACAGCTTTATTTCCACTTAAAAAAAAAGAAAGAAAGAAAGAAAGAAAAAGAAGAGAAAGAATTCTACAAGTTCTAAATTAGGATGAAAACTAAAAATTGCCTGAAGGTGTTGGGCCGGCAACTCCTTTTCTTCTTGGTTGGTTATGTAATGTAACACTTGGTTCAACGTGTTTGAGATTCATCCTAGGTTTTGTTTGAGTGTTTTGCTTTGCTGTGATTGAAGAATTCCCTGGCTCTACCTGTGAAGTCTTTGTAGCTGAGTGTTGAAAAGGTTCTGCTCTGTAGGCGCTTAGAGAGCAGATCTAGTTAGGATGCTAAGAGGCTAATGTGCTCTGGAAAGTTTCCACCCAAGATTAGGATAGTTCATG
>NC_022012.1:69741844-69744182 GCF_000317375.1 Microtus ochrogaster | reverse complement strand
CACTTGTCTGGCACAGAGGAAGCCCTGGGTTCTATCCCCAACATGCCATAAACCGCGCATGGCTGTGCACATCTGTAATCCCAGCACAGACAAGAGGATCAGAGTTTCAGTGTCTTTCTAGCTGCATAGTGAGTTTGAGGACAGCCTGGAAGGCACGCGGCCCTGTCTCAAAAACCAAATAAATAGGGGCAGAGAGATGGATCCATTGTTAAGAGCACTTGTTGCTCTTACCAAGGCCAGAGTTTGACCCCCAGAATCAGTGTTGGACAACCCCTAACTGCCCGTAACTCCAGCTCCAGGGGTCAGAAGCCTCTGGTCTCTATAGGTACCTGTACCCATGTGCACATACCCATTCATGCCTATGCATAATAAAATAGAAACTTAAAAATTAATAAACAATAACCATGGCACTCATTTGTCACACACTAACCATAAACCAAAAGCATATAGATGTCATATCACTATTACAGTTATCTCAGTGAGGCAGAAAGTCTTAGATCCATTTTGCAGGAGTCTAAAGGTAGTCCAAAGTATGCTTGTGTGCATCTAACTTCTGAAGACTCTGCTCCTTTTAAGCTGTGTCTTGGTCACTATCGTGTTGGGGTCGCATTACTCCAACCTCATCAGTTAGTATCCTGCTCAATAACCCCCCCCCACACACACACACACCAACTGTTGATATAGTATATCTCACTATGTAGCTCAGGCTGGCCTCAAATTCCTGATGATCCTCCTGCCGCTGCCTTCCAAGCGCAAGGATGATGTGCATTCACCGCTGTCTTAATCCTGTTTCTTGGTGCTGTGACGAAATATCCTGTCGAAAAGCAACCTATGGGAGAACAGGTTTACTTGGTTGGCAGATCAGGTTATAGCCCCTGACTTCAGAGCTGTCAAGATGACCAGAAGCTGTAGAAGTCAGTCACATCCCACAGATATGCTCACTTGATCTAACATTCAATGTGGTTTTTTAAACTATTATTTATGCACCCCTCGTTCCAAACAATTTTAATCAGCTAACCCTAAGCAAGTGTTTCATCTGGAACAAATCAAATTTCACCACATGCTGAGTAATGTTTGTTTTTGAGACAGGGTGTCATGTATCCCAGGTTACCTCAAAAATCACTGTGCAGCCAAGTGTGGCCTTGAACTTCTGATCCTCTATGTCTACTCTAAGGACCGGGATTGCAGTCATGTGCCACCATGCCTGGCTGATGCGGTGCTGGGTAGTGAGTCCAGGGTTTGGCGCATGGTAGGCAAGCACTCTGCCGACTGAGCTACATTCCTAGCCCAGCAAAGGTATTTCTGAAAGATCCAGGTCAAGACTATTTTAGTCTCTGCAAAGCATATGATAACTGTTGAAACTAAGTTCTACTGTAGCAACAAAGTGTAAATGAGCATGCGCAGACAATATGCAAAGAAGCATGTGATTGACTTCCAATAAAACTTTATTTATGGGCACTCGTATTTCATAGTTTTCACATCCCACAACTCTTCTTTTAATCTTTTTAAAAAATGTACTATTTTACAGGTATGGGTGTTTTGTTTGTATACATGTCTGTGTCTGGTGCCCAAAAAGGTCAGAAGAGGCCATCAGCTCACCTAGAAATGGAGTACCAATGGTTGTGAACTGCCAAGTGGGTACTGGGAATTGAACCCTGGTTCTCTGGAAGAGCAGCCAACGCTCTTAACTGTGGAGCTATCTATCCAGTCTCCTCTTCTTTTTGTTTTTAAGTGTTTTTCAAGTTTGTACAAATGTGGAAACCATTCTTAGCTCATGGAACTGGAATTGGCTAATTCCAGTTAAACTCAATGCTGCAAAAAAAACTGTGGGACTCATGGAGAGGAGCTGGAATAACAGTGCAAGAGCCAGTAATTCGTGCAACGCACACCTCACTCTACGTGTACGTGCTTTCTACAAACTCTGCCACTTTTTATTTCCCCTTCACTCTAGTTTTCAAAGCCACAGAGAGCCCAGATTTCACCACTTCCCTTACTTCTGCCTTTCAAAGTGAAAGAATTAAAAATAAGGGCTGGAGAGATGGCTCACCAGTTAAGACCATGTGTTGCCTTAGTTTGGTTCCCAGTACCCATGTCAGGCAGCTTGCAATCACCTGCAACCGCAGCTCCAGGGGATCTTACATCCTCTTCTGGCCTCTGTGGGCAACTGCGCTTGCATGCACACATCCACACTCAATCACATATATATACTAGTTTTTTTTTAAAAAAAAAACTTATTTATTATGTATGTAATATTCTGTCTACATCTATGCCTGCAGGCCAGAAGAGGGCACCAGACCTCACTACAGATGGTTGTGAGCCACCATGTGGTTGCTGGGAA
>NC_022012.1:69704054-69740095 GCF_000317375.1 Microtus ochrogaster | reverse complement strand
TTAGCCGAGAAAAGGGCTAGAGCTAAAGAGCCAAGCAGTGTTTAAATGAATACAGTGTACATGTAATTATTTCGGGGCATAAGCTAGCCTTGCGGGCAGCGGGGTGCAGGGGACGCAGCCCTGCCGCACCTATTACTACAAAAGATCTGCGCAATTGCTTCCAATCCCAGTCTCCTCTTATCAGAACAGCTCTCCTAGAACGCAGTGGTCACTGATGCCACTAATTTGGTGACCTCAGGCAGGACTTTAGGCAGGCTACTGAAGAGCCCTGTCCCTCAAAGTTCCCCCTAAAAAAAGACATAAATAGTACCTATCACATAGCTGTGGTTGAGATTAAACAAATTAATATTTTTAATGGATTTAAGATACTAACTGTTATATATTAATTGCTACATAAACACCTATTAATTTTTGGAGTTGTCATTGCTGTTTTGAGGCAATGTCACATGTAGGCTGGCCCTGAGCTTACTCCGTAGCTGAAAGTGACCTTGAACTTCTGCTTCCCCCTGTCTCCTCCTCCCAAGTTCTGGGATTATAGATGCGCACCACCATTCCCGGTGTTCTTATTCGATCTAGTGAAGATGGATTTGTGGTGTAGGAAATGGAACATATGTCACACAGCAGAGGCATAAGCCTCTGTCAGTGGCTCGTGGGGACAAAGAGAACTGAAGAGCTTTTCTTTTTACTTTGATATTTCATGTATGTGGCGATCACAGTTTCTTTTCATTTCTTGGCAATAATTTTTTGAAAAAGATTTATGTTGGGGAGAGGGGTGAGGGGGTATACCAGTGTCCTTGGAAGGACTAGAAGAAGTCAAATTCTCTGGAGCTGGGGTTATAGGTAGTTGTGAGCCTCCTGATGAGGGTGCTGGGAGCCTAAATAAGAATGTATTATACTAATTATGACTGTGGAACATGCTGGAAGGAGAAATGAATTATTTTAAATATGCATAGGAAAACACAGAAAAAACTCACATTTCTGTAAAGTGGTGTTTTTCCATTAAAAACTAAATTTCTATATGAAATAGAATAAAGCTCTATTAGATATTTAAAAATCAATGTAAATCTCTTCCTGAAAAACATCACCTCTCATTGCAATGAAATATCAGGTAATTGTTATTATTACGTGATTTATTTTGCAACTGCCCTTCCACTCCTATCCTAGAGTCCTGGGGATTGGACCTAGGACCTTGAGAGTGCTAGAGAAGTATTCCACCTCTGAGCTAGACAACTCCCAACACCAGGATCTGTCTGCCATTTTAAGAATTGTCTAATGTTTGGGTGCACATTATTATTAATTAATTGATAATATTATTAATTTAATTGCTATTTATATTTATATGTCAAAATTCATTATTTTCTCATTTTTTAGGCTTTGTTTTGCTCATTGTTATTGTATGTATTTGTGCATACATGTGCCACGGTGCCAGTGCTGGAAGTCAGAAAGCAACTCTGGGATCTGGCCCCTCCTACCTGCACATGGAAGATGACCTTGAACTTCCGATCTCAGGTTTGTGTTGCAGGTGCTTTAGCCATTGCGCCATCTATGTGAAGCAGTCTCCTTCTCTTAAAGCTTAACAGCATCAACATTAAGTAAACTTTAATGCACTTCGCGGTCTATTTTACAAAGCCGCTCTCCCTAGTCTCAGTCAGTTTGCTCATCCACCGGCCCTTGCAACAAAACGCGTGTGTATATTTATTGCCTCCGCAGAACTAACAGAACTTCCAGTCATCTGAACATCAATAGGTTTTGAGTGACTGTGGCAACTGACATTCATATACACTACCCGTTCAACCTGGGAGTCAGAAAATATTATCTTTGCTCAATCTCCCCTCCTTTCTCCCTCCACCTGTTCATGGCACACACAAGAAAGAAGGTGCTAAAGAATGTTAGCACCTCTAGGCAGTCTGATTCACTCTGACTGATCCAGTGATCACAGGAGTATTGGGTACCACTTGTCCCTTTTTTCTCCAACTAGAAACAATGTAAAACCTTATTTCCTCTCTTTCCTTTTTGGTAGCCGACATAAACTTCAGGCATCTCTTGTAACATGTGATTCGAAGCCTGCCACTGACCATATTATTGCTACACACTCCTTTCTAGTCTATCGTATGTGTGGAAGCAAAATGTGTTGCAATTTGCAAGCAAGGTGGATATTTGCATCGCTGGCCTCCTGGCTCAGGCAGGTCTAGTGGGGAGCTCAGATACCCTGTGGTGAGAAATTCTTGGCTGCAGTGTGTGTGTGTGTGTGTGTGTGTGTGTGGTGGAGGGAGGCTGCTCTAATTAATACAAAACACTCTAGACACTACTTCATAAATACTAATCGTCTCTTTCTAAGTGGCACAAAGTTAAGGTCCTTTGCTGAACTTCTTTATTTCTCTGTATGATACCATGAGCCCGAATTGGCAGACGGATGCGGCCGTGTTTCACAAAGGAAAAGAGAAATGTGCAGTGAAAGCAGGACTGGGAAGCGACCTTTGCTGAGAACTGTCTCTCTCTGGACCATCTCACACCAGCCAGCCCAACTGCCATGGTCCATTCTGAGGAAGAAATTAACTGAGTAAATAAAAATATACAGGCTGGAGAGCGTGCATTAAAATTGCAGTGTCTCCAGACGACAGATAAAGAATGCTTCTTATCTCCAGCTTAATCTGCTCTGGTGAATGCTCCCAGAGTTTGTTCCCTCAAAAGCTGGCAACTGGTTTGCCCTCGGTTATTTGCAGACCCAGGCAGAGGGGGCTGTCGTGAAGAAGAAGCCTTTGTCCAAATATCCCTGATGATGCCCTGGAAGGAAAAAAAAAAATCTCCCAAGGAAGATTTTGTTCAGACCAATCCGATTTTTCATGGCTATTTCTGATGTTTATATTATTAGTATTTTTTTTGCCTTGAATAGCTTCTGGTTGTAAAAACAAAACAATAATTTCAACACAGTTTTTGTATCTATAGGTCTAAGCTGTTTCCCCTCCTCACCCTCTATTCCTATCCCCAGTCTCAAATTCCCCAAATTAAAGTAATATAGTTTAAATACAGCCTTATAAGCTAAAGTGGGAAATCTTGAAAAGTCCCAGTGTATCTGGAGATAGGAACCGGAGAAATATCTTAGTGTTGAGCACTTGTTGCTCTTGCAGCGGGCCTGGGTTCAATTCTCAGCACCCACATTGTGGCTCACAACCATCCCTAACTTCTGGGTATTGACGTGGTATGAATTAATACGCACAAAATAATTTAAAAAAAATCAAGATAACACAGAAAATCCTGAAGATGGGATTTCATAATGCAATTTGACAAAAATTGGCTCTTGTCTTTGTGGGTACGTGGAAGAAGCTGCCAGGGTTCCTATGTCTTTTTCTAGTTCCATCTGTGGGAGGAGATCTTAAACTTATTGGAAGCCCTGTATAATGTGGACGTATGTGGGTATGTGGAGTTCACCAAAACAAAACCGCCAGCCTTGGGAATCAGTCACAGGACAGAAGCAACTCTGCAAGATTTCTTCGGCTACCCTAAAGAGCCCATTCGATGCCAGGATCAAAATGAATCCTGGCCTGGAAATTCTACCCAAGGCTTAATATCTTCTCTCTAGATTTTTAGCATGGTATAGCTAATCACCACTATGAGCAAATTGGGTAGCCAGCAGGGAGGGGGAGGAGGAGAGGGAAAAGGGAGGAGGGGGGGAGCGGGAAGCTCTGCCCTAGCCTCCCTGACAGCAAGGAGCAGATATTCATTGAAGGGAGCAAACTTGGCGGCTCACATGTGAGGCTCTGGTGTCTGAAAACAAACTATTTGTATAACCCAGCCTGGAGATTCGTGTGATGTTGTGGTGTTTATACTGATGTAGACAAAGATTTGCTGAACGCAAACTTATTATCTCAGCCCTGAGTGTTAATTGATAGCCAAGAGTTAGTTCCCTGGGAATCCACATTGCCCTCCCCCCACTCGCTCTCTTCCCCTCCCCCACTTTTTTTCAGAAGCCCCAAGATGCCTCCTGCATCTCTACACTGTAGTGCAAACAGATCCCTGCAAAGAGAGAGGAAGATAAAATGAATTTAAATTCCAAAGGGGTTCCAGGCCCCGTTTCCTAGTCCCCAAGTCAGCAATGTATTTGTGAAAATTCAGCCTTTTTGTCTCCCAGTAAAAGGAGCTAAGTCTACAGCGGTGGCCCAGTCTCGGTTGCTATTCTTTGCATTTTCTATTCGAGTGAATGAGAGTGAATGAAGTGGCCGGGACCCTTCATTTGATCTACTCAATTGCATAAAGTGACAGAATTCTAATATATTTGTTTAATGCCCTTCAATGGGCTTTCACTTTTTTTTTTGGCTTGCAAATGAAGCATCCATGGGCAAAGTTTCATCCCCCTTTAACACTGGGACATATTTCATAATTCAAGCCGTGGTTTGAAGTGATCTGGAGAGGAGTTTTAGACTCAAAAAGTGGAAAATAAAGAGACAGATGTGCAGTTATTGTAAATTCCTGCAGTGGGCTCTGGGGCTATTGTGCCCCCACGGCGGGAGGTCCTGGGGCTGTCCCTTTCACACTGTAATTGAAACATATTAATTAGATAATTTGTTGTTAGTTTAGACGAAACAAATGCATTCCCTTTGAGGCTTCTCAGCCGGTGGGTTGGGCTGTTTTGGTTTTGTTTTTGTTTGGGTGTCTCTGCCCTTGCTTGGCTTTTATAAGAAAAAGATATTAATTGGCACTTATATTAAGAATTTAGGAAGGGATTCCACTCTATTCTGACTCTCAGATGAATGCGCCTGACAAAGGGAGTTCCCATTTGTAAAAGTCTGACCCAGGCCTCAGCCCCGAAGTCCTGCACTGAGGCCACAACTGAGTGAGACAGTGTTAAACCTAGCGGTCAGAACTCCTACACGGAAGCTTCCTCGCTCCCACCCTCCAGAGCTCTGAACCTATGCGCTGCTTCTAAGACTCTCAGCATTCTTAAGTATTGGAAGAAATGAAGGTCATTGGTTTAATATTTAAGTCACTGGGGACCATGTCTTAGGGTTTCTTCAACTTCCTAAAGCCCCCCGTCAGTGAGAAACTCCGGCAGCTTCCCTTGGGAGGAAGTGGGAGAAATCCATCTTTTGTATAAACACTGCTAAAACCACGGAGAAAGCTGTTTAGAAATAAAGTTAAATACAAGACCTGGAAGAGCCTCAAAGAAACAAAATAACTAAGTTTCAAAGAAAGAAAACAACTAAGTTTCCAAAGAGGAAAGCAATGTGAGAAAATCATCGCTGCTTGGAATTGCAAAGCCGGAAAAGAATGCAGCTTCTTTTAGATTAGGACTCTGCCTGCACGCCACCTGCCACCTTTCCAAAAAACCTTCCCCTTGCAGGCTGGGTGCTGTCCCACCCAACTCGATTTTAAAGCTCTAGGTCTCGACTTTGGATGCTAGCCAAGGGAGTATCTCACATGACAGAGAGAACCACGGAAGCCATCAGTTACCAAGTTCCTTGTATGTGAGGAACTTCAGCTAAATCCACACAAGTTTCCAAGCCGAGGTCATGGCTGGTGTGGACCTGGGTAAGGCAGGTCTGTTTGAGTAGTCGCTAAATTTCTGGTCAAAATCAGAATGTCATCGACGTTGTTGTGTTCCTCCCTTTCCTCATTCAGCTTTGACTGAGGAGGGGAAATGCCTGCAACCTGAAAGGATTCTTAATGGCCAAGTTATCTCATTCCTCTCAGGACACCATTACAAACTTAGTTGCTGAAAGTGCGTTTTCAGACACTGAACTCAAAAATCTCTCGTTTGCAGAGACAAGGCCTGTACTTCACTGCCTCCATGTATAATGGATATAAGTGTGCACATGACTCACCTACAAGACTCAGTCTACCTGGCTGAGTCTCTTGGATGTCAGAGGCCCACGTGAGCCCTTTCTTTGCCTCAGGTCCAGCCTCCAGTGCTAAGAAACTGGATGAGATCAGATTCTTCCAGAAGCTGTCTTGATTTTATTTTTTTCAGGACACTGAAAATGTATTTAGCTTTCTTTTTTTTTATAAATAATTTCTTATGGGGAACTAAGTTTCCTAACCAAGGGTAGCCACGTTTTCCAGGCTTGCTTTGGCTGATCTTGTTGATATAATTGTGAATTAGGTTTGATGAATGAGTTTAGTTGTCCGCTGTCTGACTGGCTTTAGAAGCTTCATGCATTTTAATCAGCTCAGTGATTCATTTATTTTCTACTTTGTCTGTGTGTGTGTGTGTGTGTGTGTGTGTGTTTGTGTGTGTGCTGTGTGTGGATCCCTTTTAAAAAATAGTATAGTCACAACAGAATTAATTCTGCTTGGCATTAATCCTAGCTCTTTTTCCAGGTAGCCTACTAATTGCACGGTGCCAGGTGTTAAAGGGTCTCCTTAGGGAGGGCTTCAGCATGGTGTCTGTGTGTCTTTGGGGGCCTTCTCTGGGTTTCACAAGGCTCCCTTGTTTAATCATTTACACAGTAAAGTGTTAATCACCATTTAAGTTTCTCTTTGTCTTGTAACTTCTTCAGCTGAATACACATCTTACTCTGAAAATATTGTGACCCCCTTCAAACCAAGTGTCAATTAGCCTTGAACCATAAATTCTTGGTACATTTTAATTCTTTGGGGGGAAAAACAAAACGAAAGAAAGCAAATACTTAGAGGCAGGCGTTTAAAGACACTTCATTCACAACCTGAAAATAAATGCCTCTAGTTACTTCCCCCCATTCTCACCGGAAGGACTGGAAGAAATCTACTCAGTGCAAGGTAGACAGGTTTCTTGACCTGGAAGGGGAACCTTCAGTGATTTCTGAGAGAAAAGAAACGTCAACCACGACAGGGCAGTGTGTTAAAGGCCTAGAGGAAGGTGTCAGGTCAAGGACTGAGAAACCCAGCCTGGGAGTACTTTGTAAACTCCACACCAGTCTTCTGTGGAAGCAAGTGCACGCTTAAGACACAGGAAGTATCGCAGGTGTTCAGTGCTTCCTTCAGCGCTGCACCTGTGCCCAGGGTTTGCATCTGAAATACTTGGTCCCCCCTCCCCCCTGTGCACAAAAGTCTTCCATGGTCCCCCCAGGATAATTCCCCCACACCTGCAAAGGCGAATGAGGTTTCTCTGTTTGCACAGCACGATTTAAAAATGGCAAACCCCCCAGACGATGTGTGTTTGCAAGTCTTCAAAAACACGCACAACTTAACAAAATTTGAATTTACATATTTTAATGAGAAAATATTATTTAGACTAGGTCATAATTTAATGTAGACACCTTTTTAAAACTCTGTCTTAAAATGGGCATGCTGGGAACAAGGACATCAATATTTAAAATGCCATGCGAGTTCTGTGCAGGGAGGAAGAAAAATAAAAAGGGGAATTTTTTTTTTTTTCACAGCTTGGACGACACTACAGTTTCTTTTTTAAATTAAGCAGGTCACACCGGAACAACTGTCGGGTTGTTCTTTGTTTGTTTTTGTTTGTTTCAGTCAATTACCTAAGACGCTAAAAGGAACATACCAAACCAAAGTGCATTTTACACAGTGTAAATCATTCCTATTTACAACTCTTTGCAGCCCTTTAGCTTCACGGAGAAGTTCTTCTAACAGAAAGATCTGTCCAGGGGACGTCTCTGTTGACATCCACCCCCCCCCCCTTCACGTTCCCGGTCGTTTTTTTCTGCATTCTTCCCCACTTGCCCTAGGTGCTTGCTTTTTTGGGCTTAGTTCACGTTTCTTTTCTCTTTTTCTTTCTTTTTTTTTTCCCATCAAAATAAATAGCTAAAAAGGTCTCTAAATAGTAAGAAAGTTAACATCCCAATTAACTTCCCCATTCTCCCCCTCCCTCCCCGCTCCCCAAAGCTGGCCAGAAGAGTAAACATTCACGTCACAACAGGTAAAGAGGACTCTGCCCCTCGCCCGCCTAGCCGGGCAGAGGCTCAAGTTCACTGTTTACATTTTTTTTTTAACCGCAAGCTTTGTAAACAATAACGGTGACTTCTAGCTGTGTTTTGCATTTGTGAAGGACAAGAGTCCCCTCTAGTTTAGCAGCCTCTCTCTTCACTCCCAGCTAAGGGAGCCTCTGGCCGGAAACAAAACCCAGAAGGAAAGAAAAAATAATCTTCGGTAGAAGCCCGGGAGGCTGGGCCGCAGCCTGGGGAAGCAGTGTTCCGCCCATCCCGGCCTGAAGGGCGGAGGCGAGCCTGTCGGAGGATTAGTGAGTCCGTGGCCACAGATTTTCAGGAGCTAAGATCCGGCCCTTGCTGTGCAGCTGCAACCTTGGCGGGCTTCACTCTCGAGCAGTGTCTCTGGTCTTGAAATTGCGCGGAGTCTACATCCCCGCCGATGCAAGCTCAGAAGACGCGCTTTTTCATTTTGTTTGTGTTTTCTCCGCGCAGGAGGGAATCAGGGTGCCCTGCCTATTGGATGGGAGTGCACTTCTGGGACTCTGGAGGGGCCGCTTGGCTTGGGTTAGCCCCTATGTTCTCTGGTGCCCTGGAACGGCGAAGACAACTTTCACGCGCCTTCTGGCAAGTTTATGGTTTGTCTTCTGGGTTCAAAACCAAAAGTTCTCCTAGGAGAGAGGATTGAAGGAAGAAGGTGGAATGGGCAAGTCAGGATAGCGGTTCTAGGTCGGAGAGGGCTGGACCCGGAGAAGTGGTGAGAGGGGTAGTGTAGAGGTGACCGAGAGGGAGCCCCAGCTTCTCTTGGGTCAGTGCACCGCTACCGAGTGCAAGGCGGAGGCCGGGCTGGTGAGTGTCTCGCTAGGGGTGGCAGGACTGCTTTGGCTGGTGGCTGTCTGCGAGGAAGTAGGGCTGAGAGAAGGCGGCGAGTTCGAGAGCAGGGTGGGGATGGGAGCGGGCAGCGCGGGCAGCGCGGGCACTGCGGCCGGCGTGGGCTTGATGGGCACCGGGATGGCGGGCAGTGTCTGGCCCGCAGCGTGGCACAGAGGCTTCAGCGGCACTCCATAGGCGCTGTAATCGCCACTCGCCATGGAGATGGGAGTGGCCGAGTCGATCATACCCGCGGAACCATATACATGTGGCCAGCCTGTGCCCAGAGAGCTGCCCATAGTAGTCAACTGGTTGGGGAGCGGGTAGGCAGCGGGAACTGGCTGCATGGCAGAGAAGGCCAGTCCCCCAGGCATCTTGTACTCCCTCGCGATGATGTTCTCGATGGCGAAGGGATGCTTGAAGCCGGAGGGCTGCGCCACACCGCCCAGGTTGTAGGCAGCTGCCGGCATCTGCGGCAGATGCGTGCCGGAGGCAGCCAGTGCGCTGAGCCGCAGCTTAGCCTGCTGCTGGAGGTACTGTGCAGCGTCCGCTGGTTTACTGGGCGCCAGGTGGTCAGACTTCAGCACCTTGAAGCGCTTGCGGCGCCGCAGAAAGCTGCCGTTCTCGAACATATCCCCGCAGCTGGGATGCAGCGCCCAGAAGCTGCCCTTTCCTGGCTGGTCCGGCCGCCGCGGGATCTTGATGAAGCAGTCGTTGAAGGAGAGGTTGTGGCGCAGGCTGTTCTGCCAGCGCTGCGTGTTCTCCCGGTAGTAGGGGAAGCGGTCCATGATGAACTTGTAGATCTCGCTGAGCGGCAACATCTTCTCCGGAGAGCTCTGGATGGCCATGGCGGTCAGCGAGATGTAGGAGTAGGGCGGCTTCTGATCGCTGTACGTGTTGCGGCCCGGCCGAGGCATCTTCTCGCTTGCCCACTTGCTCAGAGTCCGCACGGACTGGAGGAATGGTCGGATCTGAGAAGGGGAAGGTGATGGAGGAGAAGGGCAGCATGGGTGCAGAGACACCCGCGAGGTCACTCAGGCCGAGTCATAGATATGGGGGGGGGGAGGCAGTAATCAGGATTCGGGTGCCAGCAACTTTGCCCACCAAACTGAATGGACCCAGCCAGCAGATGTGGAGAGGGGAGGACAGCGGGGGTTGGGTGGGGGCGAGAGTTGCGGGAAAGTAAGTAGAACCTGGATTCAGGGGAGGGGACAGATAGATAGATAGATGCTCACCTTAAAGTTGTTCCAAGTTGCCGTTCGGCATCCGGGATAGTGCAGCTGGTGCCGGAGTCCCTTCCTGCGCGCCAGCGGAGCTCAGGGACCGGAGAGATTAGCTGCGAGCCTGGCTTGGGCTCAGCAGGGAGAGCTCCGTGGCGCTGCTGGGTGGTGTGTCCTGTCGGGGAGACGGAGCTGGGCTGCCGAGTGCTGGAGCGGACAGTGGCAGCTGCCGCTGCCTCGGGGATCCAGAGGACTCTGCTGTGTCGTCGTACGCTGCTCCGCTGAGCTAGGTGGCTGCCTCCATGTCCACCCTCGAAACATCTGATAGTTTTAAGCGGTGACAGGAACAGAAAAGACCCCTGTAGCGGCGCTTCATTAATGTGCCACTTCTTAGCTATCGTATGACAATCGCCTTGGGAGGAGGAAGAGGAGGGGGGCAGCGGGGGCTGCAGAGGGAGGGGACTGAGGAAGAGGGGAGAGAGCCTGGCCAGCGCTGGTTTCTTTCACACCTATTTACATGGACACCTTGGCCAATAGGAATCACTTCCAGCAGAAGACGGGGCGACCCGGGAAGAGCCTCTGCCGCCCTCGGGGAGCGGGCAGCGCCCGCCGGTACGCGCGTTGGGAAGGTACGAGCGGACCGGCGCACCGCCGAGCCGGGAACCAGGCGACCATTAACGCGCCGACGGTGTTTGACATGGAAATTGCTCGGCTGGGGTGTTGTTTCCTCCGCATTGTATCGGGTTTGTATTGTTAGCTAACTTCTAGCACAGGCTTTCTCTTGAAGGGCGACCCTTATACTTTACTTGGCACTGCCCGGGATTGGTTGGATGGGTTTTAGAATGGAAACATACGACCCCCCCCCCACCACCACCCCTGAGTCCTGCAAGAGGCAGGTCGAAGTTTGATTTGGTCTCAAAGCTGCACACTCAAAGCATGTCGCTTTAAAAAGGTGATAAGGTTAATAGACACATATCGACATAAATATTCAGACAGCTGGGCGGAAGAGTCTGTTTTGAATGTGTTAGGGAATACATACATATATATGTATATATATATATACATATATATATATATATATATATATATATATATATATATATATATATATATATATATATATATATATATATATATATATATGGTTGTGAGCTTAGCATTTAGTGGCTGAGTCATCTCTTCAAGCCAAAGTGCAAGTTTTGTTTTTGTTTGTTTAAAGGAAAAGAAAAGAACGGAGGAGGTGCTAGGTTTTGGCTTTATCAGTCTTTCAGCAATTTGATGGGCACAAGGAGGCCCAGGGGACATAGAGACAGGCAGCATGCAGACCTGGGGAGAGCCTGAGTTTGTCTAATCGCGGGGGGGGGGGGGGTCTCTTCCTTTCTCCAGGTACTTGGGACGCCTGGTGGTTTCTAGAAGTCAGTAGGTCAGCATTTTATAGTTCCTCCTTCCTCCTTTTTCGTGGGAATAGTTTCGTTAGAGTTTAGACCGCCCAGAAAAGACAAACAGTGCCAGATGAGACCTGCGAAGGACCGGCGAGTTTTCTGGGTGGAGGTGGGAACGTGACTCCGATCTTTGGGCCTGGTGAGGGTAGCTGGCTCCTTTGAGTTCTGATATGCCTTGTGAGGATTAAATGAATCATTATTATCATTATCATCATCTTCGTCGTCATCATCATCAAAACTGCTACGAAATAAACAGTGAGTCAGGCCAGCGGCACGCACGCAATGAGTACCAGCCACGAGCTGCCACGCTTTTCAGGGCTTTCCTTGGCCTTTTGGGGTTTAAAAAGAACCCCACGCCATCGTGTTAAATACTCAATACCTACTACAGTCTACACGGAACCATCTTTAAAGTATGGAAGCCTCTTTTCTTCTCCCCCTCCCCTCCAGGAGGAGATTGAGAGTTCTGGTGTGAAGTTTGTTGCACTTTGAGTGACAGTAGAGCATCAGTCTGTGGATAGCATTTTTAAGAAGACCTTCCAGCTTGCGGGCACCTCGCGCGAGCGCGCACCACCCTCCCACCCACTCACATAACTTCATTAACCACAGTTTCGAAGCTGGTCAATAACTCACCAAAACGTAACTTAAACACGACGAATTTAGGAGATTAAACAATTTCAT
This sequence comes from Microtus ochrogaster, assembly GCF_000317375.1. Classification (NCBI taxonomy): domain Eukaryota; kingdom Metazoa; phylum Chordata; class Mammalia; order Rodentia; family Cricetidae; genus Microtus; species Microtus ochrogaster. Next base: position 69,728,026 of record NC_022012.1, on the reverse strand, counting down.
TAATATTGAAATGGCTCTGGCGCCTGGGCTGCCGCGCTTTAGATGCAAGCGCACGTTTTTCAATATTAACAGAGTGCTTGAAAGAAAGACTCAAGTCACCTTCTTAATTCGGAAAAAATAACCGGGAGGAGGAGGTGGGAGCAGGGAGGTAGGGGTGGGGGGCGTTGACCTATCTCTTGGGGCAAGGCTAGAGCAGAGCAGATATATGGATATCTTTTCGCCGAAGATTAAATCAGCAGTACCCTAGGCCCGGTTGGGCCAAGGCAGTCCCGTTGGCCTGAGCTGCGCGCGCTACCGCCACTAACGGACTGAGGTTTGGGGGTGTTTCTGCGCGTGCCCGGATTAGGCTCTAGGGCTTGCGGTGGGAGGAGCTGGGAGAGCAAAGGGGTGGAGAACCCGAGGGATGTTTGAAGAGGAATGGAGGGTCGATCCAGGTCTTGCTTGTTCCAGATACAGCTGGCTTTGGAGGCACTAAAGCAAGAGTTGCTTTAAATGAAACCGGATTGTCCGGGGTGGAAAGGTACCAGCGTGGAAGTCCCTGAGTATTTTAAAGATCATTTTTTTTTAAAGCAAACATGTGTGTAGGTTCATACTGAAATGCAAAGGTAGATGTTTATGGTGGTTGCGTTCGAGATGGTAAAAGATCGTGGCTTTCCCCCAGTGACAACCAGCAAGATTCTTTCCTTGGGTGCGTGTTAATAGTGAGGAATGGGAGCGAACAATGTTTTCTTATTTTAACAATTGGCATTTTGTTGTCCTGCAAAAGGGGCCATTGTGTGGCTGTGGAAATCTCTGCTCAGAGCAAGTGGAAGATTAACTGAATTCTAAAAGTGGAAAAAACCTTCACAAAAAAAAAAAAAACCTAACTTGGAATAAATCTTTGTTCATCTTTCTGGGGAAAATTGTCACCGTCGAGTTCATGCAATAATACTAGTAGAAATTGGTGTTTGAGGAATTTTCAAAGTCTGGCTACAGTCGAGAAAGGAGCTGGGTCTCATTACCCGTGTTCAGGGCTAATCAGAAGTTAATCGCCTAAGTTTGCCTTGTGAGGTGAAAGGAACTGAGGGGCGCATTTAACTGATGGACATTTCTACAAGTTCTACCTCGGGTGCTGTCAGAGATCTTCAAAGCCCCAGGGATGGGAAGGAGCAGTTGCAAGCTGTTTAAGGCATCTCAACTGCTATTATAAAGAGGAGTGCGTTCCAGAAATCTTGAAAAAGTGCATCAGAGTCTATTGTACAAAACCCAAAGCCAACAGAAGCTGGTGGAGGTGGGAGGGGGTAACATCCGACCTGGGGGCTTAAAGGGTTGTTGGGAAAACTGTATAAAATACACACAAGTCAATTATACCCCATGTGCCAACCAAATGAAAATCCCCTCCAGCAAGGACAGTTCAGCGCCTTGTCAAGCCCACCGCCCACCACCTTTCTCCACTGAAAGTTTGCTACAGACTCTTTTCCCACAAGCTGGACCACACACGGCTGCAGGTTTTGCAATAATTTATGCTAATTTCCTTCCATAAATCCACAATTCGCTTCAGTGGCACCCGAGTTGCTGAGGGAGTTAAAAGGAGACAGAGGGGTGACAAAAACAATATTGATTTTTGATTCCTTGTGTTGTTAAGCAGGTGTGTGTGTGTGTGTGTGTGTGTGTGTGTGTGAGAGAGAGAGAGGGGGGGGGGGGGCTGGCTTGTGGGGAGGGAGGAGAAGGCTCAAGGAGAGAAGGACCCTCCCCCAGAGCCATTCCCTCCCTCCAACCCACCAAACACACTCCCGAAAATAACCGCGCCATAGTTTGTTAATATTTACCAAACCGGATGGGAGGTAGAAGGAACGTACCCAGCAGCTTCTGAAGGTTTCCCAAGCGCTAAAAAAAAAACGCCACCCGCCGCCCCAACTCGGAGAGTGAACTGTACTCAGCCGGCAGGAACGCGGTTGAGCAGGGCTTTGCCCTGAGCGCCTGCAGTCAGAGTTTCTTCCCCCTTATCCCTTCGCTCTCCGGTGATACCGGGTCCCTCACCATCTCTCTTGCGGGACGCCGGCTCACCAGCGACCAGGGCTGATAGTGGGGCAGCCGAGAGAACTGAGGACTGGAGTGCCACGGGTGTTGAGGTTTGAGGATCTTGCGGGTCTCCTGTAGCCCTCCCCACTGTTCCTGGTCGCCCCGGGGATTTGCTGCTGAGCTCTGAGAAACCCGCGCTAACGCACCGCGCCTCTTTGTCCCATCAGGCATTCTTGACCAAATCTGCACTTTGGTGGCGTGAAACGACTTAGCTCTCTTTTCAAAAGGATTTTGTTCCTAGGGTATTCAGTACTAAACAAACTTCTTCAGCTTGTCAGTGAACAATTTAAAAAAAAAATGCAGTCCTGAACGTCTCAGGCTGTTTGTCCTGGGCATCTGTGCCCACCCCACCCCCACCCCCAGCACACCTCATCCCACTTCAGCGCGACTTTGCCTCGCTTTCCTGTTCCGGACAACAGGAGAACAGAGGACTGGCTTAGCTTTTTGTCGGGTCTTGCAAGTTCTAGGGCTTCAGAGACTTGCACCTAGCTGGGGCGTGCCACAAGAAACATCCACCCTCGCTTTTCGCTGTCGACTTCCTCGGGATTTTGAGCCTGTCCTTTCCTAGTCATTAAACCCTAATCTGGCTGGAAATAAAACTGCCCCACGAAGGAAGGCTGAGGAGGAGACACACATTTTCCTTTTGTGCCAACTGTCACTCTGGTACCAAATACCAAGCTACCATCTCTGCCAGCGGCTCTGGGGCCCTGCTACCAAAAAAGCACACTTTTACCCAGTAGCAGCAAAAAAAAAAAAAAAAAAGCCTGATAGGGAATTTGGGAACCATTTCGTCGGTTAGTGACTGTCACGTGGACGTAGACCCTTAATTCAGAACAGGGAGGTTGAAATCAAACTTTTGATAAGTATTCTGATTGCCTAAAATCACGCTCCTCCCATCTGCCAGTTCAATCTCGCCAGTTCCTAGTAAGATTAGGATCACCAGTTGTCCTGCCCCCCCCCCAACAGGGAAGGTTGACTTTAGGGGTGTCCCTGAAGTCTAGGGGTGTCCCTTCAGCTTAGTGCTCACCAGGAAAACTTTTCTACCAGGAAACCAAGGCCTCTGGCTGTAGCTCTCTTCCCGTTTGGGTCAGAAGAGAATGAGCTGAGCAACCACACGCTCTGTACATTTTGCCCAGTAACTGTTGCAAGGAGGAGGGCACCGGAGGTCTCGCCTTCCTTTCAACTCAAAGCGTGAAACAAGCAGAAACTAAAGTTGGACGCTACTCCCGCGCCATCACCACTCCTAGCCCCAAGAGTGGCAAGCGTCCTTCACAGCAAGCAAGCATTTTCAAAGCCAGTGGAAACAGCTCCCTTCCTCTGCTCACTACAATACTACCCTCTTTGGAATCAGCTTGCTAAATACCATTTGGTGTTTGCTTTGCTTGCGCTTTGCTCAGAGACCTCACGGCTTAAAATCTTAAGTTTCTAAATCAAATCTCTCCTTTGCACAAACAACTGCATAGATTTCGTCTGAGCTTTACCAAGCCTGACAGTGTGTGTCGAAAAAGCATTTGCCAAAAATCCCCTGGAAGAATTTCGACTGTGTTTGGTGGCTAACCCCCTCCCCCCCTTAAGTTTTGCTTTGCGCTGTGTGAAATTGAAGGCGGAACTCCAAGCTATTATTTTTATTGGAGGGAATATTGCTAAAGCTACCTTGGTATTGAAGGGATTAACTAGCTTTTTCTCCCAGCCCCTAACTCTGGGGTTAAGACAGCAGTAGATCAACTGTATAATGTGTGCACTGTTCGCTCATTTGTACAAGCAGAACAAAGGTTGGACTAAACCAAATTGCATTGCACTTGTGAACCGAGTCCCGATGTGAAGTATCTTTTACAGCGGGGGGAAAGAGAACAATTTCGTGTATGTCTAAAAGGGAGTAACAAAGCCACTTTCTCCAGCAGCTCAAAGTGAAGTATCGAGGCGTGACATTCCCAGGGTGAGGAGGGACAAAAGCAGGGTCAGGGGGATGAAAAAGAGAATCAAATAGGCACTTTCACATGTGTGCCCTCAACTGCTGCACCTCTCCATAATAGGAAACAAATGTTGTAAAAGCCGGGATTGCTTCCATTCATTCAAAATAGCAAATGATAGCTAAACAACATTGTCAAAACTGAATCAACTCCTGCGCAGTACCACCCAGAAAAAGGTATTGTGCTTTGTTTAATAGCGGGGTGGGGCGAACGGCCTTTTTTTTTTTTCTCGGAAAGGGAAGAAAAATCACTCTCTTTTCAAACCAACTTCTTTGTTAAGGATTATTTGTTTGCTTAGATTTTTTTTTTTTTAAAAATCAGGCTGTCTGGGTAGACACTTCATTCTTAAAGTATTATGGGGGTGGCAAAAGTAGTTTTTAAAAAACTTTCAGAAAATACACCAGCTGCTAATAAGCAGATAAATATTTTTCAACTTTCTTTGACTGTATTATGGGAGGGAGGGTTCGCTGCAATACTTTTAAAGTTTGAATAAAATTGACTCGGGGGAAGTGCAGACTTTTGAAATGACGGATATTTTGCACCCATAATATTTTATTTTGTTTGCAACCCTCCATGCCCTTTTTCTTTAATTTGTTTTGAAAACTGGCAACCTGTGGGTCGCCAGCCTTAAACCCCTGCTTTGTTTTGTTTATTCAGACAGATGGGGAGGAGGCTTAGGCGGGGTGGCCAGTGCAGTATGGGTTTTCTTAATAGCAGAAATGGGTTTCTCTGAAAACCCCTACAGCTTTCAGATGGTGTCAGATGGAGTAACTCTCCGGGTTGCGTTGCTGAGAAGGTTAAAACTATTCATTTATCTCTCTCTCTCTCTCTCTCTCTCTCTCTCTCTCTCTCTCTCTCTCCCTCCCTCCCTCCCTCCCTCCCTTCCTCCCTCCTCCCTTTTTTTGTGTGCACGTAACTCCCACCGAGCTGCCACCCACAAAGAGGGTTGAGAAAGAAAAGGGGAGAAAAGAAAGCCGCTGATCCTCCCGAGCTCCCCCCCCCCAGCTAAGAATGGCTGGGGGCGGGGTTGGAGAGGCCAGTCTGGTCTTTGGAGGTTGGCAGCCCCCGGGGCAGCCCGAGTCCTTCCGCTCAGTTGAGGCTCACCTGGGACTCGGGCGCTTCACCCTGATCTCAATACAGGTGCCGAAGGTCCCGGCCTGGTGCACCTCCCCTGGACGCCCTGGCAGCTCTGGGGCTCGGTAGAGGATCACAGCTGGAGATCCAGCTGCCCTGTGTGTGCCCGTCCTCTGCGTACTCCCGCTCTTCTTTTCCACGAACCCTTTCTACCTTCCTCCCCCCACCTCCAGCCAGATTCTATTTCCCTATCAAACTGTTGTCTCTTCTCAGGAACACAGCCCTGGGGGGCATTCTCTAAGGCACCCAGCAGGCCTAACTGCAAAAGGAAAAAAAAAAGGAAGCGGGATGGTGGCAGGAAGCAAAAAATCCAGACTTCCCGCCCTGACCCTCTCACCTCAACACTAGCACACCTCAGCAACTAAACAGTAGGCCACAGCAGGTAGGTGGGCAGTGCCAGGTATATCATCAGTCCGCCAATTCGTTATAGGAGACCTCGGCCCGGCCCGTCGACTTTGGCTGGCGTCGGTCCCTGCAACTCAAGTAGCATACTGCCTCGACGCACGTCTTTACATTTAGTTTTATTTCCACCTAACATTTTTTATTTGGGAAAGAATTTTGAAAATAAATATCAATACGCGGCTGTCATTTTCCTCAGAAAGTACCCTCTCTATCTAGATAAATCTAGTATCCACGGAGCGTTCTGTAATCCCTAAGAGGTGATTTTCTTTAGAGCAACAACCATTTGTTTATGGCGGCCTCCGCGATTTGATTGGTGGAGCTAGCTGGTGGCGTCCTTTTGCCTCGGTAGGCTGTTTATTCTTCACGACTCTTCCTTTATCCTCAACGCAGTTTGGATTCACTGTATAACACGTATTTCCGAACTTGGAGAGTTTATCCATCTCCTTTCTGCCCCTTTTTCCTCCATGTACCGATTTTTTTTAATTACAAATAAAAGGACAGATACACATAAACGGGGTAAAATAGACAAGCCAGACGTTGTTCTTCAAGTCCCGTTCACTAATCTCACCAGTTCCTTATATTTCTAGCCATGGTCAGTAAACCTATGTTTTCCTTTGATCAAGTCCTCTCGCACGCGACCTGTTGATGACTCGGAGTGGCAGTGTGCGGAGCTCCATGGAGAAGCCGGCTATGTAAACTGCTTGTGTATTTCACATTATCATCGCGCTATCTGGAGGCAATGTAGATTTTCTAAAGATCTAATGAATAAACAACCAGCAACTGCTGGCGGTGTAATTTACATTGTTAATGCCTACATATGTATAATAAATACGCATTTGTATGCTCTCAAACAAACTCTTTAGTTTTAAACCTGTGGTGATTTTTTTTTCCAAAAAGAAGGGATGGGGGGAGGCCCGTCTTTTTAGGAACGCATTTCATTTCACTTCTCTGGTTAAAAAAAAAAAAATGGCTGTGAGTTGGAGCCTAGAAGCGGGTGCGCAGTCTAGTTGTCACTCCTACCCCGCGACAAGCGAGATCCGCAGGAATGTGGCGCTCGCTGGATTCAAACAAGAAAGAGAGAGCACCCTGTAGCTTGTAGCTTCGCGATTAACGGTAACCAGAGCGCTTCCGCGCGGAGCGGAACCGGGGAGAGAGACCGAGGACGATGCCAGCCTTACCATCCAGACATCTTCCCCTAGCTGTCACCTTCACCCAAAGAGAAGCGTCAGTCAGTTACCCCACACATATGGCAACCTGGGTTGAGAGAATTGGGGTCCGTTGGTGAGTCGACAACCCCTGGAATATAAAGCTTCTCCTGGAATTTCCGGACTGCTGTTTCCCTGCGTGCTTCCAGAGACCCTCTGGGACTAGCCTAGGAAAAGCAGGGAGAAAGCAGAGGACACTGGGGAACCGGGGACTGGGGGTCCTAGACAACAGCATTAGGCTAGTCCTCCCGTAGGGGGCAGAGGGCAGCAGGAGCAGGGACACACCTAGGAGCTACACCTCCTCCGGTGCAGGGTTCGGACCCAGCACCCAGCTCTGGCTTAGTGATGCTGCAGACCCTCCCTCGGCGTCCCAAGCCTCCTATGTCAGGCCAGGCTTGGGCTTTTGATATCTCTCCTCCTCTCCACCGTCCAGGTGCCACTTCCTTAGCGCGCCCCAAGGCAAATGTCTTGTCTTGTCCTGGGTCTGGAATACATTATTTTAATTAAGTCTTTGGCGGTTTACTTTCCTCTGAGATCTGTTCTACCGTGCAATTAGGAACGTATTGGTGCTAGCTCGTATGAATATTCAGGAGCGTGTCAATTAATTAGCAGACAGAGGAATCTCATTATGGTGCTCAAAACCCTTTTAGTGTTAAGCAGAATTAAGGGGTATTCGGCAATGCGCCGGATTAGTGAATATTTTACTGTGCACTCATTTAACTTCATTATCGCCACACTTACACTACTCTCTGATTTTATTAATTAAATTGCTCATTAATTTGGCCAAAAAGGATAAAAGTTTTAATGCGCCACCCAATAACTTGGAAAGTAAACTTTCGCCCGGGCTGAACTCCGCATTCAGGGAGGGCCCTTGGCAACTTGCACAGACGTGCAACTCTCTTCTCTTTCCACCCAGCAGCTTTAGGGAGTTCAGGCTTGCAGGCTTTGGACACCAGAGGTTTGTTTAGATGTCTGGAATAAAAAGTCGCGATTGCCACTTTTCATTCCCTGTCATTCACTCTCCGTTTCCCTGGATTGGCCAAGAAGTCCATGTTGTCCTTAAGTATTAAAAGAATTATAGTAAACAAATAAGCCTCTTCCTCGGGGTGGTTGACTAGGGGAGGCATGGTTTGATCAGATATCCCCGCAAAAATGCCTGGGATACAGCAGTCAGCACACCCAGGAACCTCTGTGCCCCAAGCTAAGGCCACTGATTTCATCAGAAGACAGCACAGAATGGATCACTGCTTACGATCCGGGGACAGCAATGCCCCCTATAAGGGTCTGGCAATCTTAAACTCTCTTCTGTCTGTAGCTGTGTGGGTCCACCACCAGAGCCCCGCCCCAGGTCCCCCGGGGGCCACCTTCAGGCACCATTCGGATCCTCCAGGTGCTCTTCATACTACCTGCACCTCCCTCACCCTACCCCCAAAGGTTAGAAACACAAATATTAAAATTACTTGCACAAAGGGAACCGCTAAAGAGATCTCAAATTAATATGCATGTAAAATTAATTAGCTGCATTTCGTGACATCAAAATAAGTACCTGGGAAACAGAACACCTTCTGGGCATTGGGAACATATGCTGGAATTAGAGTTAATTGACTAATTACATAAATTAGGCATTAATTTTGCAACACATCAAGTATAAAAGATATCTCAATTAATTGTGCATAAATTACCAGGTGAAACCGGGCAGTAGTCGGTCCACGGTCCGGTTCTCAGACCTCTTTGCTCCTTAGGATGCCAAAGCCAGGTTATGTGGTCTGCGCACTGGCTGAGACAGGGTGGTGAGCTGTGGGAGCACAATTAGCACCTGAAGCAGCCTCCTGCTCAGGCTGGTGAGCTCAGGGCAAAGATCCTTCCCATACCTCATTAAAACCAATTACATGCTGTTAGATTGATCAGATTTTGTCAGAAAGAGGAGCAATGGAGCCGGCCCTACCAATCCACCTTCTCTGTTTATGCATGGCCCGATCTGGTCATTTGGTCCTCTCCTGAAGGACATCAGTGTTTTCTGGTTTGACATTGGCCTTGGGTCACTTTGGCTCAAACTGACCTCCTGCCAAGGGATGCCTGACCAGGGGTTTCCCCCATAGACTGTATCTCAGGGACCCTCATCAGTTGAATTCTTTACCAGGAATCCACCCTCCAGGAGGGATATCAAATGATTTGAGTCACTTCAGTTTGGGAATGAGTGTAAATGAAATTCAGGAGAGGAGATACTTTAGAAACCCATCCTCATTCCTTTGGGACTGGTATGTAGGTTCTCGTGACTCCCCTTCCTACAAACACGCCGTGTGTGATCTCTTCCTTTGTTAGGGCTCAATGTACAGAACCAGTATAGTATGGATGCTCACCTTGATTTTCTATGGACTCCAAGATGGCTTCAAGGAACACACTAGTTAAAATCTCCCACAACGAACCACTAAATGTAACATTTGTTTTGCCTCTAAGACAAGTATCTTGTTGAGAAAATATTAAAGAACTTGGTATCCTCCATTTTAAATGGAGTCAAGTTATCCCAGAGGAAAGGGGCCTTTGTGAATGAGGGAAGTCAATGTTTCCAGTGGTCACCAATTGTCACAGGGTTCGGTTCTCTTGATCTCATGGGATGGGGACATTGTTAAAGGAAAGGCAAATTTCTCAGTAACCTCTAGAGTTGTCACCAAGTACTTTGTGGTTTACAGAAACTAGTTTTATTTAGATGTTTCTCCCTCTCCTCACTCCCTCCACTCCCTTCTCTAAAGGTCTCAAGTTGGAATCTTGTTTTTATTCCAGTGCAAACGGAGGAAGAGAACAATACCTTGAGAAAGCCCCCCCCATCCCTCTAATGCTATATCCCACCAAGGTGCATAGATAAGAGTTCTCACAGTGTAAACCTGACTGCCAATGAGCCAGAGAGGAATGAAACCCCGAGTTTACTGAAACACACATTCATCTTGATGGAGAGGTTTCCCTCCTAGCCAGATGCGGAAGGTACTTGAGGGAGATGTTGACAAGCGGTTAATTGTCAGCAGAGCTAAAACAGACACTTTGTTTACAGTGGAGTGTGATTAATGGAGAGTAAATAAAACAACAGCACTCTTTATAAAGTCCCCATCCGTGTTAAGGGGGGAAAAAGCTGGATGTCTCTAGGAATGAAAGAAGTGGGCACCCTGCTCAAGGGTGGATTTACCAGACCCTTGAAGCAACAGCTGGCAGCGGTGTGCCTGGCAGGGAGGCAAGCTCTCCAGATGGCCTGCTTCTTTAAAACAAGAAAAATCCCCCAAATTTATAGAGCTGGATTAGAAACAATTTTCTCCCAGTTATCTGAGTTTCGCATTTCTCTTAAGACATTACTCTTCCCGCATCCAATTATTTGTTTCTTAAGGGGTAACTCATTTAATGTGGAATGATTTTCAAAACAAGCCAGACAATGCCACTCGGGTGCTTTCGTCTGCAGGAAGACGTTTCTGTCTCCTGGGACTCTAATAAACTGCAGATCCTACACTCTAGTAAACAGCTTATGATGGGCTCCATTTTATAGAACAGGAGATGGATCCTTAAAATGTTTAAACTTTAATTATTATCATGGCGTGTGTATGAGAAGCATGGGGGCACATGCTGCTATGCAAACATGCAGGTCATAGGGCACCTTTCAAGAGGAGTCAGTTCTTCTCTTCCACACAGTCTAGGGATACCAGGGCTAGAACTCAAGTGGCCAGGCTTGGGCAGTAAGTGCTTTTATACCCTGAGTCATCTCCCCCACCTAGAAAATATGTATTGCCCTTTCTTTCAAGGCATGGTGTGTGTGTGTGTGTGTGTGTGTGTGTGTGTGTGTGTGTGTGTGTTTCCCTGCCTCGGTCCTGCTAGAATGGAGGTTGGCCAGGCTAATACCTTCCTAGTAGATTTTGCCAGTTATAGTCATGCCAATGTGCCCATCCTCTGCTTTGGCTTCACTGTGACCAGATACATAGAGAGCACTTTATGAAAAATAGACATTCTTTGTATTTAACACTAAATCCAGTGGAGTTCAAAACAGTGACTCTAAAACTCAAAGTTTAATCTGAGCACTTGGGAGGCAGAGGCTGATGGATTTCTGTGAGTTCTAGGCCAGTCTAATCTACATAGAAAGAAGACCATGTCTCAAAAAAACAAAACAAAACAAGCAAATAAACAAAAAGACAAAGAAAAAAGTAGGAAGAGAGAGACAGAAGGAAAAAAAGAAAGAAAGGAAGGAAGAAAGGAAGGAAGGAAGAGGAAAAGAAAGAAAGACCAGCACTTCAATTAGATTTTGACTGATTGTACTATCACAGAGATACATACAAAAACCCAAGGCAAAAATAATATGCAAGACTTGTTTAAGCTGCTAGAAAAATATCTTCCTTCTCCTATCTCTTTCATAAGACAAGTTAAGAGTTTATTGAGAAAAGATTTTAATACAGTTTAAACATGAGCATTAACAGAGAGAGAGAGAGAGAGAGAGAGAGAGAGAGAGAGAGAGAGAGAGAGACAAGTGCTTACCTAACACGCACAAAGACGTGGATATTTTATTCCATTTTATCTCTGCTATCTCCCATCAGCTATCCTGGTTTTCTTTCTTTTCTTCATCTTTTATCCTTTTGCAGACTTAGGATTTACAATACATGACTTTAGCTTATTGCAGGCAACTTTCAAATGACATTGAGTTACTTGTGTGTGCTTTCTTTTTTTTTTTTCAAATTACATTTTTTATTTATTTATTTATTTTAATTTATTTATTTATTGAGGATTTCTGGCTCCTCCCCGCCACCGCCTCCCATTTCCCTCCCCCTCCCCCGATGAAGTCCCTCTCCCTCATCAGCTTTGTGTGTGCTTTCAATGCACCTCCTGTCTTTGAAGTATTGTTAAAACATTTTAACTCTCTATACACTCTGAACGCTCCAAGACTTTGCCATGATCTTTGCAGAAAGTAGGCAATTATTTCAAAAGATTTACAGATGAACAAGAATGCCCTTCATTTACACCAGTGTGTACCGTCTGTACTGCTCTTTATTCCTGTGTGTGGATTCAGCTCTACCAGGAGCCATGTTCTTCCTCCTTGGAAAAAAAAATGCCTTTGAGATACCTTTAAGACATCTCTTAGTATCTATCAGCCAACCACAGGATCTCCCAACTTCTGTTTGTCTGAGAAAATGTTCCTGTTTACCTGAAGTTCAAATGACCTTTTCCCTAGTATAGATGGCCTTTTTCTTTCTTTCTCAGCATTTTGAAGTTTGTGTTCCATTGTCTTCTGGATTGCATAGTTTCTCATGAAAAGTCCTTATAATTCTTATTGTTGTTCCTTTTTATACAATGCATGTTTTTCTTTTGGCTGTTTGTAAGTTTTTTGTTGTTTATAAGGTTTTTATAGGGTTTTTTTTTTTTTTGCACCTATAAATTTCTCCCTCGTTCCCTTTCATCTGTCTGTCTATCTATTTCGTTTGGGTCTTTTGGTCTCATATATGTTAATTAATCATTTTTTTTCCTAGATCTGTTCTATTGAGTGATCTTTTTCTCCCAGTTACAGGCCATATCTTTCTTTCTTTTTTTTTAGTTTTCAAATCTTTTTTTTATTACTTAAAAATGACAATCCAAATTCCCACTCCCTCCCCTCCTCCCAGTTCCCTCCCTCTCCCTCCACAGACCCTTCCACTGCACCCCTTCAACCCTAAGGGAATGCCATCCACCCTGCCCTGTAGAAAGTCCAAGGCCTTCCCTACTAGATCTAGGTTGAGCAAGCTTTACATCCATAGGGAATAGAATCCCAAGAAGCTGGTATATGCAGTAGAGACAAATCCCAGTGTCACTATTAGTGGCCTCTCAGTCTGCCCCAATTGTCAACCCCCTTCAGAGGGGCTTGGCTGTTCCCATGCTCATTCACTCCCAATTCAGTTGGAGTTGGTGAGCTACCATTAGCTCAAGCAAACTGTCTCAGTGGATGACACCCTCATGGTCTTGAATTCCTTGCTCATTCTTCAGCTGGATATTGGGAACTCAGTCCAGTGCTCCGATGTGGGTCGTTGCCTCTCTTCCCATCTGTTGTTGGACAAAAATTCTATGGTGATATTTAAGATAATCATCAGTCTGACTACAGGGTAAGGCTGGTTTAGACACCCTCTCCCCTATTGCTTAGGGTCTTAGCTGGGGTCATCCCTGTGGGTTCTTGGCAATTTTTCTAGGGCCAAGTTTTTGCTAACTCCATAATGGCTCCCGCAATCAAGATATCTCTTTCCTTGCTCTCATATCTGTCCTTCCTCCATCTCAACTATCCCATTCCCTCAAGTTCTCCTCAACCTCCCTTTCCCCGTACTTTTTACCCCCTGCTCCCTCTGCTCCCAAATTTTTGTCTGATTCCAATTTCCAGGTGGCTCTATTTATGTTTTTCTTTATGTTCAACTTATTACTTAGTTTCTCTAGGATCATGAACTATAGGCTTGATGCCCTTTGTTTATGACTAGTATCCACGTATGAGTGAGTACATACCATAATCGTTTTTTGGGGGGTGGTCTGGGTTACCTCACTCAGGATAGTGTTTTCTAATTCCATCCATTTGCATGCAAGATTCAAGATGTCACTATATTTTACCGCTTAGTGGTACTCTAATGTGCAAATGTGCCACACTTTCTTTATCTATTCTTCAGTCGAGGGCCATCTAGGTTGTTTCCAGGTTCTGGTTATTACAAATAATGCTGCTATGAACACAGTTGAACAAATCATTCTTTGTAGAATGATTGGGCATCTCTTGGGTATTTCTTTCTTTGCATCTTTTGATAATTACTCTAATTGTTGTCATGACAGCAAAATATCTGACAGAAGCTACTTAAGGAAGGTAGGGTTTATCTTAATCCAGAGTTGGGCTTTATTCTGACATGAATAAATTTTTGAATTTTTATGACTAGTTCACAGCATGATTTTAGCTCTCCACTTTGAAGATGTAACTCTTTGTAAAACACAGCCTGATGCCCTGTGCATCACAAGTCTCTCTTCTGGTTGTAAAGAGGAAACTGCTGCTAACTTCATATCTACTCCAGAACTTGTTCTGCTTACCCCTTCCCACTGGATCTTTCCCTGACCTCACTTGTAAATCTATCCACCCCTTGGATAGCCTCTGCAGATTTAGCTGTAAATTCTGGATGCCTGACTCTTCCTAAACTCCTATCTGAGCTCAGCTTCATGTTATACCTCTGGACTTGGTTGTGGTTCTTGCTTCTTGCCTCTAACTGACCTCTAGGCAGTTAGTTAGAACAATGGCAAGATGTGGCACATTTAATTGCATTGCTCAGGGACCCCAACCCTCCTGGAATAGTTTTAAAATGGATTGCACATGAATTTTTGGTGGCTTGAAGTGGGAAGGCAATTCCTACAGAAGGTAATTTTCCATGGGTCCCAAGAAGAATAGAACTGATAGGATACATACACACACACACACACACACACACACACACAAATGAATGATTCAGCTGACACTGAAATAGTAATAACAGTTGAATCACACCCGAGAGACTAACACTCCAGTAGTTGCTCCGTCCATGAAGCTGAGTGCTTGGCATTGTCAATCTGGCAGTTCTTGGCAAGTGCTGCCAATCTGGCAATTCCTGGCAAGCGCTGGTCCTCAGTCAGTGATGGAAGCTTGGGAACTCTGACTTTGATGCTGGTGAAGAAACAATCATCAACAGCATAAACCAACTTGGTGGCAAGAAGGAAAGCCATACCCCTTTGTATCTGGGCTGTTACCTGAAGGTGTCACACACATTTGGGGTGGGTCTTGCCACATCAATTAAAGCAGCGTGGACAATCCCTCCGTTGAAGCTCCCCACCCAGGCAATTCTAATTTATAACAAGTTGACATTACAAGCAGCCATTGCAGTGGACAGAAGCTGACGTCTGTCTGTGAATATAATTTATTTTGCAAGAACATCTCTAGGTAAAATAATTCCTCTCTAGGCAGTTAATCCAAATATTTTTATTTCTCTATTTTGATGTGGCGCAGGCCTCTTTAAATTTAAGACAAGTGAAGTGCTCAGTTCTCAACCCTTGGAACAGGGAAGCTGTCAGTGTTTCCTTCCTCTCACAGGTGCCACTTTTTCAGAGAAAACCATACTTTTTAAGCAAGCAAGCAAGCAAGCAAACAAACAAACAAAAAAACCACATACGTTTCTTGAACTGGAGAGATGGCTCTGTCATTAAGAGTACTGGCTGCTCTTTCAAAGGATCAAGGTTTGATTCGAGCTGTCTGTAACTCCAGTCCCAGGGGATCTAACACCCTCCTCTGCCAGGCGCTCTCTATTCCTGGAATCTGGAAATGATCTCTTTGGCTCCCTCCACTGCTCTCCTCTTCATACACCGGGGCAGGGTATCTTTCTAAAGCCAGGACTTCACAATTTAGGATAGTGTAGGTCGGCAGCTTGCCCCAGAGAAAGACCTTCTGTCTGCTCCTGGAACAGGTTCCTGGCAAGCAGTCTTATCTGCCCAGCTTTTTAATGTGGATGGTGGGGCTCTGACCTCAGGTTCTCATGCTTTTTCTGCAAGTGTTTTATCCACTGGGCCATCTTGTACGGAATGGGCAGCAGCTCCTTTATAAGGATCAAAGAAGCGACATTGAGAATAAGAAATACTTACCATGTGGCTGAGTTAGAATGAGCACCTCCCACTTCAGTGGAGAACATTCCGTACCTCTCAGAAATTACATTTTAGTCTCTTATTTCTCCCCAAACAGGTGGCAAATATTTGTGATTTTCCTTCTTCGAATTAGTCCAATCTGTTGTAATAAATTGAGTTTCAATGTTTTGTAGAGCTTTTGAAGACTAATTGGAGAGGTGAGGGTTTGTGGAATTAGAAACATATTAAGTTAAATGGACTCAAATATTTCTTTCCACTTATAAGTACTTATTCAAAATAATTACTTTCATTCTCTATTACCTGGGAGAGAAACTTTTCCTTTACGACTTCACTGTCCTTGGATGGAAATCGCTTTCCTATAATAGTACCGTGTTCTGTTGTCAGCTCTCTGTCTTTAGGGAGATAGATATTTGAATATGTCATTACTGGACAAACTCCCACTACGTTGTGTTTAAAAAATACCCTAATAATAAAAATTGGTGTAATCAGTTCAGTTTGGTTTTGACTGTGAACTTGTAAGGCAGTTACCAGAGAGGGAAGTTAGACTCCTTACATCTGTATAATTCCTTACAGCTTTATTCTTCTGAAAACAGTATTCTTTTCTGGTTGCCACCATGCTTAAGGACATTAAAATGCTCTGTGGGTCTGGAGAGATGGCTCAGTGGCTAAAGGCACTTGCTACCAAGCTTGATGACCTGCGTTCAATCCGTGGGTCATGCAGGGTCGAAGGAGAGAACCCAGTCTGTCAGTTGTTCCCTAGCCTCCACATGTGCACCGTGGCCCATGTATGCAGAGTGTACTCACTCACACACACACACACAAACACACACACACACACACGCATGCAAGCACAATGGACATTAAATAAATAAAATATATAAATAGTCTATTGTTGTGTTCTCACTTTTCTTAATTCTCAAAATGAGACTGACTGACTATCCACCTAAGATATTGAACTTGAAAAAATGATAGCTTTTAATTTTCTTTTTGTTTATATCATAGGCTATATAAAACTGTATTTTAGGTTTATATTATCATATAGGGTGATAAGTGCAGAGATTTTTCATCTTGTTTGTATAATTAACAACAAAAGGCAAACCATCATATGGTTGCAGCCTTGCTGTGTTCTTTGCTATGTGTTAAAAAAAATAAAGCGGATTTCCAGTTTCCCAGTTCCTTAGGGATTTCTTTTGACAAGCAACCTAAATTTTTATGTTTTATATATTGTATTGTTCCATTTTGCCTGAGTGTAAATCTGTGTACTTATGTGTGTGCCTGGTGCCCAGGCAGGCCAGAAGAGGGTGTCAGATCCCCTGGAGCTGGGGTTACAGAGGATTGTGAGCTGCTCTTTGGATGCTTGGAGTCAGATCCCGTTCTCTGAAGAGCAGCCAATGCTCTCAACCACGCAGCTATTTCTCTAGCTCCAAACACTCCATTTTGAGCTTTGTGTCAAAGGCTCTCCGTGTTCGTAAGGTGGATATCAAGATGGTATAATTAACATAAAAGTGATTTCCTTTGAGGTTCTCTGGAAGAAGGCTGAGACTTACACCCTGGGATATTGGGAGGAATCTGTTTCCATCCAGATGCTTTGCTGTTGATGCATTCTGCTAATTGAGTTTGCTCTCTCCGTTGGCTGTAGGTAGCATTAATCTTTCATCTGCAAACACTGCAGCTCTAGAAACATTACCTTTCTGAGTTGATCACAGGTGCTGTGTGACACTGTCTCATCACAGGCTGGATGCTGAACGCTTATTGACTCTTGCTCTAGGAGATAAAATGATGCCCAGCATATCTTTCTTGTAAAATTACTTGCGATGCAATCCTGAAGCGTGATCAGCTGGTAGCACAGCAGGACACTTGTAAAAAGATTACTCAATATTGCTTTGCTCACAATCTTCGCTGAGATAAATACAGTTGATGTAATTATTCATCTTCTAGTCAGCTATGGATGTTAGTCATTCCTATTAAAAATTGCTTTTTTAACCAAATCTGCCACACCAAAGTCTTTGTTTCATTTTCTTAGGAACTTTGTGTGTATGTCTACAAAAGAAATCATAATGAGCCCATGAGTTTAATTATACAGAAGAAATTTGACTGTTCCAGCATTTTCAGAAAGGATGGAACTATATCACTAAAATGTAGAATTCTGGTTCGGGTGTGGTGGTACATGCCTTTAATGCCAGTGCTCTCGAGGCAGAGGCAAGTGGATCTCTGTGAGTTCCAGGCCACCCACTCTACCTAATGAGTTTGGGGCCAGTCAGAGCTAACTAAAGGGATCCTGTCTCAAAACCAAAACCAAATGAAGTGAAACAAAGCAATATTTGAATTTCTTACTCAGGAATAAGACAATTGGGAGACGCCTCATTCATACCCAGTTTTCCTCGCATGTGTGTGTGTGCATGCGTGTGCTCAAATGTGCCTCTGTGTGTATGAAGGTGGAGACGGGAGTTGGGTGTCCTGCTCCATTACTGTCTGCTCCATTCTTTTGAGACAGGGCCTCTCACTGAACCAGTAGCGAGGCTGGCAGCCACGTAGCCCAGCCACCTGCCTGTCCCTGCTCCTCGCAGTGCTGGGTTACAGGCAGCATTTTCTGTGGTACTGAGTTGAAACTAAGGTTCTCATGCATGCATCGCCACATGCTTTTACCTAGTTAGCCACCTCACCGACTCCTCTGTTTCCCTTTTAAACAGCAACAGAATCTCTGAAATGTTGTGGATTTAGTAAAACACTCCAGAGAAGACTCAGAGATAAGTGGTGACCAAACTAAATGTCTATTACTATCACAGAAAGTTACTCCAAACCAGAAATCGACACAACACGTAAGTATAGCATCTTTACTTTAAACACTGAGACCATTGATTTCAAGGGGAGTCATGAACATTTATGTGAGTCAAATTCGATACTAAATTTCTTCAGTTGGCTCAACAATTTAGTTTTGTTAGCTATATTTATGTGCCACTCCGTCCACCAAATAGCTCCTAGAATGAATGTATTTTATGTCTTGAATCATCAGGCCTATTAAACCTGCTCTTTCCTTTTCTACATAAATATTCCTATGTAGCTGGCTGAGTAGAAAAACTACTGGCTATCCAGAAATCCTCCAATCCATAGATTATTAATTTGTCTTGCCTCTGATAGATGACTTTAAACTGGGGAAGGTTCTTTTTAAAAAGTCCATTGTTCTCCAAGCATAAGTTTAAGAAGCTACATATAGCAAAGTAAAGATTAAGGAAGACACCCAGTGTCAACCTCTGGCTTATACACCACACACACACACACACACACACACACACACACACACACACACACACGGAGTCTACCAACTTATGCTTACTTCAATATCACATTTACTAAAATTGGAGTAATACAGAAAACATGAGCATAACCCTGAGCAAGAATAAGACAAATTCACGATGCAATACAAATGCTGCCATTAAGACAGGAGCTAAGCTGAGCTTCAGGCTTAGAAGAGAGTTGAAAAGGGAGCCATAATGCTTCAGGTTAATAATTTTGTGTGTGGGGGAGGGAGTCATGCAAGCGTTTGAGACAGGGCCTTATCTAGCCCCTAGCTAGCTTCCAACTTGCTACATAGTCCATGCTGGTCCAGACTTTCATATTATTCTTATTTCTGAACCTAGAGCTCACTGATTAGGTTAGACTGACCTGCCAGTGAACTTGGGGGATCTCTCTGTTTCTGATCCCACAGTGCTGGGGTTACTCGTACACCTAGCATGGGCCCTGGGAATCTGAACTCAGGTCCACACACATGTGCACTGATCACGTTACCATCCTAGCTATCTCTCTAGCCCTTAATATATTTTCTAAAATTATAAGCATGTCGAGTTAGATGTGGTGACATATGCCTTTAATCCTAACACTTGAGAGGTTGAGGCTAGAGAATTCAGAATTTGAGGCTGCAGAGCAAGGTCTTGTTCCCACAAAGAAACTGTAAGCTCAACAAATCACTATCATTATTTATCTTCTCAGTTAGAAGCCAGAGGTTGCTCATTTCTATTCACAATAGATTCTCAGTCTATCAAAATGTGCATAGTTGATACCCAGCATTATTTGACTAGCTGAACATTGGCTGCCTCTGCCATCTTTTGTGGCCAGGCCTTTGTGAGATTCAGATATCCTGTTCATGTACCTACCTTCTGTTCTGAAAGAAACACCATGAAGGATGTAACCGAGAAAAGGAAATACTCTACTGAATTGGGGGAAATTTAGTGCAGACAGTCATGCAGGAGTTACAGATGAAAGAGGCAAAAAGAAAAGGAAGCAGTCTCAAGATTGGGAAGAACAGGAAGACACCCCCCAGACAGAAGGGACCAAAAAAGAAGTGGCTAGCAGTCCAGATAGAATCTGATACCATTTAAGACCTGGATGACGGACACCAATGCCCAGGAGATTGTGGGGGAAGGGAGGGTGGTAAGCAGAGAAGAGAGGAAGGATATTCAGGTTTCTGCCTCCTGGTCTTCCACTGGCCAAACCCTGCTGACATGAGGGCATGGGAAAGGCAGCCTGTAATCCCCCTCTGCTTCCGCTCCGCCACTCCACCTGAGACCCAGCAGAGTAGTGACGATCAGAGAGCAAATGAGTGTTGGACGGGCTGACTCAGTGCTCAAGGCATTCGCCATGGGACGTGCCAGGGTTTTCTTTCTCACATGTCCCTGACAGTTACCCCCAGTAACTCCCTCCCCAGTGTTGATGCTTTACCAGCATCCTCCAATCAGGTCCCTTTCCTGGGACACCTAATACCTTAAGATTGGGTTGCCCTGTGTTTCACATGTTGCTTGCCCAGCTCAGAAGACACGGCACAGTCACTGAGACCGGCTCCACCACTAGTCTCAAAGATGAGACTACCCAAAGAGCCGACAAATGATCCGCTTGAATTCTAGATGAAGGCAGGCATGGACTCTTGGGACCAGGGTACTTCCCAAGCATTTGTTTTTTAATTTCTGTGTGTGTCCACATATGTATGACTGTGTGAGTATGTGTCTAACATGTGTGCACACATACATTTGTGTGTGCAAGCCTAGGTACACAGGTGCCCTTGTGTGTGTGTGAGAAGGTCAGAGGATAGCTTGGGTGTTCGTTCCCACCTTCTATCTTAAGACAGGGTCTCTTATTTGAAGGTGCCTGTGACAGGTTAACGTTCCACCAAGTTCTTGGGAATTTTTCTGTCTCTGACTCTCGCTTCTCCATATGAATGATGAGATTACAGGCTCATTGCTACCACACAAGACTTCATGTGGCGCCTGGAAACCTGAATTCAGGTCTTCATCCGGGCTTGACAAGCGCTTCCCCTATTGAGCCATCATCCCTGCCCAACGTCTGAGCTTTTGATGGTGTGGTTTGGAAAACATCTCCATCCACACAATTCCAGGCTTACTCTTCCCACTAGGGGTTCCCCCTACCCCTCCACTGATGTTTCATGATTCACTGGTAATAGTTCAATCTGTGCTGAAAAATAAACACAAACTACGAGTTAACACATATTATTGCTACTGTTTCTAGACCCTTTCGCTGGGGTATTTGCTTTTGATCTTGGCAATAACTCGATGCTATCGAGGCAAGGGTGCAGTACTACTGTCGTTGGTCCAGCATTCTGCTCCGTACACTCCTCCCCCTACGTTCTAACCTATCAGGGCAAGCAGCTTCTTTATTTAATCAACCAATGACCTTCCTCCATCAATAGTTCAATCTGTGCTGAAAAATAAACACAAACTACGAGTTAACACATATTATTGCTACTGTTTCTAGACCCTTTCGCTGGGGTATTTGCTTTTGATCTTGGCAATAACTCGATGCTATCGAGGCAAGGGTGCAGTACTACTGTCGTTGGTCCAGACATTAGAAATTACAGTGGGGATGTTGACTTTCACGACTGGAAAGTTACAGGATGTTATCCCAGGACTAGATGTTTGGAGCAACTGAGTTCAGGAGTATCGAGGCCAGCTGTGAACTTGGTTTCTCAAGGAAAGCAACACTCTTGACCCCCCATCTGGCTTTGGTGAATGACAGAATGCTTTTCATTCCTTCCCTACATTTTAAGCCTTTGATTTCTTCATGAGAACAACACCTGAGTTTCCCTGATCACATCTGTCTGCTTGCTAATGCGCTTGGTTTCCCTCTCGTCAGCACTCGGATTCAAGATGAAGTTTAGATGAATGGACGCCAGCTTCCTTCCAGTTGTTTCCTGATCGGCTTCGGATGGTGCAGTGCAGCAGACACCCCCAATGAGGAGAGGCCTGAACTCTCTGCAGTTCATTGGTCCCATATGGATCCGAGCAGCTGGAAGGATGGATGTGCTACCTGAGGCCAGCTATTGCGTCGCCAACCGTGACTCCCACTTGCTGACCCTCGTATAATGCATCACACTGGAAGGGACGTGGATCGCGCCTTCCCGTTCGTGATGGATGGTGTTGTTTAAAACGGATGGTCTTGGAAACCATCGTTGAGTTGCTGTGTCTCACAGATGGGAGCGAGGTAGATAGTCAATAAATAATGCCACGTTCTTCGGGGATGTACGCTGCTCTCCACCTCGTGAACCAGATTGTCCTGCCAGCAGACAGGTGTGTCGTTTGTTTGGGCTGGGAAAGAAATGGCTGCCAGAAAAATACAGTGTTTCTGATTGGGAATATTCTAGGCAGAAACATTTCTTTCTACATCTGTATTATTTATTTATCATTAATGAGTGTGTGTGTGTGCAGGTGCATGTGTGTGCATGCCTTAGTACATGTGTGGAATTCAGAGGAAAACTTTCAGGAATGAGTTCTTACTGTCTACTTTGTTTTTGAGGCAATATCTCTCTTACTGTTTCTGCCCCACTGCGTTGTATATGCCAGGCTATCTGGTCTGTGAGGATTCCCGGCTTGTCTCTTAGTTGTCTACTTCCATTTCTCTGAAGGAGCACTGGCCTTACAAATGCACACCATGGCAGCTGTGCTGTTATGTGTGCTCCAGGCAGCATGCTCAGGTATAGTGCTATATTATTTGTGTTTTAATAAATAAAGCTTTCCTGAAGACCAGAGGACAAAGTAGCCACACTAGTCAGCCATATAGACCAGGGAGTGGTGGCTCACACCTTGAATCCCGGGACTTGGGAGACAGGAACTCACTGGAGTATGGAGTCTGAGGATTCGTGGAGACAGGATCTCGCCCTTTCTGTCTGAAGATTTGGCAGAGGTAAAAAGTCTCTCTAGTGGTTGGCTGCTTTGTTTTTCTGATCTTCAGCTTGAACCTGGATATCTGGGTTTTTATTATTCATGCTACACTCAGGTCACAGGGCTCATGCGGCAGCAAGTGCTTACTTGCTGAGCCCTTTCACTGGCTGCACAGATGTGTTCCTTAGCGGTGATGCGCTTAGAAGTGGCTCTGCACGGAGCCTGTGATTCCCGGGAGGGCTCTTGGAAGTATCCGCACACCCCACCAGCTAACCTGCAGGAAGGAGGCAGGGTGATGGCGAAGCTTGGGAAATGACACCTGCTCTACTAATTTGGATACAATCCTCAGACTCTGCTGGGAGAGGAAGTCCTACTTCACAAAAGGCGAGGTTTCTTCTTGTGCAAGATTAGGTGAACCATCATGCCGTTGTGCAGAATGACTGTTATGATTGACACTCTCCAAACCTTGCACCACAAACTCCCAAACCCTGAATCTGTGCTCCCCAAACAACCTCTGACTTCGACTTGACTTTTCACTGTGTAGCTAGCCCATCTTTTAAGGCAAGAGAAGGTGTGTGCCATAGTCACACTCTGGGCGGTTCCCAGGAAGGAGATTCTTTAGTCTCCTCTCCTCAAATAATGTCAACTTTCTGTAGGTGGGGCCACACTTTTCCTGATATTTTTAAATATTCTGCAGTACAATGTCAGACATATTTAACACCATTTCTTTCCAGGTGATTCTAATACATTGAAACACTCAATTACGGAGGCACCTCAAAAGCCACGGAGTAGTGTGTTTTGAGCATAGTGAGCCATGTGTTTGAACAATTGGTCCCCAGTCAGTTCTGTTTAAGAAGATTATGGCTCCTTTACAAGGTGGAGCCTCACTGCTTACAAGTGGGTGGTTAGGGGTGAGCCTTGGGGTTCTATAGCTCCATACACTTCCTGTTCATTTTGCTGCCTGCTTCCTAACCATGGATAAAATTATGGTTGACAATCTTCAGCTGCTGCCTCCAGGCCTTCCCTCCCGTGATAGACTGTACATCAAATTGCCGATCAGAATAAACCTTCAACTAGTACAATCCCTAAATTGTGACTTTCTCCTGGGTTTGTTTGTGTGGTATGGTTCCTCCATCTCCAGTGTGTCTGAGGGCATTTGGCATGTCCTCCATGTTAGGGAAACACACGCTTGCCTGTGTCTCTCTCATCTCTCATCTGACTGCTTTCTTTCCTACACGGTGACTAGCTAGATCCTGTAGTCTTTTCTGATATTTGGCCCAGAACTATTACCCACGGTGCCTGGTTTGTCTTTTACTTTTTCATCCTTCGTCACTTTTGTACTGGTTTGGGGGAAAATGCCTCGGTTCAATCATCTGGGTTCGGTTATCAGGCTTTGGCGTTCCATCTCTGAC